>NC_061509.1:202581692-202592750 GCF_022539505.1 Lolium rigidum
ATGTTATCACCAGAATTTGACCGGATCAGAGGCGGGCCGCGATTGAAGATGGACTTGAAGAATATACACAAAAGAAGTGCATGAATCGGCCTTTTATACCAAGCTAGGCTAGTTAGCCCGTGTATCTTAATATAGTAGATCGCATCTTAGTTTAGAAGTTAGAGTTTTACCCGTGCACGGTTCGGTGCACGCCTGAATTAGAAAGTCCCCTGGACTATAAATATGTACCTAGGGTTTATGGAATAAACAACAACCAACGTTCAACCACAAAAAAATCTCGGCGCATCGCCAACTCCTTCGTCTCGAGGGTTTCTACCGGTAAGCACCATGCTGCCTAGATCGCATCTTGCGATCTAGGCAGCACAAGCCTATCACGTTGTTCATGCGTTGCTCGTACTGAAGCGTTTTTGATGGCGAGCAACGTAGTTATCTTAGACATGTTAGGGTTAGCATTGTTCTTCATATTACATGCTTTCGTAGTGCAACCCTTGCATGTCTAGCCGCCCTTACACCTATCTTAGGTGTAGGGGCGGCACCCCGCTTGATCATAGTTTAGTAGATCTGATCCGTTACGATTGCTCCTTGTTCTACAAGGATTAGTTTAATATCTGCAATAGTTAGGCCTTACAAAGGGGTGGAGGATCCAGCGGCACGTAGGGTGTCGTTCGTTGGCCCTAAGCGGGATGTTCCGGGGATCAACCTCGTGTTGGTTTTTAGGCCTTGTTTAGGATCGGCTTACGATCACCGTGCGTGGCCGCGAGGCCCAACCTGGAGTAGGACGATCCGATTATGCGGTGAAAACCCTAGATCGTCGTAGATCTCATTAGCTTTACCTTGATCAAGCAGGACCACCATATATTCGGACACCTCGTCTGAATCATGGGTGGATCGGCTCTTTGAGCCGATTCACGGGATAACCTGAGAGCCGATCGAGGCTCGTATTTAACGTTTACGTGTGTGCCCTGCAGGAAACTAAGCGAGGCATCATCCACACCTTCCCGACCAGGTATAGGTCAGGTGGCACGCCCTTGTGATAAACATCGGCGCGTGCGACCAGGAGGCTTTGCGGGCCGTCGCTCTGAGGGACTGGGGCCAGCCGCAGCCCTAGTTGTTCCCGGCTCTACGGTGTTGCCCGTCTCTGCCCGCTAGGGGGTTTCTGACGTCAACACATTCTGGCACGCCCGGTGGGACCATCTTCGACATCCACCGCATCGCCATCTACAGCTGAGATGGCGGAAGACACTCTTCAGCAATCATGTCGACATCCACAGCTGAGATGGCTGGCGACCCAGTCACGTACGCAGAGCTGCCTGATGAGCACAAGAAGAAGTACGATGAGCTCAAGGCTCTCTTTGAAGCCGATCTAATCGGCTCTTTCTCGAAGACCCGTTCTCATGGCATCAGGTGGAACGGCTTTACAGCCGAGGGTGCCCTCGACCAAGTAGATCTGTCCACCCCTTCAGAAGAACGGACCAGAGCTCTGCGCCAGGAAGTTAACTACATGGTAGCTCATTCTGTTTACCGCCATGGCAAGGACAAAGAGGAGGCCGTTTCAAGCGATCGGCTTCGATATGATGATAAAGGTACAACAATGAAGACGGTATAGAGTCTTATAATGCTTTCAATATGTCTTTTATGTGAGTTTTGCTGTACCGGTTCATACTTGTGTTTGCTTTAAACAACCTTGCTAGCCTAAACCTTGTATCGGGAGGGAATACTTCTCATGCATCCAAAATCCTTGAGCCAACCACTATGCCATTTGTGTCCACCATACCTACCTACTACATGGTATTTTCCGCCATTCCAAAGTAAATTGCTTGAGTGCTACCTTTAAAATTCCATCATTCACCTTTGCAATATATAGCTCATGGGACAAATAGCTTAAAAACTATTGTGGTATTGAATATGTACTTATGCACTTTATCTCTTATTAAGTTGCTTGTTGTGCGATAACCATGTTTCTGGGGACGCCATCAACTATTCATTGTTGAATATCATGTGAGTTGCTATGCATGTCCGTCTTGTCTGAAGTAAGAGAGATCTACCACCTTAATGGTTGGAGCATGCATTTGTTAGAGAAGAACATTGGGCCGCTAACTAAAGCCATGAGTCATGGTTGAAGTTTCAGTTTTGGACATATATCCTCAATCTCATATGAGAATAATAATTGTTGCCACATGCTTATGCATTAAAGAGGAGTCCATTATCTCGTTGTCCATGTTGTCCCGGTATGGATGTCTAAGTTGAGAATAATCAAAAGCGAGAAATCCAAAATGCGAGCTTTCTCCTTAGACCTTTGTACGAGCGGCATGGAGGTACCCCATTGTGACACTTGGTTAAAGCATGTGCATTGCAAAGATCCGGTAGTCCAAGCTAATTAGGACAAGGTGCGGGCACTATTAGTATACTATGCATGAGGCTTGCAACTTGTAAGATATAACTTTCATAACTCATATGCTTTATTACTACCGTTGAAAAAATTGTTTCATGTTTTCAAAATAAAAGCTCTAGCACAAATATAGCAATCCATGCTTCCCTCTGCGAAGGGCCTTTCTTCTACTTTTATTGTTGAGTCAGTTTACCCATTTCCTTCTATCTAAAAAGCAAACACTTGTGTTAACTGTGCATTGATTCCTACATACTTGCATATTGTACTTGTTATATTACTTTATGTTGACAATATCCAGAAGATATACACAAGACTGCATTCAGAGTACCAGGTTCAATGGGATTGTTTGAATATGTAGTCATGACATTTGGACTGAAGAAACTCGGGGGGCAGCTCACCCCGAAGGTCCTCTCCTCTGGAGAGCCGATTTCGTTCAAATCGGCTGGCTCTGCCTGATAGTGCCCTCAGACATGATCAAGCCCAGGTCCATTCGGCTAATTTGTGTATCCTCGTCTCTGTTTCGCCTTGACTGAGACTCGGGGGGCAACCGACACGGTAAATGTTCTGTTTCTAGAAGCCAATTGGAGTATCATCGGCTGGTCCTGTGTAGCAACCTTCTTCGAGGATGGTGAATTTTGCAGAGGAGTGTCACCGGGTCTAGAGTCATCAGTCGAAGAAGATGAAGGACAGATTATGAGAGACCAATGCGTTGCTATCGGCTCATTGGGCGTCGATCCAGCTGACAATCGGCAGTTTCTGCTCTGCCACGACATGACCCGACGAAGGAAAAGTATAATGATTTTGGAAATGTCATTTCCAAAACCAGGGGGGCATGTGTTATCACCAGAATTTGACCGGATCAGAGGTGGGCCGCGATTGAAGATGGACTTGAAGAATATACACAAAAGAAGTGCATGAATCGGCCTTTTATACCAAGCTGGGCTAGTTAGCCCGTGTATCTTAATATAGTAGATCGCATCTTAGTTTAGAAGTTAGAGTTTTACCCGTGCACGGTTCGGTGCACGCCTGAATTAGAAAGTCCCCTGGACTATAAATATGTACCTAGGGTTTATGGAATAAACAACAACCAACGTTCAACCACAAACAAATCTCGGCGCATCGCCAACTCCTTCGTCTCGAGGGTTTCTACCGGTAAGCACCATGCTGCCTAGATCGCATCTTGCGATCTAGGCAGCACAAGCCTATCACGTTGTTCATGCGTTGCTCGTATCGAAGCGTTTTTGATGGCGAGCAACGTAGTTATCTTAGACATGTTAGGGTTAGCATTGTTCTTCATATTACATGCTTTCGTAGTGCAACCCTTGCATGTCTAGCCGCCCTTACACCTATCTTAGGTGTAGGGGCGGCACCCGCTTGATCATAGTTTAGTAGATCTGATCCGTTACGATTGCTCCTTGTTCTACAAGGATTAGTTTAATATCTGCAATAGTTAGGCCTTACAAAGGGGTGGAGGATCCAGCGGCACGTAGGGTGTCGTTCGTTGGCCCTAAGCAGGATGTTCCGGGGATCAACCTCGTGTTGGTTTTTAGGCCTTGTTTAGGATCGGCTTACGATCACCGTGCGTGGCCGCGAGGCCCAACCTGGAGTAGGACGATTGATACGTCTCCAACGTATCGATAATTTCTTGTGTTCCATGCCACATTATTGATGTTATCTACATGTTTTATGCACACTTTATGTCATATTCGTGCATTTTCTGGAACTAACCTATTAACAAGATGCCGAAGTGCCAGTTCTCGTTTTACTGCTGTTTTTGGTTTCAGAAATCCTAGTAACGAAATATTCTCGGAATCGGACGAAATCAACGCCAAAGTTCCTATTTTACCCGGAAGCCTCCGGAACACACGAGAACCGCCGGAGAAGGGAGGCGGGGCCACCAAACCCTACCCCGGCGCGGCCAAGGGGGCGCCCCTAGGGTGTGGGCCCCCCTTCGACCTTCCTGCGCCGCCTCTCCGCCTATAAAGAGCCCCTGGATCAGAAAACCCGATACCAATTGACGAAACCCACGAAAACCTTCCAGAGCCGCCGCCATCGCGAAGCCAAGATCTGGGGGACAGGATCTCTGTTCCGGCACCCTGCCGGAGCGGGGAAGTGCCCCGGAAGGCTTCTCCATCGACACCGCTGCCATCTCCACCGCCATCTTCATCACCGCTGCTGCTCCCATGAGAAGGGAGTAGTTCTCCATCGAGGCTCGGGGCTGTACCGGTAGCTATGTGGTTCATCTCTCTCCTATGTGTTTCAATACAATAATCTCATGAGCTGCCTTACATGATTGAGATTCATATGATGATGCTTGTAATCTAGATGTCATTATGCTAGTCAAGTGAGTTTTACTTATGTGATCTCCGGAGACTCCTCGTCCCACGTGTGTAAAGGTGACAGTGTGTGCACCGTGTGGGTCTCTTAGGCTAGATTTCACAGAATACTTATTCACTGTTGAATGGCATAGTGAGGTGCTTATTTATATCTCTTTAAGATTGCAATGTGTTTGTATCACAATTTATCTATGTGCTACTCTAGTGATGTGTTATTAAAGTAGTTTTATTCCTCCTGCATGTGTGCAAAGGTGACAGTGCGTGCACCATGTTAGTACTTGGTTTATGCTATGATCATGATCTCTTGTAGATTACGAAGTTAACTATTGCTATGATAATATTGATGTGATCTATTCCTCCTACATATGCATGAAGGTGACGAGTGTGCATGCTATGCTAGTACTTGGTTTAGTCTCGTTGATCTATCTTACACCGAAGGTTACTAAAACATGAGCATTATTGTGGAGCTTGTTAACTCCGGCATTGAGGGTTCGTGTAATCCTACGCAATGTGTTCATCATCCAACAAAAGTGTAGAGTATGCATTTATCTATTCTGTTATGTGATCAAAGTTGAGAGTGTCCACTAGTGAAAGTCTAATCCCTAGGCCTTGTTCCTAAATACTGCTGAGTTACTACTGCTTGTTTACTGTTTTACTGTGTTACTACTGCTGCAATATTACCACCATCAACTACACGCCAGCAAGCACTTTTCTGGCACCGTTGCTACTGCTCATACTTATTTATACCACCTGTATTTCACTATCTCTTCGCCGAACTAGTGCACCTATTAGGTGTGTTGGGGACACAAGAGACTTCTTGCTTTGTGGTTGCAGGGTTGCATGAGAGGGATATCTTTGACCTCTTCCTCCCTGAGTTCGATAAACCTTGGGTATCCACTTAAGGGAAACTTGCTGCTGTTCTACAAACCTCTACTCTTGGAGGCCCAACACTGTCTACAAGAATAGAAGCTCCCGTAGACATCAAGCACTTTTCTGGCGCCGTTGCCGGGGAGGAAAGGTAAAAAGGCACTCATACTACGGTCCCAGGTAAAGTATTTTTTCCGGCGCCGTCGTGTGTGTGCTCGAAGCTATTTCCTTTAGATCCTGCAATTGCATCTTGTTGTTTCTTGTTTACACTAGTTTGGCATAATGTATAAGAGTGAGCTTCTTGTTCTATTTCCTGATTTAAAACTTGGATTGTTTGATGCGAAAATTAAAAAACCTATAAAATCTTCTTTGCATGCTGGTAGTAATATTAGTATGAACGCTTTGAACACCATTGTTGATAATGATATAGAAAGTTCTAAGCTTGGGGAAGCTGGTTTTCATGATATTTTTAGTCCCCCAAGCATTGAGGAGAAAATTTTCTTTGATGATACTTTGCCTCCTATTTATGATGATTATAATGATAGTGGTCTCTTGGTGCCACCTACTATGGAGAGTAAATTTTGTTGTGATTATACTATGCCTCCTACACTTGATGAGAATAATAATGATAGCTACTTTGTTGAATTTGCTCCCACTACAACTAATAAAATTGACTATGCCTATGTGGAGAGTAATTATTTTATGCATGAGACTCATGATAAGAATGTTTTATGTGATAGTTATATTGTTGAGTTTGCTCATGATGCTACTGAAAGTTATTATGAGAGAGGAAAATATGGTTGTAGAAATTTTCATGTTACTAAAATGCCTCTCTATGTGCTGAAATTTTTGAAGCTACACTTGTTTTATCTTCCTATGCTTGTTACTTTGCTCTTCATGAACTTGTTTATTTACAAGATTCCTATGCATAGGAAGCATGTTAGACTTAAATGTGTTTTGAATTTGCCTCTTGATGCTCTCTTTTGCTTCAAATACTATTTCTTGCGAGTGCATCATTAAAACTGCTGAGCCCATCTTAATGGCTAAAAAGAAAGAACTTCTTGGGAGATAACCCATGTGTTATTTTGCTACAGTACTTTGTTTTATATTTGTGTCTTGGAAGTTGTTTACTACTGTAGCAACCTCTCCTTATCTTAGTTTTGTGTTTTGTTGTGCCAAGTAAAGTCTTTGATAGTAAAGTAAGTACTAGATTTGGATTACTGCGCAGAAACAGATTTCTTTTCTGTCACGAATCTGGGTCTAATTCTCTGTAGGTAACTCAGAAAATTATGCAAATTTACGTGAGTGATCCTCAGATATGTACGCAACTTTCATTCAATTTGAGCATTTTCGTTTGAGCAAGTCTGGTGGCCTAATAAAATCCATCTTTACGGACTGTTCTGTTTTGACAGATTCTGCCTTTTATTTCGCATTGCCTCTTTTGCTATGTTGGATGAATTTCTTTGATCCATTAATGTCCAGTAGCATTATGCAATGTCCAGAAGTGTTAAGAATGATTGTGTCACCTCTGAACATGTTAATTTTTATTGTCCACTAACCCTCTAATGAGTTGTTTCGAGTTTGGTGTGGAGGAAGTTTTCAAGGGTCAAGAGAGGAGGATGATATACTATGATCAAGGAGAGTGAAAGCTCCAAGCTTGGGGATGCACCCGGTGGTTCACCCCTGCATATATCAAGAAGACTCAAGCGTCTAAGCTTGGGGATGCCCAAGGCATCCCCTTCTTCATCGACAAATTATCAGGTTCCTCCCCTGAAACTACATTTTTATTCGGCCACATCTTATGTGCTTTACTTGGAGCGTCTGTGTGCTTTTGTTTTTGCTTTTGTTTGAATAAATTGCATTACATCATGCTTGTGTGGGAGAGAGACACGCTCTGCTGGTTCATATGAACACATGTGTTCTTAGCTCATAATATTCATGGCGAAGTTTCCTCTTCGTTAAATTGTTATATGGTTGGAATTGGAAAATGATACATGTAGTAATTGCTATAATGTCTTGGGTAATGTGATACTTGGCAATTGTTGTGCTCATGTTTAAGCTCTTGCATCATATACTTTGCACCTATTAGTGAAGAATACATAGAGCATGCTAAAATTTGGTTTGCATAATTGGTCTCTCTAAGGTCTAGATAATTTCTAGTATTGAGTTTGAACAACAAGGAAGACGGTGTATAGTCTTATAATGTTTACAATATGTTTTTTATGTGAGTTTTGCTGTACCGTTCATCCTTGTGTTTGTTTCAAATAACCTTGCTAGCCTAAACCTTGTATCGAGAGGGAATACTTCTCATGCATCCAAAATACTTGAGCCAACCACTATGCCATTTGTGTCCACCATACCTACCTATACTACATGGTATTTTCCTGCCATTCCAAAGTAAATTGCTTGAGTGCTACCTTTAAAATTCCATCATTTACCTTTGCAATATATAGCTCATGGGACAAATAGCTTAAAAACTATTGTGGTATTGAATATGTAATTATGCACTTTATCTCTTATTAAGTTGCTTGTTGTGCGATAACCATGTTTATCGGGGAACGCCATCAACTCATTGTTGAATTTCATGTGAGTTGCTATGCATGTTCGTCTTGTCCGAAGTAAGGGCGATCTACACCGAGTTGAATGGTTTGAGCATGCATATTGTGAGAGAAGAACATTGGGCCGCTAACTAAAGCCATGATCCATGGTGGAAGTTTCGGTTTTGGACAAACATCCTCAAATCTCTAATGAGAAAAGAATTAATTGTTGTCAAATGCTTAAAGCATTAAAAGAGGAGTCCATTATCTCGTTGTCTATGTTGTCCCGGTATGGATGTCTAAGTTGAGAATAATCAAAAGCGAGAAATCCAAATGCGAGCTTTCTCCTTAGACCTTTGTACAGGCGGCATAGAGGTACCCCTTTGTGAAACTTGGTTAAAGCATATGTATTGCGGTGATAATCCAGGTAGTCCAAGCTAATTAGGACAAGGTGCGGGCACTATTAGTACACTATGCATGAGGCTTGCAACTTATAAGATATAATTTACATGATGCATATGCTTTATTACTACCGTTGACAAAATTGTTTCATGTTTTCAAAATCAAAGCTCTAGCACAAATATAGCAATCGATGCTTTTCCTCTATGAGGACCATTCTTTTACTTTCAATGTTGAGTCAGTTCACCTATTTCTCTCCACCTCAAGAAGCAAACACTTGTGTGAACTGTGCATTGATTCCTACATACTTGCTTATTGCACTTATTATATTACTCTATGTTGACAATATCCATGAGATATACATGTTACAAGTTGAAAGCAACCGCTGAAACTTAATCTTCTTTTGTGTTGCTTCAATACCTTTACTTTGAATTATTGCTTTATGAGTTAACTCTTATGCAAGACTTATTGATGCTTGTCTTGAAGTGCTATTCATGAAAAGTCTTTGCTTTATGATTCAGTTGTTTACTCATGTCATACACATTGTTTTGATCGCTGCATTCACTATATATGCTTTACAAATAAGTATGATCAAGATTATGATGGCATGTCACTCCAGAAATTATCTTTGTTATCGTTTTACCTGCTCGGGACGAGCAGAACTAAGCTTGGGGATGCTGATACGTCTCCAACGTATCGATAATTTCTTGTGTTCCATGCCACATTATTGATGTTATCTACATGTTTTATGCACACTTTATGTCATATTCGTGCATTTTCCGGAACTAACCTATTAACAAGATGCCGAAGTGCCGGTTCCTGTTTTCTCGCTGTTTTTGGTTTCAGAAATCCTAGTAACGAAATATTCTCGGAATCGGACGAAATCAACGCCAAAGTTCCTATTTTACCCGGAAGCCTCCGGAACACACGAGAACCGCCGGAGAAGGGAGGCAGGGCCACCAAACCCTACCCCGGCGCGGCCAAGGGGGCGCCCCCTAGGGTGTGGGCCCCCTTCGACCTTCCTGCGCCGCCTCTCCGCCTATAAAGAGCCCCTGGATCGGAAAACCCGATACCAATTGACGAAACCCACGAAAACCTTCCGCAGCCGCCGCCATCGCGAAGCCAAGATCTGGGGGACAGGATCTCTGTTCCGGCACCCTGCCGGAGCGGGGAAGTGCCCCCGGAAGGCTTCTCCATCGACACCGCTGCCATCTCCACCGCCATCTTCATCACCGCTGCTGCTCCCATGAGAAGGGAGTAGTTCTCCATCGAGGCTCGGGGCTGTACCGGTAGCTATGTGGTTCATCTCTCTCCTATGTGTTTCAATACAATAATCTCATGAGCTGCCTTACATGATTGAGATTCATATGATGATGCTTGTAATCTAGATGTCATTATGCTAGTCAAGTGAGTTTTACTTATGTGATCTCCGGAGACTCCTCGTCCCACGTGTGTAAAGGTGACGAGTGTGTGCACCGTGTGGGTCTCTTAGGCTAGATTTCACGAGAATACTTATTCACTCGTTGAATGGCATAGTGAGGTGCTTATTTATATATCTTTAAGATTGCAATGTGTTTGTATCACAATTTATCTATGTGCTACTCTAGTGATGTGTTATTAAAGTAGTTTTATTCCTCCCGCATGTGTGCAAAGGTGACGAGTGCGTGCACCATGTTAGTACTTGGTTTATGCTATGATCATGATCTCTTGTAGATTACGAAGTTAACTATTGCTATGATAATATTGATGTGATCTATTCCTCCTACATATGCATGAAGGTGACGAGTGTGCATGCTATGCTAGTACTTGGTTTAGTCTCGTTGATCTATCTTACACCGAAGGTTACTAAAACATGAGCATTATTGTGGAGCTTGTTAACTCCGGCATTGAGGGTTCGTGTAATCCTACGCAATGTGTTCATCATCCAACAAAAGTGTAGAGTATGCATTTATCTATTCCGTTATGTGATCAAAGTTGAGAGTGTCCACTAGTGAAAGTCTAATCCCTAGGCCTTGTTCCTAAATACTGCTGAGTTACTACTGCTTGTTTACTCGTTTCTATCGTGTTACTACTCGCTGCAATATTACCACCATCAACTACACGCCGGCAAGCACTTTTCCGGCACCGTTGCTACTGCTCATACTTATTTATACCACCTGTATTTCACTATCTCTTCGCCGAACTAGTGCACCTATTAGGTGTGTTGGGGACACAAGAGACTTCTTGCTTTGTGGTTGCAGGGTTGCATGAGAGGGATATCTTTGACCTCTTCCTCCCTGAGTTCGATAAACCTTGGGTATCCACTTAAGGGAAACTTGTTGCTGTTCTACAAACCTCTACTCTTGGAGGCCCAACACTGTCTACAAGAATAGAAGCTCCCGTAGACATCAACGATCCGATTATGCGGTGAAAACCCTAGATCGTCGTAGATCTCATTAGCTTTACCTTGATCAAGCAGGACCACCATATATTCGGACACCTCGTCTGAATCATGGGTGGATCGGCTCTTTGAGCCGATTCACGGGATAAC
>NC_061509.1:202592850-202701787 GCF_022539505.1 Lolium rigidum
GAGATCTTATGCTACGCTTAATTGGGTGTGTCCATTACATCATTCATATAATGACATAACCTTGTTATTAATAACATCCAATGTACATGATTATGAAACTAATCATCCATTAATCAACAAGCTAGTTTAAGAGGCATACTAGGGACTTCTTATTGTCTACATATCACACATGTACTAATGTTTCGGTTAATACAATTATAGCATGATATATAAACATTTATCATAAACATAGAGATATAAATAATAACCACTTTTATTATAGCCTCTAGGGCATATCTCCTTCAGTCTCCCACTTGCACTAGAGTCAATAATCTAGATTACATTGTAATATACCTAACACCCATGGCATTCGGGTGTTGGTCATGTTTTGCCCTAGGGAGAGCTTTAGTCAACGGATCTGCTACATTCGGATCAGTGTGTACTTTGCAAATCTTTACTTCTCCATCTTCGATGTACTCGCGAATCGAGTGGTAACGCAGCTTGATATGCTTCAGCCTCTTGTGTGACCTTGGCTCTTGTGCATTGGCGATGGCACCCATGTTATCACAGTAAATGATTAATGGGTCCAATGCACTAGGAACCACACCGAGCTCTACAATGAACCTCTTCATCCATACCGCTTCTGATGACCTCTGAAGCCGCTATGTACTCTGATTCTGTTGAAGACTTCGCCACCGTGCACTGCTTCGAGCTTGCCCAGCTTACTGCAGCACCATTCAATATAAACACGTACCCAGACTGTGACTTAGAGTCATCAGGATCAGTGTTCCAACTTGCATCGGTGTAACCATTTACAACGAGCTCTTGGTCACCTCCATAACAAAGAAACATATCCTTAGTTCTTTTCAAGTACTTCAGGATATTCTTGATCGCTGTCCAGTGTTCCATTCCTGGATCACTTTCATATCTGCTAGTCAAACTAACAGCATGTGCTATATCCGGTCTAGTACATAGCATGGCATACATGATAGATCCTACTGCCGAGGCATAGGGGATATTACTCATCCTTTCTCTTTCTTCTCGTCGTAGCTGGTCCTTGAGTCTTACTCAAGACCTTGCCTCGGTAACATAGGTAAGAACCCTTTCTTACTTTCGTCCATTCTAAACTTCTTTAGAATCTTGTCCAGATATGTACTCTGTGATAGCCCTATTAGGCGTCTTGATCTATCTCTATAAATCTTGATGCCTAATATATATGATGCTTCACCAAGGTCTTTCATTGAAAAACTATTATTCAAATAACCTTTAACACTCGCTTAATAGTTCTATATCATTTCCGATCAATAATATGTCATCTACATATAATATCAGGAATGCTACGAGCTCCCACTCACTTTCTTGTAAATACAGGCCTCTCCATGACACTGTATAAACCCGAAGTCTTTGATCACCTTATCAAAGCGTCGGTTCCAACTTCTTGATGCTTGCTTCAGTCCATAGATTGAACGCTGAAGTTTGCATACTTTGTCAGCATTTTTAGGATCGACAAAACCTTTGGGTTGTACCATATACAACTCTTCCTCAATGTCTCCATTAAGGAACGCCGTTTTGACATCCATCTGCCAAATCTCATAATCGAAAAATGCAGCTATTGCTAACAAAATTCTCACAGATTTTAGCTTCGCTACAGGTGAGAAAGTCTCATCGTAGTCAACTCCTTGAATTTGTCGGAAACCCTTTGCGACAAGTCGAGCTTTATAGACAGTTGATGGCGTGTATTTCACACGTTCGTTGGGCAACCCCAAGAGGAAGGTATGATGCGCACAGCAGCAAGTTTTCCCTCAGAAAGAAACCAAGGTTTATCGAACCAGGAGGAGCCAAGAAGCACGTTGAAGGTTGATGGCGGCGAGATGTAGTGCGGCGCAACACCAGGGATTCCGGCGCCAACGTGGAACCTGCACAACACAACCAAACTACTTTGCCCCAACGAAACAAGTGAGGTTGTCAATCTCACCGGCTTGTCTGTAACAAAGGATTAACCGTATTGTGTGGAAGATGATTGTTTGCAGAGAAAACAGTAAAAACAAGTATTGCAAGTAGATTGTATTTCAAGTAAAGAGAATTGGACCGGGGTCCACAGCTCACTAGAGGTGTCTCTCCCATAAGACGAACAGCATGTTGGGTGAACAAATTACGGTTGGGCAATTGACAAATAAAGAGAGCATGACAATGCACATACATATTATGATGAATATAGTGAGATTTAATTGGGCATTACGACAAAGTACATAGACCGCCATCCAACCGCATCTATGCCTAAAAAGTCCACCTTCGGGTTATCATCCGAACCCCTCCGAGTATTAAGTTGCAAAGCAACGGACAATTGCATTAAGTATGGTGCGTAATGTAATCAACAACTACATCCTTAGACATAGCATCAATGTTTTATCCCTAGTGGCAACAAGCACAACACAACCTTAGAACTTTCCGTCACCGTCCCGGTGTCAATGCAGGCATGAACCCACTATCGAGCATAAGTACTCCCTCTTGGAGTTAAAAGCATCTACTTGGCCAGAGCATCTACTAATAACGGAGAGCATGCAAGATCTTAAACAACACATAAGCATAACTTTGATAATCAACATAACAAGTATTCTCTATTCATCGGATCGCAACAAACGCAACATATAGAATTACAGATAGATGATCTTGATCATGATAGGCAGCTCACAAGATCCGACAATGATAGCACAATGGGGAGAAGACAACCATCTAGCTACTGCTATGGACCCATAGTCCAGGGGTAGACTACTCACTCATCACTCCGGAGGCGACCATGGCGGTGTAGAGTCCTCCGGGAGATGATTCCCTCTCCCGGCAGGGTGCCGGAGGCGATCTCCAGGATCCCCCGAGATGGGATCGGCGGTGGCGGCGTCTCTGGAAGGTTTTCCGTATCGTGGCTCTCGGTACTGGGGGTTTCGTCACGGAGGCTTTAAGTAGGCGGAAGGGTAGGTCAAGAGGCGGCACGAGGGCCCCACACCACAGGGCCGCGCGGCCAAGGGGGGCCGCGCCGCCTAGGGTGTGGCCCCTCGTGGCCCCTCTTCGTCTCGTCTTCGGTCTTCCGGAAGCTTCGTGAGAAAATAGGCCTCCGGGCTTTTATTTCGTCCAATTCCGAGAATATTTCTTTACTAGGATTTCTGAAACCAAAAACAGCGAGAAAACAAAGAATCGGCACTTCGGCATCTTGTTAATAGGTTAGTTCCGGAAAATGCACGAATATGACATAAAGTGTGCATAAAACATGTAGATAACATCAATAATGTGGCATGGAACACAAGAAATTATCGATACGTTGGAGACGTATCAGCATCCCCAAGCTTAGTTCTGCTCGTCCCGAGCAAGTAAAACGATAACAAAGATAATTTCTGGAGTGACATGCCATCATAATCTTGATCATACTATTTGTAAAGCATATGTAAAGAATGCAGCGATCAAAACAATGTGTATGACATGAGTAAACAAGTGAATCATAAAGCAAAGACTTTTCATGAATAGCACTTCAAGACAAGCATCAATAAGTCTTGCATAAGAGTTAACTCATAAAGCAATAATTCAAAGTAAAGGTATTGAAGCAACACAAAAGAAGATTAAGTTTCAGCGGTTGCTTTCAACTTGTAACATGTATATCTCATGAATATTGTCAACATAGAGTAATATAATAAGTGCAATAAGCAAGTATGTAGGAATCAATGCACAGTTCACACAAGTGTTTGCTTCTTGAGGTGGAGAGAAATAGGTGAACTGACTCAACATTGAAAGTAAAAGAATGGTCCTCATAGAGGAAAAGCATCGATTGCTATATTTGTGCTAGAGCTTTGATTTTGAAAACATGAAACAATTTTGTCAATGGTAGTAATAAAGCATATGCATCATGTAAATTATATCTTATAAGTTGCAAGCCTCATGCATAGTGTACTAATAGTGCTCGCACCTTGTCCTAATTAGCTTGGACTACCTGGATTATCACCGCAATACATATGCTTTAACCAAGTTTCACAAAGGGGTACCTCTATGCCGCCTGTACAAAGGTCTAAGGAGAAAGCTCGCATTTGGATTTCTCGCTTTTGATTATTCTCAACTTAGACATCCATACCGGGACAACATAGACAACGAGATAATGGACTCCTCTTTTAATGCTTTAAGCATTTGACAACAATTAATTCTTTTCTCATTAGAGATTTGAGGATGTTTGTCCAAAACTGAAACTTCCACCATGGATCATGGCTTTAGTTAGCGGCCCAATGTTCTTCTCTCACAATATGCATGCTCAAACCATTCAACTCGGTGTAGATCGCCCTTACTTCGGACAAGACGAACATGCATAGCAACTCACATGAAATTCAACAATGAGTTGATGGCGTTCCCAGTAAACATGGTTATCGCACAACAAGCAACTTAATAAGAGATAAAGTGCATAATTACATATTCAATACCACAATAGTTTTTAAGCTATTTGTCCCATGAGCTATATATTGCAAAGGTGAATGATGGAGTTTTAAAGGTAGCACTCAAGCAATTTACTTTGGAATGGCGGGAAAATACCATGTAGTATAGGTAGGTATGGTGGACACAAATGGCATAGTGGTTGGCTCAAGTATTTTGGATGCATGAGAAGTATTCCCTCTCGATACAAGGTTTAGGCTAGCAAGGTTATTTGAAACAAACACAAGGATGAACCGGTGCAGCAAAACTCACATAAAAGACATATTGAAAACATTATAAGACTCTACACCGTCTTCCTTGTTGTTCAAACTCAATACTAGAAATTATCTAGACCTTTGAGAAACCAAATATGCAAACCAAATTTTAGCATGCTCTATGTATTTCTTCATTAATGGGTGCAAAGCATATGATGCAAGAGCTTAAACATGAGCACAACAATTGCCAAGTGTCACATTACCCAAGACATTTTTAGCAATTACTACATGTATCATTTTCCAATTCCAACCATATAACAATTTAACGAAGGAGAAACTTCGCCATGAATACTATGAGTAGAAACCAAGGACATATTTGTCCATATACTACAGCGGAGTGTGTATCTCTCCCATAAAGTGAATGCTAGGATCCATTTTATTCAAACAAAACAAAAATAAAAACAAACCGACGCTCCAAGAAAAAGCACATAAGATGTGGCCGAATAAAAATGTAGTTTCGGGGAGGAACCCGATAATTTGTCGATGAAGAAGGGGATGCCTTGGGCATCCCCAAGCTTAGACGCTTGAGTCTTCTTGATATATGCAGGGGTGAACCACGGGGTGCATCCCCAAGCTTAGAGCTTTCACTCTCCTTGATCACGTTGCATCATACTCCTCTCTTGACCCTTGAAAACTTCCTCCACACCAAACTCGAAACAACTCATTAGAGGGTTAGTGCACAATATAAATTGACATATTCAGAGGTGACACAATCATTCTTAACACTTCTGGACATTGCATAATGCTACTGGACATTAGTGGATCAAAGAAATTCATCCAACATAGCGAAAGAGGCAATGCGAAATAAAAGGCAGAATCTGTCAAAACAGAACAGTTCGTATTGACGAATTTTAAAATGGCACCAGACTTGCTCAAACGAAAATGCTCAAATTGAATGAAAGTTGCGTACATATCTGAGGATCATGCTCGTAAATTGGCGTAATTTTCTGAGCTACCTACAGGGAGGTGGACCCAGATTCGTGACAGCAAAGAAATCTGGAACTGCGCAGTAATCCAAATCTAGTACTTATTTTTCTATCAACGGCTTAACTTGGCACAACAAAACTCAAAACTAAGATAAGGAGAGGTTTCTACAGTAGTAAACAACTTCCAAGACACAAAATAAAAACAAAGTACTGTAGGTAAAAACATGGGTTGTCTCCCAAGAAGTTCTTTCTATAGCCATTAAGATGGGCTCAGTAGTTTTAATGATGCACTCGCAAGAAATAGTATTTGAAGCAAAAGAGAGCATCAAGAGGCAAATTCAAAACAAATTTAAACCTAACATGCTTCCTATGAAAAGGAATCTTGTAAATAAACAAGTCAATGAAGAACAAAGTGAATAGCATAGGAAGACAAAACAAGTGTAACTTCAAAAATTTCAGCATATAGAGAGGTATTTTAGTAACATGAAAATTTCTACAACCATATTTTCCTCTCTCATAATAATTTCCAGTAGTATCATGAGCAAAATCAACAATATAACTATCACATAAAGCATTCTTATCATGAGTCTCATGCATAAAATTATTACTCTCCACATAAGCATAATCAATTTTATTAGTTGTAGTGGGAGCAAATTCAACAAAGTGGCTATCATCATATATAGGAGGCATATTGTAATCATAAAAGAAAATTTTCTCCTCAATGCTTGGGGGAGTAAAAAGATCATGCTCATCAAAGCCAGCTTCCCCAAGCTTAGAATTTTCCATAGCATTAGCAACAATAGTGTTCAAAGCATTCATATTAATAACATTCTCATTAGCATGCATATAAAGTTCCATGGGTTTTTTAATTCTCTCTTCAAACACATCATGTCCTAATTCAAGATAGAGTTCATAAAGATCTCTCATATTTTTGCTGTTTTCCATTATGCTTAACTAGTGAAATAAAAACATGCATGATATTAAGTAAAACAAGTAACTAATTTTTTTTGTGTTTTTGATATAGCAAACAAGACAGTAAATAAGGTAAAACTAGCAACTAATTTTTTTGTATTTTGATTTAGTGCAGCAAACAAAGTAGTAAATAAAATAAAGCAAGACAAAAACAAAGTAAAGAGATTGAGAAGTGGAGACTCCCCTTGCAGCGTGTCTTGATCTCCCCGGCAACGGCGCCAGAAAATGTGCTTGATGGCGTGTATTTCACACGTTCGTTGGGCAACCCCAAGAGGAAGGTATGATGCGCACAGCAGCAAATTTTCCCTCAGAAAGAAACCAAGGTTTATCGAACCAGGAGGAGCCAAGAAGCACGTTGAAGGTTGATGGCGGCGAGATGTAGTGCGGCGCAACACCAGGGATTCCGGCGCCAACGTGGAACCTGCACAACACAACCAAACTACTTTGCCCCAACGAAACAGTGAGGTTGTCAATCTCACCGGCTTGCTGTAACAAAGGATTAACCGTATTGTGTGGAAGATGATTGTTTGCAGAGAAAACAGTAAAAACAAGTATTGCAGTAGATTGTATTTCGAGTAAAGAGAATTGGACCGGGGTCCACAGTTCACTAGAGGTGTCTCTCCCATAAGACGAACAGCATGTTGGGTGAACAAATTACCGTTGGGCAATTGACAAATAAAGAGAGCATGACAATGCACATACATATTATGATGAATATAGTGAGATTTAATTGGGCATTACGACAAAGTACATAGACCGCCATCCAACTGCATCTATGCCTAAAAAGTCCACCTTCGAGGTTATCATCCGAACCCCCTCCAGTATTAAGTTGCAAAGCAACAGACAATTGCATTAAGTATGGTGCGTAATGTAATCAACAACTACATCCTTAGACATAGCATCAATGTTTTATCCCTAGTGGCAACAGCACAACACAACCTTAGAACTTTCTGTCACTGTCCCATGTGTCAATGCAGGCATGAACCCACTATCGAGCATAAGTACTCCCTCTTGGAGTTAAAATCATCTACTTGGCCAGAGCATCTACTAATAACGGAGAGCATGCAAGATCTTAAACAACACATAAGCATAACTTTGATAATCAACATAACAAGTATTCTCTATTCATCGGATCCCAACAAACGCAACATATAGAATTACAGATAGATGATCTTGATCATGATAGGCAGCTCACAAGATCCGACAATGATAGCACAATGGGGAGAAGACAACCATCTAGCTACTGCTATGGACCCATAGTCCAGGGGTAGACTACTCACTCATCACTCCGGAGGCGACCATGGCGGTGTAGAGTCCTCCGGGAGATGATTCCCCTCTCCGGCAGGGTGCCGGAGGCGATCTCCAGGATCCCCCGAGATGGGATCGGCGGTGGCGGCGTCTCTGGAAGGTTTTCCGTATCGTGGCTCTCGGTACTGGGGGTTTCGTCACGGAGGCTTTAAGTAGGCGGAAGGGTAGGTCAAGAGGCGGCACGAGGGCCCCACACCACAGGGCCGCGCGGCCAAGGGGGGGGCCGCGCCGCCTAGGGTGTGGCCCCTCGTGGCCCCTCTTCGTCTCGTCTTCGGTCTTCCGGAAGCTTCGTGAGAAAATAGGCCTCTGGGCTTTTATTTCGTCCAATTCCGAGAATATTTCTTTACTAGGATTTCGAAACCAAAAACAGCAGAAAACAAGAATCGGCACTTCGGCATCTTGTTAATAGGTTAGTTCCAGAAAATGCACGAATATGACATAAAGTGTGCATAAAACATGTAGATAACATCAATAATGTGGCATGGAACACAAGAAATTATCGATACGTTGGAGACGTATCAACGGTAATATTACCATCAGCATCTGTTTTTCTCTTGAAGATCCATTTATTCTCGACAGCCTTTCGGCTATCGGGTAAGTCTACCAAAGTCCATACTTTGTTATCATACATGGATCCCATTTCGGATTTCATGGCTTCTTGCCATTTGTTGGAATCTGGGCTCATCATCGCTTCTTCATACGTCGCAGGGTCCTCATCATTGTTATCCACAATCATGACATTCAGACAAGGATCAAACCAATCAGGAGTGGTACGTTCCCTTGTCGATCTGCGAGGTTCAGTAGTTTCCTCGTTCGAAGTTTCATGATCATTATCATTAGCTTCCTCTGTTGCCGGTGTAGGCGGTACAGGTAAAACTTCCGGTACTGCGCTACTCTGATCAACGAGTATAGATTCATCAATCTCATCGAGTTCTACTTTTCTTCCAGTCACTTCTTTAGTGAGAAATTCTTTCTCAAGAAAGGTTCCGTTCTTAGCAACAAATATTTTGCCTTCGGATTTGTGATAGAAAGTATACCCTATAGTTTCCTTAGGATATCCTATGAAGACGCATTTCTCCGCTTTGGGTTCTAGCTTGTCCGGTTGTAACTTTTTTACATAGACTTCGCAACCCCAAACTTTCAGGAATGACAGCTTAGGTTTCTTATTAAACCATAATTCATACGGTGTCGTTTCTACGGATTTTGATGGTGCTCTATTTAAAGTGAATGCGGCTGTCTCTAATGCATAACTCCAAAATGATAACGACAAATCAGTAAGAGACATCATAGAATGAACCATATCTAAGAGAGTTCGATTACGACGTTCGGACACACCGTTTCGTTGTGGTGTTCCCGGCGGTGTCAATTGTGAAAGTATTCCGCATTTCTTTAAATGCATGCCAAACTCATAACTCAGATATTCACCTCCACGATCGGATCGTAGAAATTTAATCTTCTTGTTACGTTGATTTTCTACTTCACTTTGGAATTCCTTAAACTTCTCGAAAGTTTCAGATTTATGTTTCATGAAATAGATATACCCATATCTACTCAGATCATCTGTGAAGGTTAGAACATAACGATAACCACCGCGCGATGCTACGCTCATTGGTCCGCACACATCGGTATGTATGATTTCCAATAAGTCAGTAGCTCGCTCCATCATACCGAAAATGGAGTCTTAGTCATTTTTCCCATCAGACATGCTTCGCATCTATCAAGTGACTCAAAGTCAAGTGATTCTAGTAATCCATCAGTATGGAGTTTCTTCATGCGTTTCACTCCAATATGACCAAGGCGACAGTGCCACATATAAGTAGAATTATCATTCAATTTAATTCCCTTAGCATCAATGTTATGTATATGCGTATCACTACTATCGAGATCTAACAGAAATAAGCCATTCTTTTGTGGTGCTCGACCATAAAAGATATTATTCATAAAAATAGAACAACCATTATTCTCAGACTTGAATGAATAACCGTCTTGCATTAAACAAGATCCAGATATAATGTTCATGCTCAACGCGAGTACAAAATAACAATTATTTAGGCTTAAAACTAATCCCGAAGGTAGATGTAGAGGAAGTGTGCCGACAGCGATCACATCGACTTTGGATCCATTTCCAACGCGCATCATCACTTCATCTTTCAGTAGTCTTCGTTTATTCTTTAGTTCCTGTTTCGAGTTACAGATATGAGCAGCCGAACCAGTATCAAATACCCAGGTACTAGAACGAGAACCAGTGAGATAAACATCTATAACATGTATATCAGATATACCTTCTTTCTTCTTCTTGACAAGGCCGTTCTTCGGATCAGCCGGATACTTGGAGCAATTACGCTTCCAGGTGTCCCTTCTCCTTGCGATAATAGCACTCAAGCATCGGGCTTAGGGCCGTTCTTAGGTTTCATAGGAGGCGTGGCAGCTTTCTTGCCACCCTTCTTGAATTTTCCCTTAGACTTGCCCTGTTTCTTGAAACTGGTGGTCTTGTTGACCATCAACACTTGGTGCTCTTTCTTGATCTCAATCTCAGCAGCTTTTAGCATGCCAAAGAGTTCAGGTAACTCCTTGTTCATGTTCTCCATATTGTAGTTCATCACAAAGTTCTTGTAACTTGGTGGCAGTGATTGAAGGACACGATTAATCCCCAGTCTGTTAGGAATCACTATTTCCAAGTCACTGAGTTTCTTCGCATGCCCGGTCATGGCGAGCATGTGCTCACTAACGGAGCTGCCTTCTTCCATCATGCAGCAGAAGAATTGTTTCGATGCTTCATAGCATTCCACGGCCGCATGAGTTTCAAAAATAGTCTTCAACTCTTTCATCAACTCATGAGGATCGTGGTGCTCAAAACGTTTTTGAAGATCGGATTCTAGATTGCATAAGATGGCACACTGAACTTGAGAGTACCGAGTTTTCCGAGTCGCGTAAACAGCTTTTACTTCATCGGTTTCAGTTTCTGCAGGAGGGTCACCTAGCGGTGCATCAAGCACATATTGCAGATTTCCGGCAGAGAGGAAGATCCTCACATGACGGAACCAGTCGGTGAAGTTGCTACCGTTGCTCTTAAGTTTCTCTTTCTCTAGGAACTGATTAAAATTGATTGGGGACGCCATCTCTACAACATATATTTGCAATAGTTTAGACTAAGTTTATGACAAATTGAGTTCAAATTTTAATTCTACATAATTAAAAATCTAGGTGAACTCCCACTCAAAACAATATCCCTCGCATTGTCTTAGTGATCACACGAACCAAATCCACCACACCATAGTCCGATCATCACGAGACAAGGTGTGATTTCAATGGCGAACACTCAAAGTATTCATCATATCAACCATATGATTCATGCTCTACCTTTCGGTATCACGTGTTCCGAGACCATGTCTGTACATGCTAGGCTCGTCAAGGCCACCTTAGTATCCGCATGTGCAAAACTGTCTTGCACCCGTTGTATGCACTTGTTGATTCTATCACACCCGATCATCACGAGATGCTTCGAAACGGCAAGTCTTGGCAACGGTGCTACTAAGGATGAACACTTTATTATCTTGAGATTTTAGTGAGGGATCATCTTATAATGCTACCGTCGCGATCTAAGCAAAATAAGATGCATAAAAGGATTAACATCACATGCAGTTCATATGTGATATGATATGGCCCTTTTTGTCTTGCGCCTTTGATCTTCATCTCCAAAGCACGGACATGATCTCCATCATCTTCGGGCATGATCTCCATCATCGTCGGCGTAGCGTCAAGGTCAATGGCGCCGTCTTCATGATTGTTCTCCATGTAGCAACTATTACAACTACTTTGAAATACTACTCAACATGAATTTTAAAGACAACCATAAGGCTCCTGCCGGTTGCCGCAATACAATAATGATCATCTCATACATATTCATCATCATATTATGGCCATATCACATCACCAAACCCTGCAAAAACAAGTTAGACGCTCTCTAATTTGGTTTGCATATTTTACGTGGTTTAGGGTTTTCGATATAGATCTAATCTACCTACGAACATGAACCACAACGTTGATACTAATGTTGTCAATAGAAGAGTAAATTGAATCTTTACTATAGTAGGAGAGACAGACACCCGCAAAGCCTCTTATGCAATACAAGTTGCATGTCGAACGAGGAACAAGTCTCATGAACGCGGTCATGTAAAGTTGGTCCGAGCCGCTTCATCCCACTATGCCATAAAGATGCAAAGTACTCAACTAAAGATAACAAGAGCATCAACGCCCACAAACCATTGTGTTCTACTCGTACAACCATCTATGCATAGACACGGCTCTGATACCACTGTAGGATAACGTTGCATAGAAAACAAAAAATTTCCTACCGCGAACACGCAATCCAAGCCAAGATGCAATCTAGAAGACGGTAGTAACGAGGGGGTATCGAGTCTCACCCTTGAAGAGATTCCAAAGCCTACAAGATGAGGCTCTTGTTGCTGCGGTAGACGTTCACTTGCCGCTTGCAAAAGCGCGTAGAAGATCTTGATCACGATCGGTTCCGGCGCCACGAACGGGCAGCACCTCCGTACTCGGTCACACGTTCGGTTGTTGATGAAGACGACGTCCACCTCCCCGTTCCAGCGGGCAGCGGAAGTAGTAGCTCCTCTTGAATCCGACAGCACGACGGCGTGGTGTCGGTGGCGGTGAAGAAGTCCGGCGGAGCTTCGCTAAGCTACGCGGGAGATATGGAGGAGGAGGGGGCGGCTAGGGTTTGGGAGGGGGTGGCCGGCCACTTCAATGGGGCGGCCAGCTTGTGGTCTTGGGGTGGCCGGCCCCCTCCCTTGGCCCCTCATTATATAGGTGGATCCCCAAGGGTTGGTGTTCAAGTCTTCGAATAAGACCCGAACCAAAAACCTTCCATAGGAGATGAAACCTAGCCCAACTAGGACTCCCACCCAAAGGTGGGATTTCCACCTCCCATGTGGGGGGTGGCCGGCCCCTAAGGGGAGTCCACTTGGGACTCCTCCCCCACTAGGGTTGGCCGGCCATGGAGGTGGAGTCCCATGTGGACTCCACCTTCCTTGGTGGTTTCTTCCGGACTTTTCTAGAACCTTCCATAGAACCTTCCGCGACATTTTATTCACATAAAATGACATCCTATATATGAATCTTATTCTCCGGACCATTCCGGAACTCCTCGTGATGTCCGGGATCACATCCGGGACTCCGAACAAATATTCCAACTTCATTCCATATTCAAGTACTACAATATCAACATCCAACTTTAAGTGTGTCACCCTACGGTTCGTGAACTATGCGGACATGGTTGAGTACTCACTCCGACCAATAACCAATAGCGGGATCTGGAGATCCATAATGGCTCCCACATATTCAACGATGACTTTAGTGATCGAATGAACCATTCACATACATTACCAATTCCCTTTGTCTCGCGATATTTTACTTGTCCGAGGTTTGATCTTCGGTATCACTCTATACCTTGTTCAACCTCGTCTCCTGACAAGTACTCTTTACTCGTACCGTGGTATGTGGTTTCTTATGAACTCATTCATATGCTTGCAAGACATTAGACGACATTCCACCGAGAGGGCCCAGAGTATATCTATCCGTCATCGGGATGGACAAATCCCACTGTTGATCCATATGCCTCAACTTATACTTTCCGGATACTTAATCCCACCTTTATAGCCACCCATTTACGCAGTGGTGTTTGGTGTAATCAAAGTACCTTTCCGGTATAAGTGATTTACATGATCTCATGGTCATAAGGACTAGGTAACTATGTATCGAAAGCTTATAGCAAATAACTTAATGACGAGATCTTATGCTACGCTTAATTGGGTGTGTCCATTACATCATTCATATAATGATATAACCTTGTTATTAATAACATCCAATGTTCATGATTATGAAACTAATCATCCATTAATCAACAAGCTAGTTTAAGAGGCATACTAGGGACTTCTTATTGTCTACATATCACACATGTACTAATGTTTCGGTTAATACAATTATAGCATGATATATAAACATTTATCATAAACATAGAGATATAAATAATAACCACTTTTATTATTGCCTCTAGGGCATATCTCCTTCACTCATGTGGTTTGTGTGCAGCATTGGAGGGGATTTTAGTGTTATAACATCCTAGTGCAGGGGATTTTTGTGTGTGCAACATCTGGTAGCAAATGTGCTGCTATAACATCCTAGTGCATGGGATTTTTTTAGGGCTTTTGCTACCTGGTCACTTAGGATTTGTGATCATCATGTGGTTTGTGTGCAACATCCTATAACATCCTATCTGGTCACTTAGGATTTTTGCGATGTAGTCATGTGTATTTTTTGTGCGACATTTAATAGCAATTTTATTTACTATAACATGCTACTACAATTGATTTTTGAGGTTGTTGCTATCTTGTCAGTTAGGTTTTTGCGATGTCATGATGTGTTGTTTTGCAACATCTGAATCAGAAACATATTTTCACACCAATTTTTTCAGTACATGCTAACTGACATCTTTAAATTTTTTCAAACCTTCTGCCATATATGTGACATCAGTGCACCTTTGTCTCAGTAACATTTTTTTGCTAAATGACATCTACACATGTGTGGATATTTGGTATTTCTTCCCCTAATAACTTCTACCTTGGCAATTTTCAACAGGCATCAATGACAAAGTCAAGCAGTCATAGGAAAAACAAGTTTGGCAGAAAACACAGTAAGCTAAGCATTATGCGAAAGAAGCTTACATTGAAGCACAAGGTTTCAGCAATTCACTGTGAGCTACCAAGTGAAGGAGATGTATCTGGTGAAGCTATCCACGATGAAGCGAATGTTGTTGAAGAAGCTCAGTTACAAAATGAAGCAAATGTTGTTGAGGAAGAAGTAAAACCTGTGAAGGTGAGATAAAGAATCTACAACTTGTAGTACATGTTTTCTTACTAGATGTTTTCTTCTCGGGGGGAATTGATGTACATGTTTTTTAGTAAGTCCTAATATATTTATTTTACTACTGCATTCCCAAAAAAATGTAAAATCATTCATACCCAAGCCAACGGGCTTTACCGCGGTAGTTGGCAAATTTGCAAATTCAGAAACATATTGAATTTCCTTTCCAACTACAAGTTATCTCTTAAAACAATATCATACATTTGGCAAGTATTAATTTAAAACATAGACTACCATCGAGCCCGCCATCAAATTTGAATCTCCCTCAGTGTTGCCAGACCGTGACTTTACAAACATACCGGTTTCCACTTTCTCTCTTCATGTTGTATTTATGTCCTTGCTCCCTCTCCAATATAATATGTTAGTACCTAGAACGTAAATATGGCGACAAATGTAGGTACCCTACTACATGGGAACTGTGACCTTGCGGTAATTACATGCAAAACTTGATGAAAAGAATAAGTATGTTCTGATCAACTCAAGTATCAAATATAAATACTCTATGTACTTTGGTTGTTTGTGATTTGATACAAATAAGCATACGTGCTCAGCTAACTCACATGACACCCTGAAATCCATGGGGTAAATTTGGTTGTATCAGAATGAAAAGAAAATCAAAATAGTGCCAACCCTGCATAACTGAAACTAAAAAAATCTGAAGATCAAACAACACAGAAAAAATATTCACATCTATACAGTAGTATGAGGCCACTATCAAGATATTTAGAGAGCCGAGAAAAACAATGAGCTAAACTAATATATTCATACCTAACTGTAGCTATTACATATGTGATGCTTGCAGATCCTGCTAGCATGTAAATATGAAATTTGACGCTCCCACATAAGCAAACGACTCGCTGGAACTTCTTCTAGGAAACAGTAGGCCAATCTAGATTCTGAAGACGTGACTGACCTCAGAACTAGGGGTTTATACATGGAAATAACAACTTATTCTTAATTCTCAACTAAATCAGAATTCACAAAACCAACTGTGACCTATGGTCCAAATAAAAAATGAATGGCAATATCAAAAAGCAACGTACTCATATTAGTGGTCATCTTTCAGTCTTAGTTCCTTCCCACGATTGGAAACAACAAAGGAGAATAAAAGCATGCATAGATTATTTATATTGTCTAAAAGGAATGACCAACTTTATAAATGGTAAATGAATTATGCATGAAACGATAATAGTCCATCCAACGATCAATAAGACCAGAAATCAAAATTTCATTAACAGGAGAGTAACATTAATATTAAGATAAACAAGACGATTCCATTCAATGATGCACTATAGGATAATGAAAAATGTTTATTATGTTCCGATGACGTATGAAAAATGGGTATTGAAATAGAAACTAGACTCAGCAGAATATAAACATATTTCTAACCTTCTCAATAATAAAACCACATAGCAAGAGAAATAAATTAGTTTCCATTACCCCACATAAATGTTGAATTTTGGGTGGGGAGAAGGGACATGAATCATGACCTTGGGAAAAAGATACAAAAATTAAATTGTAATTGTATTCTACCCTTCCATGCCCACTCTCCATCACCACGCCGGTGACACCCCAAGCTCTGTAGGCACACTGTCATTGCTCCGCAACCATGGCTCCCACATTTCTTAGCATCCTCCCAGAATTGCGTCTTCTCATAACCAGAGTCCAAAAGTGTTAAGTAATCAACAAAAAATCTGTCAAGAAAGAAACAACTAATCAACATTTCACACTGTAAAAATTCTGTACTCTTCTCTTACCAAGATTGTAGATAATCAACAAAAATAAATTACTGTCAAGAAAGAATCAACTAATCAACATGGCTTCTGTATACATTCAGTTTTGGAGCATGTGTAGACCATCATTTCACTGTCTTGAAAGATACCATAAACTGGAGTACTAAACAAAACACTAGTTTCAGCATGTAAACAATCAGTGAATTACCTGAAGAATGAAAAATAGAAATCTGTCAACTGAAATACAGAACCATGTAAATTCTAAGAGAGAAAAGAAAGCTTCACTCAGATTCATGGACAAATAGCAGCTATGTGTGGCGATATGGACATATGGTGATGTGTAAGACTGGCCTGATCAAATCCAAACACGGCATTTCCCTTCTTCCAAGGTGAACACCGCCCAGGTGCAAAATGACAGATGCATATATCGTAAAGAAAAATATCCAAGGGTTCATCGCCTGTAAGATTCAGTAGTTTAGCTCGTCACCAAAATCTCAGAGATTAGCTACACATTGTCCCTGAAGTTATTTGTTTAATAGCTACAAACCACAAATAATACAGGAACTACTCCTACAGTCCTACTACTGATTTAGCACTATCACCATGAATATATAAATGCAAGCGCTTAAATTTCATCTTGATTTAGCAATACTCTCTCAGATCCATATTACTTGATCGGAGGAAGTACTAAAATTTGAAGGCACAGGCCCATGCAACACTTGTCAAAGTATGTTTGGTCTGTATACAAACTTGAGGACAAAGTCGATGACCGATTTTACCACTGCTACATGCCTGTTCACAACAAACCAGTTCTTCGGAGAAGTAAAACACATGATAAATGAAGCAACGTATAGAAATACAATGAAATGCACATCTACCTGAACAAAGGTTCAACTGTGTTTCAGAACTTGATTTCTTTTCTGCACATAGACTTTCCATGAGATGATTATAAATCCTATCTAAGCATTTATATAAACAGTTGTTGCACACAAATGTAATATCTAAGCCAAAACAAATGAACATCTGCACGAAAGAAAGGATTCACCTATATATGCTTTAGAACTGAAGTCCCTTCCTGAATATGCATTGCTCTGAATCTAATTATGTCCTCTCTATCTCCTCAACCAACCTGCAATCAGAAATTGAGCTTGTGCCACTGTCAAAACAGTAATCACGTCACACTTGAGGAAATCAACAAAATTGATGAATGATGACTGATTTCATCACCGAAGCGGTTTCGAGCATCGAAGTTGAGGAATTGACAATGCTATAACAATAAACTGGTACAATTGCTGTTACCACAAGAAGTAAAACACATGATAACAGTGACAACAAACATCCACCAGTCACATTTATCACTGAGCATGACGAAATCAACAAATTTCACGCCAATTTCACTATCAAAGCAGTTCAGCAAGTCGAAATCAACAGAGTTCACCAACAGTTTTACCAGTAGAACAGTTCATCCAGTTGAAGTTCGCTAAGTTCATGACCAATTTCACCACCAAAGCATTGATCAAGTCGAAACCAACATAGTTCATGACCACTTTCACCTCTAAAGCAGTTCGAAATCAACAGAGTTCATGACCAACTTCACCACTACTCGATCAGACACTACGCAAGACTTGGATTTCCTTTCTGTACAGACTTTCCATGAGATGATTTTATCCTGTCTAAGCATTTATATAAACAGTCGTTGCAAGCATTGTAATATCTAAGCCAAAAATGGACATCTATATGAAAGGTGTTACCTATATAGCCTGAATCTGAATCTAGTTTTGTCCTCTCTAACTCCTCCACCATCTATAGCCTGCAAACATACAAGGCAGTTGTCACTTCAAACTTAAGGAAACCAACAATGTGATGAATGATGACTAATTTCACCACTCAGCGGTACATAGTGTCGAACTTGAGGAATTCAACAATGCTACAACCATTAACTGGGTATAATTACTGTTATCACCAAGAAGTAAAACACAGGATAAACACAGAGTTTTACAAAATAGTGATCAACAACCATCAAACAGTCACATTTACCGCTAGAGCAAGAGGAAATCAACAAAGCTCATCACCAATTTCACCACTGGAACAGTTCATCAAGTCGAAATTCACAAAGTTCATGACCAATTTCACCACCAAAGCATTCATCAACTCGAAATCAACATAGTTCATGACCAATTCCACCTCTAAAGCAGTTCGAAATCAACATGACCAACTTCACCACCACTCGATCAGAAACTAGGCAAGACGATCACAGAAGCAAAACACGAAGACACCAGACATCACCAAAGGCGTCTCTCAACTCCACTCGCCATTAGCACTACTACTACTAGGACTAGGACTACTCTCGACCGATCCGTCTGCCCCTCCCTACTCGACGGTGATCTGGAACACGTCCTTGCGCTCCTCCTTCTTGAGCTTGGGCACGGTCACCATGAGCACGCCGTTCTTCATCTCGGCCTTGATCTTGTCCATCTTGTACGCGTTGGCGGGCAGCTCGATGCGGCGGTTGAACCTCGGCACCGCGTTGTCGTCCTTGTCGCTGTTCCAGGCATCCTTCTCGCCCTCCCCCTTGATCACCAGGCTGTTCTGCTCCGCCGACACCTTCACGTGCTCCTTCCCGAACCCCGGCATCGGCACCTTCAGGTACACCGCCTCGTCGTCCTCCTTCGCCACCGACCACCCGCGCCCGCCCAGACCAGGAGCAGCGACCGCGTCCTCCATCAGGCCCAGCAGACGGCCCAGGCTCGTCGGCGCGGCGAAGCGGTCGAACACGTCTGGACAATTATTAAGAAGGAAAAAAATGACCGATTTTGTCCCACAATGTTCAGACGAACGAACGCAGGAAAGGCGGGGACGCATACCGTGGGAGAAGAAGCTGGGCATGTCGGAGTCGCGAGCACGGCCGCTCTCGCCCTTGGTGTCGTCGTCCTCCTCGTAGCGGCGGACGTCCTTGCCCTGGGTGTTGGAGAGGCGGCGGCCGGCGGCCGGGCTGAGCGCGTAGTAGGCCACGGGCGCTCCGGTGGCCGACGGCTCGGCGAGCATCTTCTTGACGTTGGCCAGCGCGGGGCAGCTGGGAGCGACTGCGGAAGCCATGGATCTCTCTCTCTCTCGCCTGTGAATGTGATTTTGGATTCTTGTGACTGAGGATAGGAGAGGAGGATGGAGTGCGGAATGGAGGGGGTTTTGAAGGGGTGGATTTCTTGGGGAAGGGGATGGAGAAGGGGTTAGAAGGTTCTGGAGAGCACTGGAGGAGCCTCGAGTCTTCCAGAATCACGGCTTTAGGATTCGTGCAGGTGCCATGGATCATAGTACGATTTCTTGGGGAGGGAGGTGGAGGAGGGGTTAGAAGGTTCTGGAGAGCACCGGAGAGGCCTAGAGTCTTCAGGAACAGGAGTAGCATAGCTGCTTTTAGGATTTGTCATTCGTGTTGGTTGATGTACGATCACTGGATCAGGATGGTACGACGATCTTTTCTCATCTGCTCTCGGATGAGCAATGGCCAAACTGCCTGATCAGCATTTGAAAAGTTTGACGACTTGCCATTTGTTTGAAAGGAAAAAAAGACTAAAATGCGGCATGCTATACTTCCAGGTTTCCGGTAATTGAGAGTTGCCAATTGTTGTTCACTTGAAAGAATATGGAACCGTCTTAGAGCATCACCGCATCACCACCGGGAGCCCTAAATAGTAGCCGACGGCGATTTGGGGATCCTAGCGAGAGAAAATGCTCAAACAGGGGATCTTCATACGAAATCTACGTCATCTCAAGCCCAATAGAATAGCTGGCGAGCCCCAACCAACCCCTGTGCCAAGGGAGGCTATTGGGGTCGCTGGTACCAAACCCACGCCACTTACACGTCGATTTGGGGGTCTTTTTTCTATCGGGAGCGGCTATGGGGGGTACACGTGTGGGGTTTAAAAATTTTTGACCGGCACTTGTTGCCGGCAACCCCCAAAGGTAGCCGAGATATGTGCTGCCGGCTACTGTTTGGGATCACCGGTGAAGATGCTCTTACGTACACAATAACAATGCATTGCCACTCCTCTTTTAACACTACTATATATTTTTTGGGGCTCACGCGCGCGTTTCTCCGATTTCGTATCGATAAGAATTATAACGCCTTAACTCGTACATGGTGTACAACAATCAATAAAATGGCTAAAGTGAAAAGGTAATAAACAAATATACATCCACTATATGATAGCACAATAATGTATAGAGCATCTTCAGCCGTCTCCCCGGGAAGGCCCCCACGACGTCTTTTTTTCATCCGGATGGACGAAAACGGCACAGTCGCTCCTCCGGCTCCTTGTTTTCCCCCGGATTAGGCATTTCATCCGTCCGGCGAACTCAGGCCATCCCCGGGTCCCCGGGGAGCGCTCGGGAACTCCGGACGAGAGAAAAGCGCAGGAACCGTCTGGTGGCCCCGACCTATCGGCGACAAAGGCATGGGTTCTACGACAATACCCTCGTCTTCCCGATATACGGCACGCGTGCGTTTGGGGAAAATTTGTAATTCTACGGCAATACCCTCGTCGAACGAAAGCTCTGAACAAACTAAGTGGTGCAACGTACACAAATTATATATAAAACTTCGAATAAACATAAAAATTACATATAAAAACTTTAAAACAAACTTAAACTACTTCTTCCTAGATGGCCCCGCCTCATCGTCGCGGCGGCGACGCTTCCGGCTCGTCACCTCCTCCGAAGATCCGGTGTCCTTCGACGTGTCGGAGGAAGTTGAGTCCTTCTCGTCGTCGAAGGTGCTCGCCGGCTACGCCTTCGCCCGGGCTCCTCATCCTCCTTCTCCTCCTCGGCCTCTTCCTCGGCCTGCTCCTCGGCCTCTTCGTCCTCCTCCTCGTCGTCATCTCATTCCTCCTCGCTGGCCGGCGGCGTGGAATCGTCGCTGCTGGACGATGCAGCTCGATCCCACCAATGGCGCCATCTAGGCGGCTTTCCCTCGCTGTCGGTGTCCGATGGCCAAGAGAGATCGCTCATGGTGAGGATAGTGAGGAGAGAAGAGATGAATATGGCGTCGGCCATCGGAAACCATATATGTAGGTCTATCGACGAAGAGAGCGGCTGTTGCTCTTCCCCGGAGTTCGTGCTCCACGGCGGTTCTCACGTCGAGGCCACTTCGACCGTTCCCGACGAGACGTTTGGCCTCCCCACACCACTTTGGGGACCATTACGGCGGTTCAATGCGTCGAGGCCATTCCGACGGTTGCCCTTCCCGATGACTGCATCGTCGCTATGCACGCGGTGGGTGAGCGTCAGAAGGCGACCATGGGCTCGCCGCTGAAAAAATGGGCCTTCCCAGACAAAAAAAAAATACATCCATCCGGCGCTAAATAGCGCCGGATTTTGGCATGGGGAGCCCAACGGCTGGGATACTCGTACAAACGGAACCCAGTCAAGAGGAAAATGGAAATTTACATATGTTCAATCGTGACGGATTAGAACGAAGTACACAAATAAGAAGCACAAAATAAACTGACGGAAAAAGGTGCACTACCTTCCACGGCATGTTGTCAAAATGGAACAAGCATTTGCCTACAATTTGTACCAGGGAGTCAACATATCCCTGTAAAGGAAAATATAAGTGAATACAAATAAAGTAAGTACAATGGTAGGACCTAAACATATTATCTATTTTCTTCCAAAATTTGCGAGAATTTACCATGTTTCTAAGTTTACGTTCTCTGTCTTCTCTACATGTCTCTCCAAGCAAGCACCGATATGTTTAAGCCTAAACCTCATATCCTGGAATTTCAGAAACCACGTCGGAGGGGTCTTGTCCAACATTGTGGTTAAGAACTTAAGATACACAATACTTAGTGTCTTCGGAGTTAATGGAGAGATATGTCTGACAGAAAGAAACCATTATTTCTGGGCGCATGGCCCCCACCTTCCACTGTGGGAAACCATTTGCAAAACGCTATAGTAAGCTTTCATATATAAATTGGGGAAATCTACTTTGCCTCATAGGTGTAGATGCACCCACTATTTAAAATCATATTTAAAAATGTCTAAAAATTCTGAAAAAAAATATCAGGGTGTACACTTAGACATTCTATGTTCGCACACGAAGTTTGACGGAAAAATATTATTATTTGTGGCCATTGTAGAAAAAACAATTTCCGGGGCTGCAAAATAGCTATTAACGAGACATTTTTTTTGTGTTTTTTACATAGTGCCCAGAAAATATTTTTTCCTGCCAAACATTTGTGAGCTAACGTAGAATGTGAGGATGCACACTCACAATTTTATTTCAAAAAAATAAACATTTTGAAATAAAATTAAAATATTTGTTTATAATAGGTGCATCTAGACCTATGAGCCAAAACACCATGTCCAATTAAATTGATGATACGTAGGAAACAACAACAAAATATATGTAAAGGCAAAACACTATGTTAAAAATCTATAAAAATATATGAAAAGTAGCAAATAAGTAGTCAGAAAATAAACATGCAATTTCTTTGAAGGGAACTTGCTGAACATTTCATAGTGATGTCCCGGGGCAGATAGAATGAAAAACACAATATAGACTGTACATTCATTTTAGTTCAAACACAGCTGCGAGCAGCATACAAAACACATGAGCCACACTCTGTTTTGGGGGACATTACTACCAAAATTTATGGAAAGTATCATCATGATTTGTGAAATGAGACTAGTAACAACAAAAATTAACGCAACCAATGTACAACATCATACATCCATTATACCTGAAATATAGGCTTTGTGCATGCGAGAGTAATGCATATAACATAAGAAGCCTTGGTTGTCCAACACATTCTAATAACTACCTTTTTTGCAATGAAGGTACTAAACTCCGCTCCATTTGAATCTACTCACCAATTTGATACCTTCTTGGTCCTTTTCATTATCATTTCTTTATTTTGTTGAAGTTTCTTCCCTTCTTTCTTTTCTACGTGGATCGGTCCTTCTCACATTGTACGCATGCTTCCTCGAGGATGGGCATTGATCTGCATAAAGGAAGATATATGGTAGACGAAGGAAAATGGTAGGATTTTTTTGGCTTTGTATTTCTCATATGGTGCAGTATCAACTTAAAAGCACCATGATATTTAAATTAGAGTGAAATATTGAAACAGGTCGTTTGAACAGATTAAGTAAATCTCTATCTTCTATCAAAGGCGATGGAATGACTATTGTGATAAAGCAACGTGTTGACTATGCTACTTCTTCATGCCAATCGCTCAACAAAAATCCTGATCGTAATACAGAGAAGCATCAGAGTGAAATAGAACTACCCTTACGGCCACAGAGAAGAGCAATGATTTCTTAAAAGATATAAGGGTTCAGAGAATTATTGGATTGAAACAACATTTCCAGAGTTAGTTTATATGGCGGAAATTCCTTAAAAGTAATATGCAGAAGTTCAAGCTTGAGTTTGCTCTTCTTGAAAAAGTATCCTGAATAATTAATTTGTGATAGTTATGTTCATGGAAATATTATTCAAATTTCATAGTGAATTTTCCAATACAAAACTATAACCTTTCACCTTGATTGCACCTGTATGACAGAAAATCTACGACCAAATAGCGTAAAATACAGCCATCAGTGAGGTTACCTTCTCATGGCAATGGTGTGGTATTAAAAAGGAAAAAAATAATAGTCTCATAGTCTGATTTTGTTATTTCATGAAACGTCAATTTGTATCCTAAAATTTACACATATGACCCCCAAAGCTGCAAATGATTGGTGATTTTCCCAAATCTCGCTTGAAAATAACTATAGGACTTTTCACTAAATCTAAGCCATCTCAAACAAAAATTATAAATATGAGAGTAACTTGTATCTTGTATCTATAAAAACACTTGGGACAACCCTCCATTTCACTGGTATGTTTGTACAACCTGAACATACTTACACGACCAAACATACAGGTCAGAGTCCTTTAGGATAAACTGTGGATGCTTATTTCACTGGATATCACCAAATTGATTAGACCACATCTAGAAGTAGGACAGTTTAAGTGGGTCGTAGAATTTGAAGCGATTATTCAAAGATACAAAATCTACTTGAAATCCTAATTTAGTTGGTACAAAAGAACCAAAAGAGAAAGTCGGTAGCACAATCATCAGTACTAAGCTATACATGTGAATCTGATATGGCCTGGAATCTTTATCAGAACAATGAAATATGTAGCATTGCATTAGCTAATTGCAATGAATAATTTTCCCAGGCAGTAGAAGTCCTAAAAAGGAAGAAGCGTCTCGTAGCACAATCATCAGTACTAAGCTACAGATAAATCTAATTCAGCCTGGAATCTATAGCATAAACAATGAAATATGTAGCAGTTGCCTTAGCTAATTTTTTAAAAAAATGTCAGTTAGTTCCGGTGTATATCCAAATATAATACGTAGTATGTTACTACCTAAACCTAAACATGGCGTAAGGGCATCTCCAGCGGCGCGACGCATTTTAGCGTCCGCGCGCGTCCGTTTGCGTCGGCCCTTTTGGTCGAAAACGACCGCACGTCCGTTTGCGTCGGGGGTGGCTCCAGCGGCACGATGCATTTTTTTAGGACGAATCATTTTTTTAACTGAAACATAATTTACAAAAACTAAAACATAACTTACATACTTGAAAACATAAAAAAAAACCTAAAACGCCTACTGCTGCGCATCGTGGCCGTGCTGCTCCTCGTCGCTGTCGAGCAAGATGACCTCAGGTATGTCCCACGGCCAGTAGCCATCCGGGGGAGCGTACGCCGGGCGCGATGGCGGTGCTCGAGGTTGAGGAGGCTGCGGCTGAGGCGGCGGTGGAGGCGCCCAGGGCTGCGGCTGTGGCGGCGGATGAGGAGCCCAGCCACAAGGCTGTGGCGGCAGTGGGGGAGGCGCCCAAGGCTGTGGCGGCGGTGGAGGAGGCGCCGCCGAGTCCAGGAGCGCATGTCGAAGGGCTTCATCCGCGGACAGGCCCGACGACATGACAGCGGTGGCGTAGCGGGGCAACGGCGGCTGCACAGGCGCGTCGTACTCGGAGACGAGGAGGCCGACCTTGGCCATCTCGTCGTCCGTCATGTTGTCGGGGAACTCGAAGTTCCGGCCCTCCGCCATGGCCTGCTGCCATTCGTGGAAGACGAGGCCGACGTAGTCGTCGCTGTCGTCCTTCACGTCCTCGCTATGGTACGCGAGCGCCTCGATGTAGTCGTCGTCGTTGTCGTACATGGCGTATGCGTCATCGTCGTCGTCCTCGTCCTCGCGGTCGTTGTGCTGCGGCTGCTGACGACGCGTCGGCGCCTGCTGACGACGAGCCGGCGGTGTAGGGCCGAAGGGATAATCCCTGTCGCCCATGAAGCCAGCCCTTCGTCTGTTGTCCGTCTCCGTGGACAGGTACGTACGCCAACTCTCCGAGTCGATGGCGTACGCCGGATCGGCGAGGAGGTCCGCCGGCAGATATCGCCTCCGCCGCCGGATCTCCTTGGTCCGCTCAGGCTCGCGCGCTGGTACTGGAGGGATGGGCACCCGGCGGCAGCTGAGCCGCCAGCCGCCAGGCAGCTGCACGCCGGACCAGGCGTCGCACGGCACCCATTTGCCGTGCATGAGCCTCCCCACCGTGACGGGGAGCGGCACCTTCTTGCTGCCGCTGCCGGAGGCCTCGAAGTCGTTCTTCTTCCCCATGGCGCAGCGGCGGTTGTGGTGTGAGTGGAGCTGTGGGCGAAGGAGCAACGCGGCCGCTGGACTTTTAAGGGCGGCCGCGCACGGGATACGATGTTTGAAGGCGACGCAGAAGCCCAGCCGCCGCCCGCCAGTGCACGCGCAGAACAGGAAGCTGCGGCATTCATGGCGGCGCATACGCGGAAGCGCTGACCGCGGAAGCGATGGCCGCGGAAGCGATGCCCTCCTTGCAGGCTCGCTGCCAGGCGGGCCCGGTGGAGACCGCAACGGACACTTTGCGCGTCCGCGCATTGTCCGCCGGGACGCAAACCTGGCGCATATTTGGGCCAGGTTTGCGTCTCCGCGGACGGCCCGGTCACTTTGCGTCGTGCCGTTGGAGACGGTGCCAGACGCATTTACGATCAAAGCGGACGCAAACGGTTAACAAATGTAGGTACCCATACTACATGGGAACTGTGACCTTGCGGTAATTACACCGGAAACTTGATGCAAAGAATAAGTTTGTTGTGATCAACTCAAGTACCAAATATACATACTCCAATTGTTTGGTTTTTTGTGATTTGGTACAAATAAGCATATATGCTTAGCTAACTCGCATGACACCCTGACATCCATGGGGTCAGTTTGGTTATATCAGAATGAAAAGAAAATCAAAATAGTGCCAACACTGCATAACTGAAAATCAAAATCTGGAGATCAAACAACACAGAAAAAATATTCACATCTATACAGTAGTATGAAGCCACTATCAAGATATTTAGAGAGCTAATAAAAACAATTGGATGTACTAATATATTCGGACTAACTGCAACCTATTACATATTGATGCTTGCAAGTCCTAGCACGTAAATATAAAATCTAATGCTCCCGCATAGGCAAACAACTCAGCTGAAACTTCTTCTAGGAAACAGTCGGTCAATTGAGATTTTTTTTTTTTGGAGAAAGTCGGTCAATTGAGATTGTGAAGAAGCGATGGACCTTAGAAGTGGGGGTTTATACATGGAAATAACAACTTATTCTTAATTCTGAACTAAATTGGAATTCAAAAAACTAATTGTTGCCATAATAGGTGCAACTAAAAAACAGATAGCAATATCAAAAAGCAACGTACTCTTTCAGTTTTATTTTCTTCCCACGATTGGAAAGGTCTAACACTACAGGAAAAAAAGGCATTGCCGAGAGAGTAAGGTTCGTCACCACAGTCCCGATAGAAGGTAGAGTTTAAAAACAAACCGCGGTGAAGTCTTTGCCGTGCGATGGCACGATACCGCACGGCAAAGAATAGCGGCATGACAAAGAATGAAAAAAAATGCACGTCAAAGACCTCTGAACGGCAAAGACCCCTCAAGACGCATGGCAAAGAAAATGTTGACGGCAAAGTTGTATCAAAGCCCACGGAAAGCCGCCGAACACGGCAAAGCACAAAAGGCATCGCCGTGCACGTCTTTTCCTAGTGTTTTGAACAAACGCACGTCAATGCAAGACTTTACCTAGTGTTTTTAACAAACGCACGGCAAATAAGCCTTTGCCTAGTCTAAGCGCACGTCAAAGATGTAGAAACTAGATTTTTTTCTCGGCTCAAAAGGCGTGGCGTGGTGTAGTTATCAACAAACGAATACTTAGCCCAGTGGTAAGATTGCACGCTTTCCCTACTCTGCGTTCTAGATTTGAATCTTAGATCGGCCAGTTTAAAGCTTTTTTTTTATAAAACATGTTTGGCACACGGCAAAGAAACGACCTTTGCCGTGCGGCGTCGCACGGCAAAGCCTTTGCCTTGAAATGTTGGCGAGTCACACGGCAAATAAGCCTTTGCCGTTAATAGCATTGCCGTGTGATCTTTGCCGTGCGGCGTCACATGGCAAAGCCTTCACCGTGTATATAGGGTCAAGTCTTATTTTCCTGTAGAAGGAGCCTATATTTTTTATAGTCATGAACCTGGTTCACGACATATAATAGCCCTAGGGCCTGTACGAGGTTGCCCTGGACCCAAGAGGCGCGACAGCTCCATGAAGGTAGCCACACCTCAAGGGCAGGGATAAGGGAGATGGGATAACTAGATTGATATATTTCTTACCCTCATAACATGTACATGAGTTCGTTTTATAGATAAGACTCAACCTGACATCGGGAGTGGTGTTTTGGAACATGGGAGCCTATGCTTCCTCTATTTTAAAATTTATCTTACATATATTTTGAATTTCAAAAAAATTGAAACAAAAATTCGCAAGTAAATCTTCTCGTGCTACACGCTTACAAAGTTGTTTCATAAAAAACCGACTTATCATGTGACCTGTGTAAAAAAGACAAAACTCAGTGCTTAAAAATAATGTTTTTCACAAGATAAGTTTTCTCTTTTTTATATAGACCACAAAAAATATTGATTTTTCGTGAAACTTGACGAACGAACATATATTATGAAGATGTACATGTAAAAAAATTTGTTAAATTTTTTCGATATTTCAAAATATGATTTTTTGGTAGAGGGTGCATACGCAGCCGGTGAAAGAACATTTTCCGCCCTTTTGGGTTTTGTGTGTTTGATGTCAACACTAGGTATATATTTATGTGTGTTGATATAGACAGGTACAAGTTTTCAAGATATATACTTGGTTATTGGTATGGCTTGGCAGTCCTGAAGTTTCTGATGGTTTTTCATCTCTGGCGGAAGTCAATCACCGTCAGTACCAGCAGCATGCAGAAGCCAAGAAGTCTCGGGTTCGTCAGAAGAGCATCATGAGGGCTCTTGATGTGGAAGTGTCTCCTCCCGGATCCGAGGAGAACATCACTCCGGAGGCTGAGTGGGTTTCTCAGCATGGTGTGCCTCTTCCTCCAGATGGTCTCGAGATCGAGTCTCCTCCTCACACTCCACCCTACCCCGGCTGTTCGAAAACAGCAGCAGTTTCTCACCAGATCTGCGGCAATGGCTTGGTGAACCGCATTACCACAACATCCTATGCAAGATCTAGTAAAGGAAAGGCATCTAGAGATGTTCTACCATAGCTTTGCCTAGAGTATGCCCTATAGTTCATCTAGTGAGGTCTACCCACACATAGAGAGGGAGAGGGCACAAACCGGGGGGAGCCATGGAGGAGGAGAGGGAGGGGATGCCAATCCACGGAGCCGATCCGGCGGAGGTCGCCGGAGGAGGGAGATCCGGCCGGAGGGAGGTGCAGCCGCCACAGGGAGAGAGAAGCCTTCAAACAGATCTTGGATGGGGGAAAGTGAGGGGGCAGGAACTGCCTCCCCGTTCCCGACCAGATAAGTAGTGGGATCGTAAGGGCGGAAGTTCCGCTCGTTGGAGCCGGAACTTCCGGTCCCTCAGAAACCACACCCACTGATCAGGTTCAGCGGGCAGGAACTGGCAGATAGATTCCAGCCGGAAGTACCGGTCGAAACGACCGGAACTTCCGGTGAAACAGAAAAAACTGTGCCAGGAACAGGTTTTGACAGGAAAGTGGTGCACTCGGAGAGGGAAGAGGATATGGCTTAGATGAGATAGGCTTAGGACAGATGCGCCAAACTGTGAGTTGTACATGATCACTCATTTTTGCAAATAATGCAAATGAAGGCCAAAAGTGAGTGATTTCCCATAAACAAGGAGATGTCAATAAAATCCAAAGAAAATTCAAATAACTCCAACTCTTCACAAAGAAGAGTGTGGTGGCCTAGGCCACCATATATGAGTGTTATGGTATGACACCGCGAAGATATATCTTGGGTCCAAACCAATACTCATCATTGAAGCTCACATTTCAACATATGATATAACGAGAATGATATCTTTAATGTTGGCATTATGGGGGGAGGGATAGCTCAATAATTTAAACCGCACTCCCCCTATTTCCATGCCCACATCTAAACCAAATAAAGTTTTGAGACAAAGGTGTGTTTGCAAGATGGTCAAGCTATACTCCTTGAATCAATGATACTTAGATCATTCCTCAAATAAGAGAACCTTGCTTCATCAAGAGGCTTCGTGAATATATCGGCAAGTTGATCTTTGGTAGGAACATAGATAAGCTCAATATCACCACGGGCAACATGATCCCTAATGAAATGATTCCGGATCTCAATGTGCTTCGTTCTTGAATGTTGCACCAGATTATAGGCAATCTTGATGGCACTTTCATTGTCACATAATAAAGGCACTTTGTCACAAATGACACTGTATTCCTTTAAAGTTTGCCTCATCCATAACAATTGAGTGCATCCACTTGCGGCGGCAACATATTCGGCTTCGGCGGTGGAGAGAGATATACAATTTTGCTTCTTAGAAGACCAACATACCAAGGACCTACCAAGGAATTGGCAAGCCCCGGAAGTTCATTTCCTATCATCCTTGTCACCCGCCCAATCCGCATCGGTATATCCATTTAGAATAAAACTTGAGCCTTTGGGGTACCAAATACCATATCTTGGGGTATCAACCAAATATCGTAAGATTCTTTTGAGAGCCATCATGTGGCTCTCCTTAGGAAAAGCTTGATACCTTGCACACACACCAACACTCAACAATATGTCCGGTCTAGATGCACAAAGGTAAAGCAAGGATCCAATCATGCAGCAATATACCTTTTGATCCACCTCTTTACCATTGGGATCTAGTGCAAGATGACATTTGGTAACCATAGGAGTTGCCACACCCTTCAACTCGGTCATCTTGAACCTCTTGAGCATGTCTTGGATATATTTTGCTTGGTTGATGAAGGTTCCTTCCCTCAATTGCTTGATCTCAAAACCAAGGAAGAACTTCATCTCTCCCATCATAGACATCTCAAACCTATCGGTCATAAGCTTTCAGAATTCATCATTGAAAGCTTTGTTAGTAGAGCCAAAGATAATATCATCAACATATAATTGGCAAACGAAAAGCTCCCCATTGACCCTCTTAGTAAAAAGAGTGGGATCGATTAGCCCAACATCAAATCCACGGTATACCAATAATTCTTTAAGGTGCTCATACCAAGCTCTAGGAGCTTGTTTGAGACCATAAAGAGCTTTATCAAGCTTGTAGACATGGTTAGGAAAGTTGAGATCCTCGAACCCCGGGGGTTGCTTAACATAAACCTCTTCATGCAAAGGACCATTAAGAAAAGCACTTTTCACATCCATTTGTTGTAACTTAAAGTTATGATGCGATGCATAAGCAAGAAGGATACGGATGGACTCAAGGCGAGCCACGGGAGCATAGGTTTCTCCAAAGTCAATTCCCTCAACTTGAGAGAACCCTTGAGCCACCAATCTTGCCTTGTTCCTCACAACATTTCCAAACTCATCTTGCTTGTTCTTGAATATCCATTTAGTGCCTATAACATTGTGGCACCCCTTTGGCTTCTCTACTAAGGTCCATACTTTATTGCGCTTGAAGTTGTTGAGTTCTTCGTGCATAGCTTCCAACCAATCCGAATCTTCAAGGGCTTCAAATACTTTCTTGGGTTCCACTAAGGAGATATAAGCATGATGATTGCTAAAGTTAGCCAATTGCCTTCTTGTGGAAACCTTTGCCCTTACATCACCAAGAACCTTGTCATGTGTGTGTTCAAGACGCTCAAGTTGCCTTTCTCTTCTTGCTAGACGACGGGCCTCGATCTCCTCCTTGGTTCTACTTGGCCTTGGAGGTGTCACTTGATCAACTTGATCTTTTGGGTCCCCATCTTGACCTTCAACTTGAGCTTCCTCAATTTCTTGAGGTTGCTCATCCTCATGTGCTTGATCTTGAACAATATTCAGAGAATGACAAGAGTTGATTGGATCCACATTGGAGCCATCATGAATGCTTGGTTGATCTTGTCCTTGATCTTGCACACAAGAGGGAGGGTCTTGTTCTTGTTCTTGGGTTGGTGCATCATTTGCTTCACTAGATGGGGTTTGTTGATGTTGAGAAGATGAGGGATCCACCGTGGTAGAGCATAGTCCTTCCCGAGACGCCACACCGTGTCCCTCAATGGGGCGGAAAAATCCCACACCCATTCTTACTATGGCATCTTGAGGTATTTCATCACCTGCACAAACATCAACTTGCCCCCACTTGGGAGCCATCATTTTCTTCGAACTTCACACTACAAGATTCAATGATAATCTTGGAAGATATATCAAAGATTCTATAAGTGTGAGATTCGGCACCGTAACCAACAAATATACCCTCCAAAGCTTTAGGAGCAAATTTAGATAAACGAACTCCTTTGATTTTGTAGAAACACTTACACCCGAACACCTTGAAGTATGAGATATTAGGCTTGTTCCCGGTGAGTATTTCATATGGAGTCTTCTTCTAGCCCTTGCGGAGATAGAGCCGGTTAGAGGAGTGGCATGCGGTGGAGATGGCTTCGGCCCAAAAGTTATAGCGGGATTTATACTCCGCCATCATAGATCTTGCCATATCCATAAGAGTCCGATTCTTCCTCTCCGCAACACCATTTTGTTGAGGGGTGTATGCAGCGGAATATTGATGACGAATCCCCTCATCACTAAGAAAATCATTGAGTGTATAGTTCTTGAACTCGAAGCCTTTGTCACTTCTTATTGCCATAATGAGGAGGTTGTGTTGGCGTTGCACCTCGGTTGCAAAGTCAATGAATATTTGTTGAGTCTCATCTTTCGTCTTGAGAAAGTAGACCCAAGTGTATCTTGAGTAGTCATCAACAATCACCAAGCAATGTTTCTTCGCACCAAGACTTGCATGAGTGACGGGACCAAAGAGATCCACATGAAGGAGCTCCAAGATCCTCTTGGAAGAGATGATAGTCTTGCTTGGATGCGGAGAGTCATGCATTTTGCCTTCAACACAAGCCCTACAAACACGATCTTTGGCAAAAGACACATTTTCCATTAGTCCCACAATATGGTTCCCCTTGTGAAGACTTTGCAAAGTTCTCATGTTGACATGGGCCAACGGCGATGCCACAACCAACCCACATCCGCCTTCCCGAATAGGCACATCGCACTTGACGTGGTTTTCCCCGAAAAGTCCACCACATACAAGTTGTGTTCGCGATACCCAACGAAAGCGACTTTTAGAGTCTTGCTCCACAAGAGGACCACAATATCATTATCAATAAAGACGGCGAAACCCATCTTGCCAAGGGCGGAAACGGAAAGTAAATTGTAACCAAGGGTTTTGACAAGCATGACATCCACAAGAGTAATGTTGTGTGCAACCACAACCTTGCCAAAACCCAATACCTCGGATGTAGAATTATCGCCAAAGGAGACGGTGATATTGTTTATGTTAGGCCTCAACTCTGACGAGGTTCTTGCCGCCGGTCATATGACTTGTACATCCACTATCAAGTACCCATTTTGACCCTCCGGCGGCATAGTCCTACATGAGATCAATTCTTGGATTTAGGTACCCATTTCGCAATGGGTCCTCTTTTGTTAGCAACAAGGGTCTTTGGAACCCAAATAGACCAAGCAACATAACCATCATATGGGCCAACATATTTACCATAAACATCACCATAATAATCTTTAAATAAAACATAGTGAGGGTTAGCAATTCCCGCATCATCATCATTTATGGTTTTTCCCTTGGAAGCTTCACCATTAGTGATGGCTTTCTTCTTCTCTTGTGCGGGATTGGCCTTTTGCTTGTTTGCCTTCTTTGCCTTGGCATTATAACCAAGGCCCTCCTTCCCATTGTTTGATCTTTGCTTACTCAAGAGATCATCCAAGGAAAGTTTACTTTGGGGAGAGGAGGCCTTAGCAAGTTCATCCTTTAACCTAGCATTTTCCTCAATAATATTTGCATGATCACATGAAGGAGTAGAGGTGCTAGGTATGTCATATGAGGCGAGCCTAATTTGAAGTTGCTCATAAGACTTGGAAAGGAGAGAGTATTCACTCTTCAAGGCTTTGTGTGCCTTGTCTAGATCATCTAGATCTCTCACAAGTTTCTCATGATCAACACCAAATTTGGCCTTTTTCCTTTGAAAGCACTTTAAACTTAGCTCTAGCAAGATATCTAGCTTTAGTGAGCTTGTTAATTTTATCTTGAGGATCTCCAAGATTTTCTAAACTCTCTTCAAGAGAAGCTATAGTTTCTTGACTTTCCTCAAGAGCATTTCTAAGAGCATGTAGTTCAAGAGAGTCTTCTCTCTCTATTTGGCATTTTTTCAAGAGTACCATTTAGTTGAGCCATACGCACCATGAGATTTGAAACATGCTTTTTAGTATTACCTTGTAGGTTAAGAATGAAATCATCAAACTCTAGCATTTCTTGTTTCACTTTTAGACTAGCAAGATCAACCCCTAGATCATTTGAAATGTTAGGCGTAGAGGGGTTAGGAGATGATACCTCGGAGGATTTAGCCATGAGGCAACTTTCTTCCTCCACATGAATGACCTCATTGGGGGATTCACTTGGTGATGAAGAGTTAGTGGAGAGGGAGGCAAGAGCGACCAATCCATTAGAGGTTGCATCTTCTTCATCATCAACATCATCATCTCCGGAGGTATATACTTCTTGAGTTGATAGCACAATAGATGTGTCCAAGGAGGACTTTGCCATGAAGCAGTGTGCATTCTTGATATGAGGATTCTCATTGGGGGATTCAAAGAGAGGTGAAGAGGGAATGTTGGTGGTGACAATGGTGGCCACTTCCTTTGAGCTTTCTTCATCTTCATCATCACTAGAGCTTTCAACTTCATCGGAAGAATATTCTTCCCTAGTCACTAGCACAATTTTTGAGGGCCTCTTGCCCTTCTTGGTCTTGTTGTTGTAGAATTTCTTCTTGGGGGCTTTTGAATATTTGCCCTTTGAGTCTTTGCTCTTGTCCTTGGGAATGAGCCTTCCACCATGAGTCTCCCTATTCTCATAGGGGCACTCGGCAATGAAATGGCGCTTGTCATCACAATTGTAGCAAGATCTTGTCCTTGGGCCCGAACTTGTGAACCCCCTTGAGTTGTTTCTCTTGATGTTGTCTTCCTTGGCCTTGGATGGGTCAACCCAAAAGGAGTTAGCATGGAAGGCCATGTGGTCATGGTAGTGGTGTTCCAAGTCTTCCGGATAGGACATACTCCAAGATGCCCTATAAGATTCTTGAGGAATCACTTCTTCAACGGAGTTGACCACCAAGGCAAGGTTGGACCCTTTTGTCATCCCAAGGGCTCGATTGCGAGAATCATGAGAGTTTTGCTCAAGCACCTTGAGAGCTTGCATCTCGTGCACGACTTGTTGAGAAGTGAGAGAGGGATAGCATTCTCTACCGACAAGAGTCTTGACATCAATGGGTACAAACGGCATCATCCATTCAATGTACTTCTCCTTGATCCAAGAGTCATTGATGTGGGTGGCACCAACAAGCCGGAAGGAATCGACAACGGTGAGAAGTCTTCCATACATGACTTCATGATCTTCATCCGGTTGTTATCACCAGACTTTGACCGAGTCAGAGGTGGGCCGCGACCAAAATGGATTTGAAGAATATACATAGAAGGAATACGTGAATCGGCCTTTTATACCAAGTTGGGCTAAACTGCCCATGTATCTGTAACATATTAGATCGCATCTTAGCTTAGAAGTTAGAGTTTATCTCGTGCACGGTTTGGTGCACGCCCACATTAGAAAGTCCGCTGGACTATAAATATGTATCTAGGGTTTATGGAATAAACAACAACCAACGTTCAACCACAAACAAATCTCGGCGCATCGCCAACTCCTTCGTCTCGAGGGTTTCTACCGGTAAGCACCATGCGTTGTTCATGCGTTGCTCGTACTGAAGCCTTTTTGATGGCGAGCAACGTAGTTATCTTAGACATGTTAGGGTTAGCATTGTTCTTCATATTACATGCTTTCGTAGTGCAACCCTTGCATGTCTAGCCGCCCTTACACCTATCTTAGGTGTAGGGGCGGCACCCGCTTGATCATTATCTAGTAGATCTGATCCGTTACGGTTGCTCCTTGTTTCATCAAGGATTAGTTTAACATCCGCAATAGTTAGGCCTTACAAAGGGTTGGAGGATCCAGCGGCGTGTAGGGTGGCGTTTGCTAGCCCTAGAAAGGATGTTCCGATGATCAACCTCGTGTTGGTTTTTAGGCCCTCTCTAGGATCGGCTTACGGTCACCGTGCGCGAGCGCGAGGCCCAATCGTGAGTAGGACAATCCGATTATGCGGTGAAAACCCTAAATCGTCGTAGATCTCATCAGCTTTATCTTGACCAAGCAGGACCACCATATATTCGGACACCCCGTCTGAATCATGGGTGGATCGGCTCTTTGAGCCGATTCACAGGATAACCTGAGAGCCGATCGAGGCTCGTATTTAACGTTTACGTGTGTGCCCCGCAGGAAACTAAGCGAGGCATCATCCACACCTTCCTGACCAGGTATAGGTCTGGTGGCACGCCCTTGTGATAAACATCGGACGTGCGACCAGGAGGCTTTGCGGGCCGTCGCTCTGAGGGACTGGGGCCAGCCGCAGCCCTAGTTGTTCCCGGCTCTACCGTGCTGACCGTCTCTGCCCGCCAGGGGGTTTCTGACGTCAACACCGGTAGCCTCATGAATCCTTCGGCTTTATTCCGAAGAGCATTATACTTGTTCCTTCTCGTGCTCTCACTTCCAATGCAACTAGCGGCCAAACCATCCCAAGCTTCCTTGGCGGTGGTGTAGTTCCGAACACGAGAAAAATCCTTTGTCCCCACACTAGTTTGAATCATGTGCAAGGCGGTGTTGTTGAGTTGACTATCAACCGCTTCTCTTCTAGTCAACTTGTCGGGGTTGTAGGGCTTGAAGCCTTCCACGATGATTCTCCAAAGTTCATTGGAGGCACTGCGAACATGAGAGCTAAACTCAAATTGCCAAGTATCGAAATTATCAACGGAAAACTTAGGTGGGTCGCCCCGAATGTTCATATGGGGATGGGGAACCGGTATATCGCGAGATAGAAAAGGTGGAGCTACTCGATTGTAGCTCTCACCTCCACTAGTTCCCCTAGGAGATGCAATGGGAGATTTGATAGTGTTTAAGTTATCACCTTCCACGGGTTTGGTAGAGGAGGGTAATGCCGAAGCATCTCCCTCTTCTAATGCACTCGTGTCCTTTACCTCTACAATGGGAGCCTTGGGAGGGACCGGAGTCAAAAGCTCAAAAATCATCTTTTTCATGCTTTCCATTTGGGCTTCCATGGAGGACTTCAACAAATTGAAGTCTTCCATGGAGACCGTCTTAGTGGCCCATTCCGAAGGCACCTCGTTCGGCATACTCTTAGGCGGTTAAGCCCGAAATAAGAGTCGAGGCTCTGATACCAATTGAAAGGATCGTATGCCGCACCTAGAGGGGGGGGAATATGTGCTAACCAATTGAAAGTTCTTTTTCAGCCGGGAGCCGAATTGAATTTCCGCTTGACATCCAACTATCCGAGACACCTATCTCTACTTCCCTAACAAACCATATCTTAAAATTCCTATTTAAATAAATTCCTTGATATTCATGCATATTTCCTAACGGAAGCCAGCTAGGGCTGACTGCTACTGTGGCCCTAATCTGCCCACATGACATCTCCTCCCCATTTAATGACCAACTTGTCCTCGAGATGCTAGGTGGAGGACATGGCTGCAATTCTAGGAGTCCATGTTGATGAGGCAACATAGTGCTCCTTAGAAGGCCAGCTTGTCATCAAGCTGTTTGGTGGTGGCCATGGTTCAAGTCCCTTGCTATAGAATGATTGCCTTGGAACATCATGGAATCTCAAGGCAAATATGTCCTATATCGGTGACATAGGCATCCCCAATGGGCCTGCCGAATAAGGTACCCGGGGTTTACTGAAGGCCCACGACCCGAAGGATAAGAAGATTCGGAAGCCCAAAATACTATTAAGGAAAGCTAGAGTTGTAATAGGAAGCGTTATTTGTAATCTTGCGGGACGGGTTAGAAACCCTCCCGGACTCTGTAAACATGTGTATCACGAATCCCTCGGCTCCACCTCCTATATAAAGGGGAGTCGAGGGACAAAGAAAGGATCGAATCATTGTTTTCACAAACCCTAGCTTTTACATCGTCGAGTACTTTTCGGCTGAAACCTTCGAGATCTACTTGCCCTCTACATCCAACGAAACCCTAGTCTACTACTTGTAGGCATTGACAAGTTAATACCTTGTCAATTGGCGCCGTCTGTGGGATTTAGAGGCGACAAGGAGCTGATCTCGATGGCACATTCAAGATCATCGACTTCGTCGATAGCAAGCAACATCATGGACAGAGGTAAACAGATCGAAACTGGTCTCGTTGATTTTGTTCCTCACCCGCCCTCCCGTTTGGATGCATATGCGTATCTGGAGGAGCCCATGGAGATGACGTTTGGAAAATTCCACTTCCGCGTCGAGAAAGAAGGAGCGTATCGTCTCGAAGTTCCGATCTCGTCGGGATTATCGGCGGTCGATCCTGATTTTTCAAGCTCAGCGTCATCCATCGAGTCAGGCGACGAGGAGATTTCGTCGCCACGCTTCATCAGCATCAAAGCAAGCGAAAAACTCGCCAAGATCTTCAGCGACATGTCCTTCGAGTCATCCGCGGACTCCTATATAAGCGATGACTCGAGTAGCATCGAAAGCTTCGACTTCATCGACAAATCCATCACTGTTGGAAAGGTCTTCACCAATCTTTATGATGGTGTCACCAAACCCAGCAAGATTCAGAACCCAAAATATCATCAGATTTACGCCATTGGGGAAGCGAGTCGCGATCAGGGCGAGACATCAGAGGCTTTCGACGAATTGGGAAATCCATATGTCGATCCCTCTAACCTAAAGCGAGGTTTGGGCAATAAATATGTCGGGCCTACACCACGTGTTAGGGTTCAACTGCCACAAGCAGCATGGGACAGAGCCGCAAGAGCTATGGATGGTTCAGAACCAATGGTGACAACTGCTACGGCTGAAGAATTGCAGGCCTACCAATATAGGCTCGCTCGAGCTGGAAGGGAATTGGAAAAACAGACAGCTACTCTGAACAGAAGAAAGGAGGCAGCTTTAGCTTCAAGCAGGCGAAGAGCGGAGTTAAGTCGACAATCAGGAACTTCGGGAGATAGCCACAGAGAAGCTCGACGGAGAGCAAGATCGCGGCTGCAAAATATACCTGAAGATGAAAGAGAGACTTTAATTCAAAACCTCGACATGTCTTTTATGTCAATCGACACGAGGGGGAATATCATTCCAAAAACACCGGAAGCAGGGTACATGGCAACGCAAGCTTTCATCTTAGCGTCTAGGCCACCTCCCGGGGATCCAAGAGAGGCGTTGTACAACATGGCCATGGCAGGATGTGGAGCCATGGGAGCAACATTCGCAGCCACACCTCCCGAAGGAGTGATGTCTACGAGAGCTTCTATTCTTGTAGACAGTGTTGGGCCTCCAAGAGTAGAGGTCTGTAGAACAGCAGCAAGTTTCCCTTAAGTGGATCACCCAAGGTTTATCGAACTCAAGGAGGAAGAGGTCAAAGATATCCCTCTCATGCAACCCTGCAACCACAAAGCAAGAAGTCTCTTGTGTCCCCAACACACCTAATAGGTGCACTAGTTCGGCGAAGAGATAGTGAAATACAGGTGGTATGAATAAGTATAAGCAGTAGTAACGGCGCCAGAAAAGTGTTGCTGGCGTGCAGTTGATGGTATTAATATTGCGGGAAGTAAAGATGCAGTAAAACAGTAAACAAGCAGCGATAGCAGTATTTAGGAACAAGGCCTAGGGATCACACTTTCACTAGTGGACACTCTCAACATTGATCACATAACAGAATAAATAGATAGATGCTAGACTCTACACCCTCTTGTTGGATGATGAACACCACTAACTGTGTAGGATTACACGAACCCTCAATGCCGGAGTTAACAAGCTCCACAATATTCAATGTTCATGTTTAAATAACCTTAGAGTGCATGACAGATCAACATAACCAAACCAAGTACTAACATAGCATGCACACTCGTCACCTTCACACTACGAAAGGAGGAATAGATCACATCAATACTATCATAGCAATAGTTAACTTCATAATCTACAAGAGATCACAATCATAGCCCACACCAAGTACTACACGATGCACACACTCGTCACCATTACACCGTGCAGTAGGAATAAACTACTTTAATAACATCACTAGAGTAGCACATAGATGTATAGTGATACAAATCTCATATGAATCTCAATCATGTAGGGCAGCTCATGAGATCATTGTATTGAAGTACATAGGAGAGAGATTAACCACATAGCTACCGGTACAGCCCCGAGCCTCGATGGAGAACTACTCCCTCCTCATGGGAGACAGCAGCATTGATGAAGATGGCGGTGGTGTCGATGGAGGAGCCTTCCGGGGGCACTTCCCCGTCCCGGCGGCGTGCCGGAACAGAGACTCCTGTCCCCCAGATCTTGGCTTCGCGATGGCGGCGGCTCTGGAAGGTTTCTCGTACCATGGCTTTTCCGTCTCGAGGTTTTAGGTCAGGGACCTTTATATAGGCGAAGAGGCGGCGTCAGAAGGTCAACGAGGAGACGACACAATAGGGGGGCGCGGGCCCCCCCTTGGCCGCGCCAGGGTCATGTGTGGTGGGCCTGTGGCCCCCATCCGGCGACTCTCGGGTGTTCTGGAAGCTTCGTGGAAAAATAGGATGCTGGGCCTTGATTTCGTCCGATTCCGAGAATATTTCCTTACTAGGATTTCTGGAACCAAAAACAGCAGAAAACATGAACTGGCCCTTCGGCATCTCGTCAATAGGTTAGTTCCGGAAAACGCATAATAATGACATATAATGTGCATAAAACATGTAGATATCATCAATAACGTGGCATGGAACATAAGAAATTATCAATACGTCGGAGACGTATCAGCATCCCCAAGCTTAGTTCCTGCTCGTCCCGAGCAGGTAAACGATAACAAAGATAATTTCTGGAGTGACATGCCATCATAACCTTGATCATACTATTGTAAGCATATGTAATGAATGCAGCGATCAAAACAATGGTAATGACATGAGTAAACAACCGAATCATAAAGCAAAGACTTTTCATGAATAGTACTTCAAGACAAGCATCAATAAGTCTTGCATAAGAGTTAACTCATAAAGCAATAAATTCATAGTAAAGGTATTGAAGCAACACAAAGGAAGATTAAGTTTCAGTGGTTGCTTTCAACTTGTAACATGTATATCTCATGAATAATTGTCAACATAGAGTAATATAACAAGTGCAATATGCGAGTATGTAGGAATCAATGCACAGTTCACACAAGTGTTTGCTTCTTGAGGTGGAGAGAGATAGGTGAACTGACTCAACATAAAAGGTAATAGAATGGCCCTTCGCAGAGGGAAGCATTGATTGCTATATTTGTGCTAGAGCTTTGGTTTTGAAAACATAAAGACATCATGCAAATAAAGTTTTGAGAGGTGTTTGTTGTTGTCAACGAATGGTAGCGGGTACTCTAACTACCTTATCAACCAGACTTTCAAGAGCGGCTCCCATGAAGGACGTTATCTCTACCAGCAAGGTAGATCATCCCTCTTCTCTTTTGTTTACACATGTATTTTAGTTTCATTATTTATGGATGACACTCCTCCCAACCTTTTGCTTACACAAGCCATGGCTAACCGAATCCTCGGGTGCCTTCCAACATTCACATACCATGGAGGAGTGTCTATTTGCAAAATTAAGTTGCTTACCGATGAATCGTAGCAAAACATGTGAAGAGAATTATTAATGAAGGTTAATTAATTGGGGGCTGGGAACCCCGCGCCAGCTCTTTTTGCAAAATTATTGGATAAGCGGATGAAGCCACTAGTCCATTGTGAAAGTCTGTCAAAAGTAAATGACAAGATCGAAAGATAAACACCACATACTTCCTCATGAGCTATAAAACATTGACACAAATAAGAGATAATAACTTTTGAATTGTTTAAAGGTAGCACTCAAGCAATTTACTTTGGAATGGCGGAGAAATACCATGTAGTAGGTAGGTATGGTGGACACAAATGGCATAGTGGTTGGCTCAAGGATTTTGGATGCATGAGAAGTATTCCCTCTCGATACAAGGTTTAGGCTAGCAAGGTTATTTGAAACAAACACAAGGATGAACCGGTGCAGCAAAACTCACATAAAAGACATATTGAAAACATTATAAGACTCTACACCGTCTTCCTTGTTGTTCAAAACTCAATACTAGAAATTATCTAGACTTTAGAGAGACCAAATATGCAAACCAAATTTAACAAGCTCTAGGTGTTTCTTCATTAATGGGTGCAAAGTATATGATGCAAGAGCTTAAACATGAGCACAACAATTGCCAAGTATCAATTTATTCAAGACATTTTAGAATTACTACATGTAGCATTTCCCGATTCCAACCATATAACAATTTAACGAAGAAGATTCAACCTTCGCCATGAATACTATGAGTAAAGCCTAAGGACATATTTGTCCATATGCAACAGAGGAGCGTGTCTCTCTCCCACACAATCATTTATTTAGCGAATGAAAATAACAAAACGAAAATAAAAGCACACAGACGCTCCAAGCAAAGTACATAAGATGTGATGGAATAAAAATATAGTTTCAGGGGAGGAACCTGATAATGTTGTCGATGAAGAAGGGGATGCCTTGGGCATCCCCAAGCTTAGATGCTTGAGTCTTCTTTAAATATGCAGGGATGAACCACCGGGGCATCCCCAAGCTTAGAGCTTTCACTCTCCTTGATCGTAGTATATCATCCTCCTCTCTTGACCCTTGAAAACTTCCTCCACACCAAACTCGAAACAAACTCATTAGAGGGTTAGTGCATAATCAAAAATTCACATGTTCAGAGGTGACACAATCATTCTTAATACTTCTGGACATTTCTCAAAGCTACTGGAAGGTAATGGAACAAAGAAATCCACCCAACACAGCGAAAGAAGCAATGCGAAATAAAAGGCAGAATCTGTCAAAACAGAACAGTTCGTAAATACGAATTTTAAAATGGCACCAGACTTGCTCAAATGAAAATTCTCAAATTGAATGAAAGTTGCGTACATATCTGAGGATCACTCACGTAAATTGGCATAATTTTCTGAGTTACCTACAGAGAATTAGGCCCAGATTCGTGACAGCAAGAAATCTGTTTCTGTGCAGTAATCCAAATCTAGTATGAACCTTACTATCAAAGACTTTACTTGGCACAACAATGCGATAAAAATAAGATAAGGAGAGGTTGCTACAGTAGTAACAACTTCCAAGACTCAAATATAAAATAAAAGTACTGTAGCAAAATAAACACATGGGTTATCTCCCAAGAAGTTCTTTCTTTATAGCCATTAAGATGGACTCAGCAGTTTTAATGATGCACTCGCAAGAAATAGTATTTGAAGCAAAAGAGAGCATCAAGAGGCAAATTCAAAACACATTTAAATCTAACATGCTTCCTATGAAAAGAAATCTTGTAAATAAACAAATTCATGAAGCATGATGCAACAAGCTTAGAAAGATAAAACAAGTGTAACTTCAAAAATTTCAGCATATAGAGAGGTGTTTTAGTAACATGAAAATTTCTACAACCATATTTTCCTCTCTCATAATAACTTTCAGTAGCATCATGAGCAAACTCAACAATATAACTATCACATAAAGCATTCTTATCATGAGTCTCATGCATAAAATTATTACTCTCCACATAGGCATAATCAATTTTATTAGTTGTAGTGGGAGCAAATTCAACAAAGTAGCTATCATTATTATTCTCATCATCAAATATAGGAGGCATATTGCAATCATAATCAAATTTATCCTCCATAACAGGCGGTACTAAAAGACCAATATCATTATAATCATCATAAATAGGAGGCAAAGTATCATCAAAGTAAATTTTCTCCTCAATGCTTGGGGGACTAAAAATATCAAGCTCATCAAAGCCAGCTTCCCCAAGCTTAGAATTTTCCATATCATTAGCAACAATGGTGTTCAAAGCGTTCATACTAATATGTTCCATAGGTTTTTTAATTTTCGCATCAAACCATCCATGTCTTAAATCAGGAAATAGAATAAGAAGCTCATTGTTGTCCATTATGCCTAACTAGTGTAAACAAGAAACAAAAAGATGCAATTGCAGGATCTAAAGGAAATAGCTTCGAGCACACACACAACGGCGCCGGAAAAGTACTTTACCCGGGACCGGAGTATGAGTGCCTTTACCTTTCCTCCCCGCAACGGCGCCATAAAATAGCTTGATGTCTACGGGAGCTTCTATTCTTGTAGACAGTGTTGGGCCTCCAAGAGCAGAGGTTTGTAGAACAGCAGCAAGTTTCCCTTAAGTGGATCACCCAAGGTTTATCGAACTCAGGGAGGAAGAGGTCAAAGATATCCCTCTCATGCAACCCCGCAACCACAAAGCAAGAAGTCTCTTGTGTCCCCAACACACCTAATAGGTGCACTAGTTCGGCGAAGAGATAGTGACATACAGGTGGTATGAATAAGTATAAGCAGTAGTAACGGCGCCGTAAAAGTGCTTGCTCGGCGTGCGGTTGATGGTATTAATATTGCGGGAAGTAAAGATGCAGTAAAACAAGTAAACAAGCAGCGATAGCAGATATTTAGGAACAAGGCCTAGGGATCATACTTTCACTAGTGGACACTCTCAACATTGATCACATAACAGAATAAATAGATAGATGCTAGACTCTACACCCTCTTGTTGGATGATGAACACCACTAATCGTGTAGGATTACACGAACCCTCAATGCCGGAGTTAACAAGCTCCACAATATTCAATGTTCATGTTTAAATAACCTTAGAGTGCATGACAGATCAACATAACCAAACCAAGTACTAACATAGCATGCACACTCGTCACCTTCACACTACGAAAGGAGGAATAGATCACATCAATACTATCATAGCAATAGTTAACTTCATAATCTACAAGAGATCACAATCATAGCCCACACCAAGTACTACACGATGCACACACTGTCACCATTACACCGTGCAGTAGGAATAAACTACTTTAATAACATCACTAGAGTAGCACATAGATGAATAGTGATACAAATCTCATATGAATCTCAATCATGTAGGGCAGCTCATGAGATCATTGTATTGAAGTACATAGGAGAGAGATTAACCACATAGCTACCGGTACAGCCCCGAGCCTCGATGGAGAACTACTCCCTCCTCATGGGAGACAGCAGCATTGATGAAGATGGCGGTGGTGTCGATGGAGAAGCCTTCCGGGGGCACTTCCCCGTCCCGGCGGCGTGCCGGAACAGAGACTCCTATCCCCCGCATCTTGGCTTCGCGATGGCGGCGGCTCTGGAAGGTTTCTCGTACCGTGGCTTTTCCGTCTCGAGGTTTTAGGTCAGGGACCTTTATATAGGCGAAGAGGCGGCGTCAGAAGGTCAACGAGGCGACGACACAATAGGGGTGCGCGGGCCCCCCCTTGGCCGCGCCAGGGTCATGTGTGGTGGGCCTGTGGCCCCCATCCGGTGACTCTCGGGTGTTCTGGAAGCTTCGTGGAAAAATAGGATGCTGGGCCTTGATTTCGTCCGATTCCGAGAATATTTCCTTACTAGGATTTCTGGAACCAAAAACAGCAGAAAACAGGAACTGGCCCTTCGGCATCTCGTCAATAGGTTAGTTCCGGAAAACGCATAATAATGACATATAATGTGCATAAAACATGTAGATATCATCAATAATGTGGCATGGAACATAAGAAATTATCAATACGTCGGAGACGTATCAAGGAGCTGCAAGACAAAATAGCCCGAGACCTACTGCAGCAGTGCAAGATCCACCAGCAGCAAGTGGAGTCAGAGATACGGCGGCTCAGGCTAGGGTAGATAGAGCGCGACAAGGTAGAAGAGAACATCGGCAGTCACCAGAACTTGCTGAAGAAGATATGTGTGGACTCCCGTGTTTTACGCGACGGGTCCGGAAAACTCGAGTCCCCTCAGGATTCAAGTTACCCGATAGTTTCAAGAAATTTGATGGCCTGCAAGATCCCGAGGATTGGCTAGTCGATTACCTCGAGACGGTAAAGCTGATAGGTGGAACCAGAGCAACAGCCATGCAGAGCATTCAAATACACCTGAGCGGAGCCGCAAGATCTTGGATAAAAAAGCTTCCTCCAGGCTCTATCGACAGCTGGGATAGCTTTGAGGATGTGTTTGTCAAGAACTTCCGATCAACCTGCAAAAAGCCTGCGACACTAGAAGAATTGAGATCATGTCGACAAAAGCATGAAGAATCAATGAGGAAGTACATTCAAAGGTGGAACATCATTAAAAACTCGGCAGAGAATATATCTGACGAGAGAGCGATAGATGCGTTTGTAGCGGGAGTTCGACGAGGCGATTTTGTGGAGGACTTGGGAAGAACCAACCCAAGGACAGTATCAGCATTAATGGAAATAGCAAACAGATGGCCAGATGGCGAGGATGTTGTACATAATAAACGACACAGGTCACCGGAGGAGGACCGCAGTCGAAATTTTCAAAATAGACGACGATTTTCTTGGCAATTTTCGAGTTACGATGCCCCTGGCCAAATATCGGCTGGGTTTCAAGGAAATAATGGAGGAAACAATAGACACGATTATCAAAGGAGTAACGCACAGCAAGGCGACAATAGAGATGACTCTCGAAATAATAGGCAAAATAGTGGGTCGAGATTTCAGCGACCTTTCGTAACTCCCGAAGATATGATGAACGGGCCATGTCAGATGCATTTTTACCTCGACAGCAATGGGAGAAGGCAGTCAGGGCATCTGCAGAAGGACTGTCGAAATTTCCAAGCAATGCTGCGAGTTGCAGGAATAGCCAATGCACAAACAGTAAATAGAAACCCCCAGGGGCCCAGGAGTGAGATTCACTTGCCACCTCCTCCCGCAATTACGGACGAAAATCGACATCAGCTCAGAATAGCAGCAGCACCAGCACCACCACACCTTACGTTGATCCTAACTCTCATGGAGCGGTCTCGATGATTCAGAAAGGCAGGCCATGCAATAGAGCTCAGAAAGTAATCTCGCGACAGGTTTTCATGGCAGAGAAGATGCCTCCACCAACAGTTGAGTACCTCAATTGGTCAGGGCAAGATATTGGCTTTACGATAGCGGACCATCCACAGCAAGTTCCTCGACCAGGGCAGTCAGCACTTATTTTACCAGCAGTAATCGCGGGATTCGACGTATCACGAGTATTCATAGATGGCGGCAACAGCCTAAACCTTATGTATGCAGATACACTAAGGAAGATGAACATCTCCCTAGCAAATTTGACGCCAACTGATACGCGTTTTCATGGAATTACGTCGGAGAAGCCAAGTTATCCTTTGGGGAAGATCAATCTCGACGTTCAGTTTGGAACCCGAGAAAATTACAGGATAGAGAAGCTGGAGTTTGAAGTCGTGGATTTCCCATCATAGTATCACGCCTTGTTGGGGCGGCCAGCATATGCCAGGTTTATGGCAGTACCACATTATACATACTTGTTGTGGAGGTTACCTGGACCTAAGGGACCAATCACAGTCAAAGGAAGCTTTGCGCTAGCCGATAAATGTGACAAAGATTTTCATCAACTGTCAGAAACTTTCGGGATGCAAGCAGAATACATGGAGTCAAGGCTTACGACTGATTATGATGTGCTGCCAGATGTGGGAAGGCCTAACAAGGAGCCAACCTTTAACACTGCAAAGGATTCCAAGGAGGTGCAGATTCACCCGACAGATCCGAAGAAAACGACGTCCATCGCAACAAACATGGACCTCGCATAGGAAAGCGTGCTCGTCGAGTTCCTCCGTGAGCACTGGAAAATCTTCGCATGGTGTCCAGCTGACATGCCAGGAGTACCCAGGGAACTTGCCAAGCACCACCTAAACTTGGATCCAATAGCAAGACCAATTAAGCAACCTCTAAGGCGTTTTTCGGAGCCAAACCGCAAAGCTATGCTGTCAGAAATCGATCGACTAAGAGAAGCTGGTTTCATCAAGGAGCTGCATACAGAGGCCACGTGGGTCGCAAACCCAGTGTTGGTCCCGAAGAAAAACACTAAAGTCTTTCGCATGTGTGTCGACTTTACGTGTCTCAACAAACATTGTCCAAAGGATCACTTTCCCCTCCCAAGGATCGATCAAATTATCGACTCCACGGCAGGATGTGAACGTCTTTCCTTCCTGGATGCATACACTGGTTACAACCAGATCAGATTGAAAGAAGAGGACGAGGTCAAAACAGCGTTCATTACACCTTACGGTGTGTTCTGTTATAGAACAATGCCCTTTGGTTTGAAAAACGCGGGAGCAACATATCAGCGGATGATGCAGAAGTGCTTAGCAACACATATTGGGAAAAACGTACAAGTATACATTGACGATGTCGTTATAACATCAAAAAAGGGGGCAACATTGATCGAGGACCTGAAGGAAACTTTCGACAACCTCGACAAATTTTGTCTCAACCTGAATCCGACGAAGTGTTCTTTCGGCGTCCCTGCAGGAGAACTTCTCGGGTTCTTAGTTTCAGCATGAGGGATCGAAGCAAATCCCGAAAAAATTCAAGCCATTGTAACGATGAGGAAGCCAACGAAGTTGAAAGAAATACAACAGCTAACTGGGCGAGTCGCAGCTTTAAGCAGATTCGTCGCCAGGTTGGGAGAAAAGGCGTTACCGTTTTACGCCTTAATCAAACAAGGAGAGAAGTTCCAGTGGAATGAAGAGGCAGATAGAGCCTTCGAGGATCTTAAACGCACAATCTCGACACCACCAATCTTGGTGGCGCCTAAAGAGAAGGAACCCCTCCTGTTATATATTGCGGCTACACCCCGAGTGGTCGAGACACAGCACTTGTTGTCGAAAGAGAAGAAGAAGGAAAACTGCATGGAGTGCAGAGGCCGGTATATTTCATCAGTGAAGTTTTATCGCCTTCAAAACAGCGGTACCCGCAGTACCAGAAACTAGCATATGGAGTGTTCACAACCGCAAGAAAACTGCGGCACTATTTTTCGGCGCATCCGATAATAGTGGTCAATGAGGCGCCTTTATCCAATATACTAAACAATCCAGAAGCTACAGGTCGTGTCTCCCTTTGGGGAATAGAACTTTCTCCTCGGGACATCACGTATGAAAAAATAAAAGCAATAAAGTCGCAAATTCTGCCAGATTTCATTGCAGAGTGGATGGAGCTGCAAAATACAGGACCTCCGGATTTATCGAGAACCTGGACTATGAATTTTGACGGGTCCAAAAGGTTAGAGGGAGCTGGAGCAGGCGTGATACTCATATCACCTGAAGGCGACAAATTAAAGTATGTTTTACGGATGATGTTCCCAAATGCATCAAACAACGAGGCAGAATACGAAGCTCTTATACACGGGATGAAGATGGCGAAAGCCTGTGGCGCAACTCGACTAAAAATATTTGGCGACTCACAATTGGTGGCCCAGCAAGTCATGAACCAATGTGATGCAGTCAATGATAGCATGGTGGCATACAAAGAAGTGTACAACGAGCTCGAGAAATTATTTGATGGATGTGAGGTAAATCATATAAGCAGGCTGAGCAGCGATGAAGCCGATGTTCTTGCAAATATCGGGTCGCAGTGCCTCAGAATTCCACCAGGAGTGTTCTGGGAGGAAATAACAGAGAGATCAATAAAGCCAAAGAAATTAAAGAAGAAGGAGAAGGAAGAGAAATCCTCGGGGGCTGCAAAAGAAACACTGGAAGAAGAAGAAGAACATGATCTAGTATTGGTTGTGCAAATACCATGGATGCAAGCGTACATATCCTACATCCTAAGGAAAACAATACTTGACGATCCAGTCGAAGCAAGGCGAGTTATTAGACGGTCCAAAGCCTTTACAGTGGTCAAAGGGGAGCTGTACAAACGCAGTATTTCGGGTGTGTTACAGCGATGCGTCACACCCGAAGAAGGAAGGATAATCCTAAAGGACGTACACGAGGGAATATGTGGTCATCACGCGAGCAGTCGAGCTATTGCTGCCAAAGTTTTTCGAGCTGGATTTTACTGGTTGACAGCAATCGAGGATGCAAAGGAGATAGTACGAACTTGTGACGCGTGCCGCAGATTTGCCGCGAAACCTCATTCTCCGGCAGCAGAGTTGACGCCAATACCATTGTCCTGGCCCTTTGCTCAATAGGGCCTCGATATGGTGGGGAAGTTACATAAAGCCTCGCCAGGAGGATACGAGTATATGCTCGTCGCTGTCGATAAATTTACCAAGTGGATAGAAGCCAAGCCGATAAATTCACCAGACGCATCGTCTGCAATAAAGTTCGTGAAAAGCATTGTCTTTCGATTTGGAGTACCACACAGCATTGTCACGGACAACGGCAGTAACTTTACATCCAAGGAATTCAAGGCATACTGTGCAGAGGTAGGCATCAAATTGCATTTCGCATCAGTTGCGCATCCGCAAACCAACGGCCAAGTCGAGAAAGCCAATGGTATCATCTGCAATGGTATCAAGAAGCGCTTGTTGGGGCCATTGGAAAAGCTCGACATACCTGGCCGGAGGAGCTGCCAAGTGTGCTCTGGAGCATTCGAACAACACCAAATACGGCGACACAAGAAACTCCGTTTTTTCTGGTCCATGGAGCCGAGGCAGTATTGCCCATAGAGATAGAGCATGATTCTCCAAGGGTCACGGAGTATGACGAAGAGGCTTCTAGAAAGGCATTAGAAGATGATGTCGATGCATTGGATGAGGCCAGAGACGAAGTACTATCATGGGTCACCAAGTATCAGCAGGACTTGAAAAACTATCATAGTCGATGTTTGAGACCAAGGTCCTTTCAGGTGGGAGATGTAGTTCTACGACTCAATCAAAATAGTACTGAAAAACTCGAGTCGCCATGGCTCGGTCCTTACGTCGTCACAGAAGTAATCGCAGGAGGAGCGTACAGGATCAAGGATAAGAAGTCAGGGGCTTCCGAGAAAAACCCCTGGAACATGGCACAGCTAAGGCGTTTTTACGCTTAGTGTCGAAATATAGTCCTCCTTGTAAAACTACAATGTACTGAAATGCCCGCGAGTTTTCAGACGCACTCTTTTCCTTTTTCGGGGCACCGAGTGGGGCCGGTAAAGGTTTTTGATGAGGCGGGCTCGCGGTGCTGCAATATAATAAAGATAGTCGAGATATATATCTTTTTTCTCCAACAGGATCGGGGGCTTGTGCTCAAGACTTACAATATATATTGTCGAAAATATTTCGCTTGGATGCAAAAACACCCCGCAAAATAAATGAAGACACAAAAAAGCGATCAACAACAAAGCCCGGGGGCTCATACCCGCAAATATAGCATATTCCGTATAATTTAGTTGCCTTGTTTAAAACCTCGCATATACAATAAAGAAATTCACCACCGAGACACTCGGGGGCTTGATGAAGAAAAGTAGAAACATTTATTGACTTTACAATATAGAATATGTTTACAACATACAAAGAGGCAAATTCAAAGAAAAAGACAGTCAATTGCGGCCTAGTATATTATCTATGCTCATCCGATTTACAGTACGAGTACTGTGTTCAGCATAGCTGCCCTTCACGAAGAACTCAGCATCCATCCGAAGAAGTTCATCCATCATGTCTTCTGCTACAGGGGTCACATGATCATCAATTTTGCCAACATCCCTTTTCCTTTTCGCCATCTTGGCCAAGCACTTGGTAACAATTTGACTCATGTCAAACTTGGGATAGCAGATTTTGATCATCATCATAGCAAACCTGGCGCCGGCAGATAGTTGGGCCCGAACAAATCCATGGATTTGAGGAGCATCCCGAAATTTCTCCATCAAACCAAGAAGAGTGTCGGGTGCCTCGTTCCGAGGAAACATCGTCTTGTAAACCAGAGACAATGTTCTAGTGCAGAAATCAAGGAACTCCCGAACCTGACAGGCGCGGTCTTGAAACCTGACAATCTGTCGGGTCCGCTCCGGAGTAGCCCAGAAAAGAGAACCATGGTCAAGAGAAAGGTTAACGAGAAGATTGGTCCTTGCATTTACCCCCTCATCTTCGGCAGCAGCATCGAGAAAAGAACCTATTTGGCGACGGCACATGAATTTCAAAAAAAGGATACGGCAAGAAGACAGAAGAAGTTTTTAATTTGAAGAAGCATACCTGACATATCCACACTGGCTTCATTCATCAATTCGAGCATAAAATTCTCTCGGGTGGTTGCCTTTTCAGCTTCAGAAACGGCGGCTTCCTTGGCAGCTATAGCCTCTTGAGCTTGTTGAAGTGCAATTTTTTCATTTTTGGATGCCTTGCGAGACTGCTCCATCCTTGCAAGTGTTTGCTTCTTCACATACTGAAGTTGTTGACGAAGTTCTTCCAAGTCTGGCGATAAATTCTTACTCGAGGAATCTTCACCAAGTTCAGTATTAACAAGCGCTTTCTTTGAGCGAGAAGAAGTAGGCAAAGTATCGGAAGGAGCATGAGTTGGAGTATAATTATCAAATATCAACTGAAAACAAAAAGTTCGACATCAATCACCAGGCAAAACAGAATTCCATTGATTTTCAGAATATTTACAAGGCATTACAATGGAGGAAACCCTAACAAGCTAGTGGGATAAGTGTTGCCAAAAGTTACCTTGGCGACATCATCAAAAGGAAGAAAGAAAAAGAAAAAGGAAAGACAGGATGGTCTACTTGACCTCCGGCTTGGATGAGCTTGGACTTGGAGTTGGCTTCCACCCAAGATAGGCGAGGACTTTCTTCGAGTTCGGTTTAGCAGCCTTGATCAGCGACTGCCACTTTTTGGTTTCCATCTCCTGCGTGTCGCCAACTCTAGTCCAGTCGATATCTTGTTGGCTATCGGCAACCATGGCAATAGTGCCTTCAACACCAACCTTCAAACCTTCTTGGCGAAGTTTGAGCCCAAGATTTTCGGAAGTATTGAAGCACTTGGCGAGAGCAAGAAAAGGCGCGGGTTCCTCTTTCTTCGGGAAGAAGTAAGGGTACAGCTTCGACAGCCCCGCTCCAGCTTCAGCAAGACCATCGCGTGCCTCGTCCCCATGAATCTCAAGGAGAGAAAGTGCGTCAAGAAGGGGATCGTTCTCAGGATCTCTAAGTTCATATTCTTGACACGTTTTTCCTGCTAAGGCGAAAAATTTCTTGATAAGTACGCAAGAACAGAAAAGAAAGTTCAAGGAAGTCAAAATAGTTTGGGCACTTACTGGCAAAACGACGGCTCTGTGACACCAGGCGCTTGATAATCGCCTCTTCGCGAGCAGATTGTTCGGTCATATGCTCACTTAAAGAGGTTTCCGCCTCATGAAGTCTCTTTCGAAGATCTTCGACGGTGGCGGCCTCTGCCTTAGCTTTTTCGGCATATGCTTCAGCCTTCTTACGAGCTTTTTCACTTTGCTCCAGTTTACGAGCAAGTGTGTCAGCACGTTTGTTGGCTTCCGCAAGATTTTCTAAACAAAATAGTCGACAGAAATCAGAATCACGGTAAGAAAAGGAAGAAGACGTCGATTTGCCAAAAGAAGTAGAAGAGTATTACCTTCGGCTTGTTTAGCATAATCATGGTACCCGACAAATTGGGCACCAAGGCGTATGAATTCTTGCATCAAGGGCTGACAATGGAAAAAGAGAAGTATCAAACAAGGTAAAAAGGTCGGCAGCAAAAAGTAAAAAAAGGAGAGGAGAGTTTATAGGCACCGAAAAGTTTCTTGTACAAAAAAGGAGAAGTAAGCAACTTACGTTATCCAGAAGAGGAGTTGCAGAGCCACCAGGTTGAAGAGCAGCTTCTGTGGCTGGCTCGATCCTAGCCCTCTTTGGCGAAGGGACATGGGGGCTTGCAGGTGGAGTTGGATGATCGACGTTCTGTTGAGGAGGCGAAGTTTCCTCCACATCAGGCTGAACATCCGAAACAACTAAAGTACGCGACGTACTCGTTCGAGCAGCCACGTCAATAGGTGGATTTTCTTCCTCGTCACCACTGCAATAAAACCTCGACAATATAAGGAAAAACGGTGACAAGTATTTCGTAAGGTAAACAATAAAGAGCGATAAGGACTTACGAGCTGACAAGGGCATCCAAGTAAGGGTAGAAAGCTGTCTTCCTTTCGGAAGGACCAACTTCTTCGGCTTTGGAGGTGCCGGAATCTTTGACTTCATTCCTCTTCCTCTTGTTCTTTGGAGAAACAGCAGGAGGAAGGGAGTGTGTCGAGGCAGTGGCCTCAGAATCGGCTTCTTTTTCAGAGGATACCGCAGATTTTCGAGAACCTACGGCTTCACTCTCAGGGCGAGAAGTACCCTAGTTGTCATCGGTGACAACGGCCCGTTCTTCGACTTCTCCACCTTCAGGAAGGGGAGGAAGAGAAACAAGATCTGGATGATTCTACAAAAAAGAAGAATGTCGACAAGAAAGTTATGCAAAAGATATCAACAAAAGTAAGTACTCGAGAAAAATAGTTCATACGATAATTACCTCAGGGAGCGCATTGGTGGCGCTATACGGTTTTCCGCGACAAGACGAGGGGACAGGATCTTTCTTGTTGAGGGAGGAGATTTTTCGGACAAGTTTTTCTAAATCCTTGACCGACAAATCCACCGACAAGCGATCTACATCTTTGTCGCCAGCATACTTCCAGAAGGGATTTTTGCGAGCCTGCAGAGGCTGCACTCTAATCCTAAGGAAATAATCCGTGATTTGGATACCCGATAGTTCTTGTCCTCGGGTATTTTGGAGTTGGTGGATGCGTGTCATCAAGACTTCTGTCGCCGTTTTTTCTTCGTCGGTAGCCTCTGCATCCCAGGAACGACGGTGACAGATTTTCTCGGTACCATCAAAAGGAGGGATGTTGTCTTCAACAGAGCCATGATTCTCCTCATGAATGTATAACCATTTTTTGCGCCACCCTTGTACTGAGTCAGGGAACTTGACGTCAAAGTACTCGACGTCAGGGCGGATGCAGATGACAACACCGCCAATGTTGTAGGAAACATTGGGAGAGCCATTACAGCGACAAAAGAAAATGCGTTTCTGATGGCGTGTATTTCACACGTTCGTTGGGCAACCCCAAGAGGAAGGTATGATGCGCACAGCAGCAAGTTTTCCCTCAGAAAGAAACCAAGGTTTATCGAACCAGGAGGAGCCAAGAAGCACGTTGAAGGTTGATGGCGGCGAGATGTAGTGCGGCGCAACACCGGGGATTCCGGCGCCAACGTGGAACCTGCACAACACAACCAAAGTACTTTGCCCCAACGAAACGAGTGAGGTTGTCAATCTCACCGGCTTGCTGTAACAAAGGATTAACCGTATTGTGTGGAAGATGATTGTTTGCAGAGAAAACGAGTAAAAACAAGTATTGCAGTAGATTGTATTTCAAGTAAAGAGAATTGGACCGGGGTCCACAGTTCACTAGAGGTGTCTCTCCCATAAGACAAGCAGCATGTTGGGTGAACAAATTACAGTTGGGCAATTGACAAATAAAGAGAGCATGACCATGCACATACATATTATGATGAGTATAGTGAGATTTAATTGGGCATTACGACAAAGTACATAGACCGCCATCCAACTACATCTATGCCTAAAAAGTCCACCTTCGAGGTTATCATCCGAACCCCTCCAGGTATTAAGTTGCTAACAACAGACAATTGCATTAAGTATTGCGCGTAATGTAACTAGTGACTACATCCTTGAACATAGCACTAATGTTTTATCCCTAGTGGCAACAAGCACATCCATAACCTTAGTGGTTCTTGTCACTCCTCCAGATTCACGGAGGCATGAACCCACTATCGAGCATAAATACTCCCTCTTGGAGTTACTAGCATCAACTTGGCCAAAGCATCTACTAATAACGGAAAGCATGCAAGATCATAAACAACACATAGACAAAGTCTTGATAATCAACATAACAAGTATTCTCTATTCATCGGATCCCAACAAACGCAACATATAGAATTACGGATAGATGATCTTGATCATGTTAGGCAGCTCACAAGATCCGACAATGATAGCACAATGGGGAGAAGACAACCATCTAGCTACTGCTATGGACCCATAGTCCAGGGGTAGACTACTCACACATCACACCGGAGGCGACCATGGCGGCGTAGAGTCCTCCGGGAGATGATTCCCCTCTCCGGCAGGGTGCCGGAGGCGATCTCCTGGATCCCCGAGATGGGATCGGCGGCGACGGCGTCTCTGGAAGGTTTTCCGTATCGTGGTTCTCGGTACTGGGGGTTTCGTCACGGAGACTTTTTATAGGCGGAAGGGCAGGTCAAGAGGCGGCACGGGGGCCCCACACCATAGGGCCGCGCGGCCAAGGGGGGGGCCGCGCCGCCCTAGGGTTTGGCTCCCCTGTGGCCCCTCTTCGTCTCTCCTTCGGACTTCTGGAAGCTTCGTGGAAAAATAGGCCCCTGGGCTTTGATTTCGTCCAATTCCGAGAATATTTCCTTACTAGGATTTCTGAAACCAAAAACAGCGAGAAAACAACAATCGGCACTTCGGCATCTTGTTAATAGGTTAGTTCCGAGAAAATGCACGAATATGACATAAAGTGTGCATAAAACATGTAGATAACATCAATAATGTGGCATGGAACACAAGAAATTATCGATACGTCGGAGGCGTATCAGCATCCCCAAGCTTAGTTCTGCTCGTCCCGAGCAGGTAAAACGATAACACAGATAATTTCGGAGTGACATGCCATCATAATCTTGATCATACTATTTGTAAAGCATATGTAGTGGATGCAGCGATCAAAACAATATGTATGACATGAGTAAACAAGCGAATCATATAGCAAAGACTTTTCATGAATAGCACTTCAAGACAAGCATCAATAAGTCTTGCATAAGAGTTAACTCATAAAGCAATAATTCAAAGTAAAGGCATTGAAGCAACACAAAAGAAGATTAAGTTTCAGCGGTTGCTTTCAACTTGTAACATGTATATCTCATGGATATTGTCAACATAGAGTAATATAATAAGTGCAATAAGCAAGTATGTAGGAATCAATGCACAGTTCACACAAGTGTTTGCTTCTTGAGGTGGATAGAAATAGGTGAACTGACTCAACATTGAAAGTAAAAGAATGGTCCTCATAGAGGAAAAGCATCGATTGCTATATTTGTGCTAGAGCTTTGATTTTGAAAACATGAAACAATTTTGTCAACGGTAGTAATAAAGCATATGCATCATGTAAATTATATCTTATAAGTTGCAAGCCTCATGCATAGTGTACCAATAGTGCCCGCACCTTGTCCTAATTAGCTTGGACTACCTGGATTATCACCGCAATACATATGCTTTAACCAAGTTTCACAAAGGGGTACCTCTATGCCGCCTGTACAAAGGTCTAAGGAGAAAGCTCGCATTGGATTTCTCGCTATTGATTATTCTCAACTTAGACATCCATACCGGGACAACATAGACAACAGATAATGGACTCCTCTTTTAATGCTTTAAGCATTCAACAACAATTAATTCTTTTCTCATTAGAGATTTGAGGATATTTGTCCAAAACTGAAACTTCCACCATGGATCATGGCTTTAGTTAGCGGCCCAATGTTCTTCTCTCACAATATGCATGCTCAAACCATTCAACTCAGTGTAGATCGCCCTTACTTCGGACAAGACGAACATGCATAGCAACTCACATGAAATTCAACAATGAGTTGATGGCGTTCCCCAGTAAACATGGTTATCGCACAACAAGCAACTTAATAAGAGATAAAGTGCATAATTACATATTCAATACCACAATAGTTTTTAAGCTATTTGTCCCATGAGCTATATATTGCAAAGGTGAATGATGGAATTTTAAAGGTAGCACTCAAGCAATTTACTTTGGAATGGCGGGAAAATACCATGTAGTATAGGTAGGTATGGTGGACACAAATGGCATAGTGGTTGGCTCAAGTATTTTGGATGCATGAGAAGTATTCCCTCTCGATACAAGGTTTAGGCTAGCAAAGCTTATTTGAAACAAACACAAGGATGAACCGGTGCAGCAAAACTCACATAAAAGACATATTGAAAACATTATAAGACTCTACACCGTCTTCCTTGTTGTTCAAACTCAATACTAGAAATTATCTAGACCTTAGAGAAACCAAATATGCAAACCAAATTTTAGCATGCTCTATGTATTTCTTCATTAATGGGTGCAAAGCATATGATGCAAGAGCTTAAACATGAGCACAACAATTGCCAAGTATCACATTACCCAAGACATTTATAGCAATTACTACATGTATCATTTTCCAATTCCAACCATATAACAATTTAACGAAGAAGAAACTTCGCCATGAATACTATGAGTAGAAACCAAGGACATATTTGTCCATATGCTACAGCGGAGCGTGTATCTCTCCCATAAAGTGAATGCTAGGATCCATTTTATTCAAAAAAAAAACAAAAACAAACCGACGCTCCAAGAAAAAGCACATAAGATGTGGCCGAATAAAAATATAGTTTCAGGGGAGGAACCTGATAATGTTGTCGATGAAGAAGGGGATGCCTTGGGCATCCCCAAGCTTAGACGCTTGAGTCTTCTTGATATATGCAGGGGTGAACCACCGGGTGCATCCCCAAGCTTAGAGCTTTCACTCTCCTTAATCATGTTGCATCATACTCCTCTCTTGATCCTTGAAAACTTCCTCCACACCAAACTCGAAACAACTCATTAGAGGGTTAGTGCACAATATAAATTGACATATTCAGAGGTGACACAATCATTCTTAACACTTCTGGACATTGCATAATGCTACTGGACATTAGTGGATCAAAGAAATTCATCCAACATAGCGAAAGAGGCAATGCGAAATAAAAGGCAGAATCTGTCAAAACAGAACAGTTCGTATTGACGAATTTTAAAATGGCACCAGACTTGCTCAAACGAAAATGCTCAAATTGAATGAAAGTTGCGTACATATCTGAGGATCATGCTCGTAAATTGGCATAATTTTCTGAGCTACCTACAGGGAGGTGGACCCAGATTCGTGACAGCAAAGAAATCTGAAACTGTGCAGTAATCCAAATCTAGTACTTATTTTTCTATCAACGGCTTAACTTGGCACAACAAAACTTAAAACTAAGATAAGGAGAGGTTGCTACAGTAGTAAACAACTTCCAAGACACAAAATAAAAACAAAGTACTGTAGCAAAATAACACATGGGTTATCTCCCAAGAAGTTCTTTCTTTATAGCCATTAAGATGGGCTCAGCAGTTTTAATGATGCACTCGCAAGAAATAGTATTTGAAGCAAAAGAGAGCATCAAGAAGCAAATCCAAAACATATTTAAGTCTAACATACTTCCTATGCATAGGAATCTTGTAAATAAACAAGTTCATGAAGAGCAAAGTAACAAGCATAGGAAGATAAAACAAGTGTAGCTTCAAAAATTTAAGCACATAGAGAGGTGTTTTAGTAACATGAAAATTTCTACAACCATATTTTCCTCTCTCATAATAACTTTCAGTAGCAACATGAGCAAACTCAACAATATAACTATCACATAAAGCATTCTTATCATGAGTCTCATGCATAAAATTATTACTCTCCACATAAGCATAATCAATTTTATTAGTTGTAGTGGGAGCAAATTCAACAAAGTAGCTATCATTATTATTCTCATCAAGTGTAGGAGGCATAGTATAATCACAACAAAATTTACTCTCCATAGTAGGTGGCATCAAAAGACCACTATTATAATCATCACAAATAGGAGGCAAAGTATCATCAAAGAAAATTTTCTCCTCAATGCTTGGGGGACTAAAAATATCATGAAAACCAGCTTCCCCAAGCTTAGAACTTTCTATATCATTATCAACAATGGTGTTCAAAGCGTTCATACTAATATTACTACCAACATGCAAATAAGATTCCATAGGTTTTTTAATTTTCGCATCAAACAATCCATGTTTTAAATGAGGAAACAGAATAAGAAGCTCATTGTTGTCCATTATGCCAAACTAGTGTAAACAAGAACATGCATGATATTAAGTAAAGTAAAACAAGTAACTAATTTTTTTTGTGTTTTGATATAATGCAGCAAACAAAGTAGTAAATAAAACTAAGCAAGACAAAAACAAAGTAAAGAGATTGAGAAGTGGAGACTCCCCTTGCAGCGTGTCTTGATCTCCCCGGCAACGGCGCCAGAAAAAGAGCTTGATGGCGTGTATTTCACACGTTCGTTGGGCAACCCCAAGAGGAAGGTATGATGCGCACAGCAGCAAGTTTTCCCTCGAGAAAGAAACCAAGGTTTATCGAACCAGGAGGAGCCAAGAAGCACGTTGAAGGTTGATGGCGGCGAGATGTAGTGCGGCGCAACACCAGGGATTCCGGCGCCAACGTGGAACCTGCACAACACAACCAAAGTACTTTGCCCCAACGAAACAGTGAGGTTGTCAATCTCACCGGCTTGCTGTAACAAAGGATTAACCGTATTGTGTGGAAGATGATTGTTTGCAGAGAAAACAGTAAAAACAAGTATTGCAGTAGATTGTATTTCAGTAAAGAGAATTGGACCGGGGTCCACAGTTCACTAGAGGTGTCTCTCCCATAAGACAAGCAGCATGTTGGGTGAACAAATTACAGTTGGGCAATTGACAAATAAAGAGAGCATGACCATGCACATACATATTATGATGAGTATAGTGAGATTTAATTGGGCATTACGACAAAGTACATAGACCGCCATCCAACCGCATCTATGCCTAAAAAGTCCACCTTCGAGGTTATCATCCGAACCCCTCCGAGTATTAAGTTGCTAACAACGGACAATTGCATTAAGTATTGCGCGTAATGTAACTAGTGACTACATCCTTGAACATAGCACTAATGTTTTATCCCTAGTGGCAACAACACATCCATAACCTTAGTGGTTCTTGTCACTCCTCCAGATTCACGGAGGCATGAACCCACTATCGAGCATAAATACTCCCTCTTGGAGTTACTAGCATCAACTTGGCCAAAGCATCTACTAATAACGGAAAGCATGCAAGATCATAAACAACACATAGACAAAGTCTTGATAATCAACATAACAAGTATTCTCTATTCATCGGATCCCAACAAACGCAACATATAGAATTACGGATAGATGATCTTGATCATGTTAGGCAGCTCACAAGATCCGACAATGATAGCACAATGGGGAGAAGACAACCATCTAGCTACTGCTATGGACCCATAGTCCAGGGGTAGACTACTCACACATCACACCGGAGGCGACCATGGCGGCGTAGAGTCCTCCGGGAGATGATTCCCCTCTCCGGCAGGGTGCCGGAGGCGATCTCCTGGATCCCCGAGATGGGATCGGCGGCGACGGCGTCTCCGGAAGGTTTTCCGTATCGTGGTTCTCGGTGCTCGGGGGTTTCGTCACGGAGACTTTTTATAGGCGGAAGGGCAGGTCAAGAGGCGGCACGGGGGCCCCACACCATAGGGCCGCGCGGCCAAGGGGGCCGCGCCGCCCTAGGGTTTGGCTCCCCGTGGCCCCTCTTCGTCTCTCCTTCGGACTTCGGAAGCTTCGTGGAAAAATAGGCCCTCGGGCTTTGATTTCGTCCAATTCCGAGAATATTTCCTTACTAGGATTTCTGAAACCAAAAACAGCAGAAAACAGCAATTGGCACTTCGGCATCTTGTTAATAGGTTAGTTCCAGAAAATGCACGAATATGACATAAAGTGTGCATAAAACATGTAGATAACATCAATAATGTGGCATGGAACACAAGAAATTATCGATACGTCGGAGGCGTATCAGTTTCCATAGAGCCCAGTTAGGCTGGACTCCAAGGAAAGCTTCACAAAGCATGATGAAGATTGAGATATGGAGGATGGAGTTGGGAGTAAGATGATGCAGTTGCAGTCCATACATAAAAAAGCAACCCCCGTAAGAAATTGTGAATGGGGGCGGAAAGACCACGGATGAAGTGGTCGACGAAACTGACCCGATACTCCATTGGAGGGGTTGGATAGCTTTCTTCGCTGGGGAAGCGGAGCGCGCCTTCTTTTTTGCTGATCCCCAATTTCTTCAGCAGATTTATGTCCTGAGGGGAGATTTTGGATCTCTCCCACTCCATGTTCCCCAGATCTTCGGTCGCCATCTTGGATTCGGGTGTGCTGTGTCTGGTGAGCCTGTGCGGTGGCATGAACAATGGCGCAGGAGTACAGTGCGAGCGTGGTGGAGCTCCAAGGATTATAGGGCGCAAGGGAGAATTTTGCAGAGGAGAAGCAGAGGTGCGGCGCGAGCGAAAGGACTAGAGGAGGAAGACAATGCCTTTATATAAGAGGTGCGGTGAATCGACGCGCCATTGGATTGAGAGATTGTGGGACAGATGATGTACACGTGTACAAGGGGTAAAAAGTAATTTCATACGGACGAAAAAGCACAGGAGCTACAGTATGTGCGCCAGGAAAAGCGGAGGACGTGTGTCCCCCACTTGCACGACGTGTCAATATGATGCGTAAATTAAGGCCCGCAAGGCAGTGAGAGCGAAATTCTCGCGTTTTTTCTGATAAAGTGATCGTGGCTATCGTCCGCAATGATGTCACCTTGGCAAGAGAATACCTCGGTTAAGAAGTTTCGTCAAAATGGCGACAGCGGCAAATTCTCGATTTTTTCGAGAGCCTTTGATCAAATACAAGTTTTTGCCCAAATGCTCGGGGGCTACTTTGGAAAAAAGGAAAGAATTTTAGTATGGCAAAATAGAAATAGTGAGAACCTATGATCAAATGCAAGCATTTGTCCATAGCCTCGGGGGCTACTACCATCGGGAGCGCTGTTCGCGCACCCGATAGATAAAAAGTTCGAGAAACAATGACAATATAGCGACACGAGGCATTAAAGTGTTGAGCCTACAACCAAGCACTAGTTCTTGGCTGTAGCCTCGGGGGCTACTCCCATCGGGAACGCAGTTCGCGTGCCCGATGAAATTAAAAAATAAAAAAGAGGGAGAAATAAGAAAAAAGAGAAGAGAAAGAAAGAAAGAAGAAGTGAGTATATTTCGAGTTATATAAATAACTTTGCATATACCCCCATCGGGAGAGCAATATAAGTCATCCGTTGACTCAATAAAATGTGTTATTCCAACAGCCGAATAAACACTCGACAATATATTCTCAGAACGCCAAAGTTGCGAATAATTTCTGAATGCCGCAAAACTTTGCGAAGGTAAGACCCCAGATCCGTTCTGTGTGGCGTGGCGCCGTCTCTGACGTCGGTTTGCTACTTTTTTCCGTATCAACAGATACGAAGAAAAATCCTAACGGACGCGTTAGGTACCCGATAAATATGACTGGGACTCGACAGAATAATAAGACCTTAAGCGGCACTGCTGTCCACAACTGGCTCTTCTATTCTTGTAGACAGTGTTGGGCCTCCAAGAGCAGAGGTTTGTAGAACAGCAGCAGTTTTCCCTTAAGTGGATCACCCAAGGTTTATCGAACTCAGGGAGGAAGAGGTCAAAGATATCCCTCTCATGCAACCCTGCAACCACAAAGCAAGAAGTCTCTTGTGTCCCCAACACACCTAATACACTTGTCAGATGTATAGGTGCATGATGGCGTGTATTTCACACGTTCGTTGGGCAACCCCAAGAGGAAGGTATGATGAGCACAGCAGCAAGTTTTCCCTCAGAAAGAAACCAAGGTTTATCGAACCAGGAGGAGCCAAGAAGCACGTTGAAGGTTGATGGCGGCGGGATGTTAGTGCGGCGCAACACCAGGGATTCCGGCGCCAACGTGGAACCTGCACAACACAACCAAAGTACTTTGCCCCAACGAAACAGTGAGGTTGTCAATCTCACCGGCTTGCTGTAACAAAGGGTTAACCGTATTGTGTGGAAGATGATTGTTTGCAGAGAAAACAGTAAAAACAAGTATTGCAGTAGATTGTATTTCAGTAAAGAGAATTGGACCGGGGTCCACAGTTCACTAGAGGTGTCTCTCCCATAAGACGAACAGCATGTTGGGTGAACAAATTACAGTTGGGCAATTGACAAATAAAGAGAGCATGACAATGCACATACATATCATGATGAGTATAGTGAGATTTAATTGGGCATTACGACAAAGTACATAGACCGCCATCCAAGCATCTATGCCTAAAAAGTCCACCTTCAGGTTATCATCCGAACCCCCTCCAGTATTAAGTTGCAAAGCAACAGACAATTGCATTAAGTATGGTGCGTAATGTAATCAACAACTACATCCTTAGACATAGCATCAATGTTTTATCCCTAGTGGCAACAGCACAACACAACCTTAGAACTTTCTGTCACTCGTCCCAGTGTCAATGCAGGCATGAACCCACTATCGAGCATAAGTACTCCCTCTTGGAGTTAAAAGCATCTACTTGGCCAGAGCATCTACTAGTAACGGAGAGCATGCAAGATCATAAACAACACTTAAGCATAACTTTGATAATCAACATAGCAAGTATTCTCCATTCATCGGATCCCAACAAACGCAACATATAGAATTACATATAGATGATCTTGATCATGATAGGCAGCTCACAAGATCCGACAATGATAGCACAATGGGGAGAAGACAACCATCTAGCTACTGCTATGGACCCATAGTCCAGGGGTAGACTACTCACTCATCACTCCGGAGGCGACCATGGCGGTGTAGAGTCCTCCGGGAGATGATTCCCCTCTCCGGCAGGGTGCCGGAGGCGATCTCCTGGATCCCCCGAGATGGGATCGGCGGTGACGGCGTCTCTGGAAGGTTTTCCGTATCGTGGCTCTCGGTACTGGAGGTTTCGTCACGGAGGCTTTAAGTAGGCGGAAGGGCAAGTCGAGAGGGCGCACAGGGGCCCCAGATGACAGGGCGGCGTGGCCAAGGGGGGGCCGCGCCGCCCTAGGGTTTGGCTCCCCTGTGGCCCCACTTCGTTTCGTCTTCGGACTTCTGGAAGCTTCGTGAGAAAATAGGCCCCTGGGCTTTGATTTCGTCCAATTCCGAGAATATTTCCTTACTAGGATTTCTGAAACCAAAAACAGCAGAAAACAGCAACTAGCACTTCGGCATCTTGTTAATAGGTTAGTTCCAGAAAATGCACGAATATGACATAAAGTGTGCATAAAACATGTAGATAACATCAATAATGTGGCATGGAACACAAGAAATTATCGATACGTTGGAGACGTATCAGCATCCCTAAGCTTAGTTCCGCTCGTCCCGAGCAGGTAAAACGATAACAAAGATAATTTCTGGAGTGACATGCCATCATAATCTTGATCATACTATTTGTAAAGCATATGTAGAGAATGCAGCGATCAAAACAATGTGTATGACATGAGTAAACAAGTGAATCATAAAGCAAAGACTTTTCATGAATAGTACTTCAAGACAAGCATCAATAAGTCTTGCATAAGAGTTAACTCATAAAGCAATAATTCAAAGTAAAAGTATTGAAGCAACACAAAAGAAGATTAAGTTTCAGTGGTTGCTTTCAACTTGTAACATGTATATCTCATGGATATTGTCAACATAGAGTAATATAATAAGTGCAATAAGCAAGTATGTAGGAATCAATGCACAGTTCACACAAGTGTTTGCTTCTTGAGGTGGAGAGAAATAGGTGAACTGACTCAACATTGAAAGTAAAAGAATGGTCCTCATAGAGGAAAAGCATCGATTGCTATATTTGTGCTAGAGCTTTGATTTTGAAAACATGAAACAATTTTGTCAACGATAGTAATAAAGCATATGCATCATGTAAATTATGTCTTATAAGTTGCAAGCCTCATGCATAGTGTACCAATAGTGCCCGCACCTTGTCCTAATTAGCTTGGGTTAACACTGATCATCATTGCATGACATATGTTTCAACCAAGTGTCACAAAGGGGTACCTCTATGCCGCATGTACAAGGGTCTAAGGAGAAAGTTCGCATTGGATTTCTCGCTTTTGATCATTCTTCAACTTAGACACCCATACCGGGACAACATAGACAACAGATAATGGACTCCTCTTTTAATGCTTTAAGCATTTGACAACAATTAATTCTTTTCTCATTAGAGATTTGAGGATATTTGTCCAAAACTGAAACTTCCACCATGATTCATGGCTTTAGTTAGCGGCCCAATGTTCTTCTCTAACAATATGCATACTCAAACCATTTGATTGTGAAAACCGCCCTTACTTCAGACAAGACGAACATGCATAGCAACTCACATGAAATTCAACAATGAGGATATGGCGTTCCCCAGTAAACATGGTTATCGCACAACAAGCAACTTAATAAGAGATAAAGTGCATAATTACATATTCAATACCACAATAGTTTTTAAGCTATTTGTCCCATGAGCTATATATTGCAAAGGTGAATGATGGAATTTTAAAGGTAGCACTCAAGCAATTTACTTTGGAATGGCGGGAAAATACCATGTAGTATAGGTAGGTACGGTGGACACAAATGGCATAGTGGTTGGCTCAAGTATTTTGGATGCATGAGAAGTATTCCCTCTCGATACAAGGTTTAGGCTAGCAAGGCTTATTTGAAACAAACACAAGGATGAACCGGTGCAGCAAAACTCACATAAAAGACATATTGTAAACATTATAAGACTCTACACCGTCTTCCTTGTTGTTCAAACTCAAAACTAGAAATTATCTAGACCTTAGAGAAACCAAATATGCAAACCAAATTTTAGCATGCTCTATGTATTTCTTCATTAATGGGTGCAAAGCATATGATGCAAGAGCTTAAACATGAGCACAACAATTGCCAAGTATCACATTACCCAAGACATTTATAGCAATTACTACATGTATCATTTTCCAATTCCAACCATATAACAATTTAACGAAGGAGAAACTTCGTCATGAATACTATGAGTAGAAACCAAGGACATATTTGTCCATATGCTACAGAGGAGCGTGTATCTCTCCCATAAAGTGAATGCTAGGATCCATTTTATTCAAACAAAACAAAAACAAAAACAAACCGACGCTCCAAGAAAAAGCACATAAGATGTGGCCGAATAAAAATATAGTTTCAGGGGAGGAACCTGATAATGTTGTCGATGAAGAAGGGGATGCCTTGGGCATCCCCAAGCTTAGACGCTTGAGTCTTCTGGATATATGCAGGGGTGAACCACCGGGTGCATCCCCAACCTTAGAGCTTTCACTCTCCTTGATCATGTTGCATCATACTCCTCTCTTGATCCTTGAAAACTTCCTCCACACCAAACTCGAAACAACTCATTAGAGGGTTAGTGCACAATATAAATTGACATATTCAGAGTTGACACAATCATTCTTAACACTTCTGGACATTGCATAATGCTACTGGACATTAATGGATCAAAGAAATTCATCCAACATAGCGAAAGAGGCAATGCGAAATAAAAGGCAGAATCTGTCAAAACAGAACAGTTCGTATTGACGAATTTTAAAATGGAACCAGACTTGCTCAAAAGAAAATGCTCAAATTGAATGAAAGTTGCGTACATATCTGAGGATCATGCTCGTAAATTGGCGTAATTTTCTGAGCTACCTACAGGGAGATAGACCCAGATTCGTGACAGCAAAGAAATCTGGAACTGCGCGGTAATCCAAATCTAGTACTTACTTTTCTATCAACGGCTTAACTTGGCACAACAAAACTTCAAAACTAAGATAAGGAGAGGTTGCTACAGTAGTAAACAACTTCCAAGACACAAAATAAAAACAAAGTACTGTAGGTAAAAACATGGGTTGTCTCCCATAAGCGCTTTTCTTTAACGCCTTTCAGCTAGGCGCAGAAAGTGTGTATCAAGTAACATCGAGAGATGAAGCATCAACATCATAGTTTGTTCTAATAATAGAATCATAAGGTACCTTTATTCTCTTTCTAGGGAAGTGTTCTATACCTTTCTTGAGAGGAAATTGATATTTTATATTACCTTCCCTCATATCAATAATAGCACCAACAATTCGAAGAAAAGGTCTTCCCAATATAATTGGACAAGATGCATTGCATTCAATATCCAAGACAACAAAATCAACGGGAACAAGATTATTGTTAACGGTAATGCGAACATTATCAACTTTACCCAAAGGTTTCTTTGTAGAATGATTAGCAAGATTAACATCCAAATAACAATTTTTCAGCGGTGGCAAGTCAAGCATATTATAAATTTTCTTAGGCATAACAGAAATAGTTGCACCAAGATCACATAAAGCATTACAATCAAAATCTTTAACTTTCATTTTAATGATGGGCTCCCAACCATCTTCTAGCTTTCTAGGAATAGAAGCTTCGCGCTCTAGTTTCTCTTCTCTAGCTTTTATGAGAGCATTTGTAATATGATGCGTGAAAGCCAAATTTATAGCACTAGCATTAGGACTTTTAGCAAGTTTTTGCAAGAACTTTATAACTTCAGAGATGTGGCAATCCTCAAAATTCAAACCATTATAATCTAAAGCAATGGGATCATCATCCCCAATGTTGGAAAAAATTTCAGCAGCTTTATCACAGGCAGTTTCAGCAGTTTTAGCGGTTTCGAGCAGCTTTTCGCGCTTTGCATTAGAAGTGGAAACATTGCTAACACCAATTCTTTTATTAGTATGAGTAGGAGGTGCAGCAACATGTGTAGCATTAGCATTACTAGTGGTGGTAATAGTCCAAACTTTAGCTATATTCTTCTCTTTAGCTAGTTTTTCATTTTCTTCTCTATCCCACCTAGCACGCAGTTCAGCCATTAATCTTATATTCTCATTAATTCTAACTTGAATGGCATTTGCTGTAGAAACAATTTTATTTTCAATATCCCTATTAGGCATAACTTTTGATTTCAAAAGATCAACATCAGAAGCAAGACTATCAACTCTAGAAACAAGAATATCAATTTTACCAAGCTTTTCTTCAACAGATTTGTTAAAAGCAGTTTGTGTACTAATAAATTCTTTAAGCATGGCTTCAAGTCCAGGGGGTGAATTCCTATTATTGTTGTAAGAATTTCCATAAGAATTACCATAGCCGTTGCCATTATTATAAGGATATGGCCTATAGTTGTTACTAGAATTGTTCCGGTAAGCATTGTTGTTGAAATTATTATTTTTAATGAAGTTCACATCAACATGTTCTTCTTGTGCAACCAATGAAGCTAACGGAACATTATTAGGATCAATATTAGTCCTATCATTCACAAGCATAGACATAATAGCATCAACCTTATCATTCAAGGAAGAGGATTCCTCAACGGAATTTACCTTCTTACCTTGTGGAGCTCTTTCCGTGTGCCATTCGGAGTAGTTGATCATCATATTATCAAGAAGCTTTGTTGCTTCACCAAGAGTGATGGACATAAAGGTACCTCCAGCAGCTGAATCCAATAAATTCCGTGAAGAAAAATTTAGTCCTGCATAGAAGGTTTGGATGATCATCCAAGTAGTCGATCCATGGGTTGGGCAATTTTTAACCGAGAGATTTCATTCTTTCCCAAGCTTGAGCAACATGTTCAGTATCTAATTGTTTGAAATTCATTATGCTACTCCTCAAAGATATAATTTTAGCAGGGGGATAATATCTACCAATAAAAGCATCCTTGCATTTAGTCCATGAATCAATACTATTCTTAGGCAGAGATAGCAACCAATCTTTAGCTCTTCCTCTTAATGAGAAAGGGAACAATTTCAGTTTAATAATATCACCATCTACATCTTTATATTTTTGCATTTCACATAGTTCAACAAAATTATTAAGATGGGCAGCAGCATCATCGGAACTAATTCCGAGAAAATTGATCTTTCATAACAAGATTCAGTAAAGCGGGTTTAATTTCAAAGAATTCTGCTGTAGTAGCAGGTGGAGCAATAGGTGTGCATAAGAAATCATTATTATTTGTGGTTGTGAAGTCACACAACTTAGTATTTTCAGGGGTAGCCATTTTAGCAACAGTAAATAAAGCAAACTAGATAAAGTAAATGCAAGTAAACTAATTTTTTTGTGTTTTCGATATAGCAAACAAGATAGCAAATAAAGTAAAACTAGCAACTAATTTTTTTGTATTTTGATTTAGTGCAGCAAACAAAGTAGTAAATAAAATAAAGCAAGACAAAAACAAAGTAAAGAGATTGAGAAGTGGAGACTCCCCTTGCAGCGTGTCTTGATCTCCCCGGCAACAGCGCCAGAAAATATGCTTGATGGCGTGTATTTCACACGTTCGTTGGGCAACCCCAAGAGGAAGGTATGATGAGCACAGCAGCAAGTTTTCCCTCAGAAAGAAACCAAGGTTTATCGAACCAGGAGGAGCCAAGAAGCACGTTGAAGGTTGATGGCGGCGGGATGTTAGTGCGGCGCAACACCAGGGATTCCGGCGCCAACGTGGAACCTGCACAACACAACCAAAGTACTTTGCCCCAACGAAACAGTGAGGTTGTCAATCTCACCGGCTTGCTGTAACAAAGGGTTAATCGTATTGTGTGGAAGATGATTGTTTGCAGAGAAAACAGTAAAAACAAGTATTGCAGTAGATTGTATTTCAGTAAAGAGAATTGGACCGGGGTCCACAGTTCACTAGAGGTGTCTCTCCCATAAGACGAACAGCATGTTGGGTGAACAAATTACAGTTGGGCAATTGACAAATAAAGAGAGCATGACAATGCACATACATATCATGATGAGTATAGTGAGATTTAATTGGGCATTACGACAAAGTACATAGACCGCCATCCAACCGCATCTATGCCTAAAAAGTCCACCTTCGAGGTTATCATCCGAACCCCTCCGAGTATTAAGTTGCAAAGCAACGAGACAATTGCATTAAGTATGGTGCGTAATGTAATCAACAACTACATCCTTAGACATAGCATCAATGTTTTATCCCTAGTGGCAACAACACAACACAACCTTAGAACTTTCGTCACTCGTCCCGGTGTCAATGCAGGCATGAACCCACTATCGAGCATAAGTACTCCCTCTTGGAGTTAAAAGCATCTACTTGGCCAGAGCATCTACTAGTAACGGAGAGCATGCAAGATCATAAACAACACTTAAGCATAACTTTGATAATCAACATAACAAGTATTCTCCATTCATCGGATCCCAACAAACGCAACATATAGAATTACATATAGATGATCTTGATCATGATAGGCAGCTCACAAGATCCGACAATGATAGCACAATGGGGAGAAGACAACCATCTAGCTACTGCTATGGACCCATAGTCCAGGGGTAGACTACTCACTCATCACTCCGGAGGCGACCATGGCGGTGTAGAGTCCTCCGGGAGATGATTCCCCTCTCCGGCAGGGTGCCGGAGGCGATCTCCTGGATCCCCGAGATGGGATCGGCGGTGACGGCGTCTCTGGAAGGTTTTCCGTATCGTGGCTCTCGGTACTGGAGGTTTCGTCACGGAGGCTTTAAGTAGGCGGAAGGGCAAGTCGAGAGGGCGCACAGGGGCCCCAGATGACAGGGCGGCGCGGCCAAGGGGGGGGCCGCGCCGCCCTAGGGTTTGGCTCCCCTGTGGCCCCACTTCGTTTCGTCTTCGGACTTCTGGAAGCTTCGTGAGAAAATATGCCCCTGGGCTTTGATTTCGTCCAATTTCGAGAATATTTCCTTACTAGGATTTCTGAAACCAAAAACAACAGAAAACGACAAGCGGCACTTCGGCATCTTGTTAATAGGTTAGTTCCAGAAAATGCACGAATATGACATAAAGTGTGCATAAAACATGTAGATAACATCAATAATGTGGCATGGAACACAAGAAATTATCGATACGTTGGAGACGTATCAGTGCACTAGTTCGGCGAAGAGATAGTGAAATACAAGTAATATGGATGGATATGAGTGGTAATAGCAATCTGAATGAAATATGGCAGCGAGTAAACATGCAACAAAACAATAAACAAACGGTGATTCGATGCTTGGAAGCAAGGCCCAGGGATCCTGCTTTCACTAGTGGACACTCTCAACATTGATCGCATAATAAATAACTCTTTCTCATATGTGCTACATACACTCTTTTGTTGGATGACAAACACCTGTCGTTGTGTAGGGCTACAAGAGCACCTCAATGCCGGAGTTAACAAGCTCCACAACATTCGATGTTCATATTTAAATAACCTTAGAGCATAATAGATCATTGCAAAATAAACCAAGAACTAACATAGCGCACACACTGTCCACATTACACTATGAAGGAGGAATAGATCACATCAATACTATCATAATGATAATTAACTCCACAATCTACAAGAGATCATGATCATAGCCTACGACAAGAACCACACGGTGCACACACTAGTCACCTTTACACCATGCAGGAGGAATAGACTACTTTAATAACATCACATGAGTAGCACACAACTAGTAGCGATACAAAGCTCATATGAATCTCAATCATGTAAAGCAGCTCATGAGATTATTGTATTGAGGTACATGGGAGAGAGATTAACCACATAGCTACAGCGGAGCCCTCAGCCTCGGGGGTGGATTACTCCCTCCTCATCGTGGAGGCAGCGATGGCGGTGAAGATGGCGGTGGAGACGGCGGTGGAGATGGCTCCGGGGGCAATTCCCCGTCCCGGCAGGGTGCCGGAACAGAGAGTTCTGTCCCCCGAATTGGAGTTTCGCGACGGTGGCGGCGCCCCTGGAGTCTTTCTGGAGTTTCGTCAAGAGGTTAGTTCCGGAAAACGCATAATAATGACATATAATGTGTACAAAACATGTAGATATCATCAATAATGTGGCATGGAACATAAGAAATTATCGATACGTCGGAGACGTATCAACATCCCCAAGCTTAGTTCCTGCTCGTCCCGAGCGAGTAAACGATAACAAAGATAATTTCTGGAGTGACATGCCATCATAACCTTGATCATACTATTGTAAGCATATGTAATGAATGCAGCGATCAAAACAATGATAATGACATGAGTAAACAACTGAATCATAAAGCAAAGACTTTTCATGAATAGTACTTCAAGACAAGCATCAATAAGTCTTGCATAAGAGTTAACTCATAAAGAAATAAATCAAAGTAAAGGTATTGAAGCAACATAAAGGAAGATTAAGTTTCAGCGGTTGCTTTCAACTTATAACATGTATATCTCATGGACAGTGTCAATGTAAAGTAATATAACAAGTGCAATATGCAAGTATGTAGGAATCAGTGCACAGTTCACACAAGTGTTTGCTTCTTGAGGTGGAGAGAAATAGGTGAACTGACTCAACATAAAAGTAAAAAGAATGGTCCTTCAAAGAGGAAAGCATCGATTGCTATATTTGTGCTAGAGCTTTTATTTTGAAAACATGAAACAATTTTGTCAACGGTAGTAATAAAGCATATGAGTTATGTAAATTATATCTTACAAGTTGCAAGCCTCATGCATAGTATACTAATAGTGCCCGCACCTTGTCCTAATTAGCTTGGACTACCGGATCATCACAATACACATGTTTTAGCCAAGTGTCACAATGGGGTACCTCCATACCGCCTGTACAAAGGTCTAAGGAGAAAGCTCGCATTTTGGATTTCTCGCTTTTGATTATTCTCAACTTAGACATCCATACCGGGACAACATGGACAACAGATAATGGACTCCTCTTTAATGCATAAGCATATGGCAACAATTAGTGTTCTCATATGAGATTGAGGATATATGTCCAAAACTGAAACTTCCACCATGATTCATGGCTTTAGTTAGCGGCCCAATGTTCTTCTCTAACAATATGCATGCTCCAACCATTAAGGTGGTAGATCTATCTTACTTCAGACAAGACGGACATGCATAGCAACTCACATGATATTCAACAAAGAATAGTTGATGGCGTCCCCAGAAACATGGTTATCGCACAACAAGCAACTTAATAAGAGATAAAGTGCATAAGTACATATTCAATACCACAATAGTTTTTAGGCTATTTTGTCCCATGAGCTATATATTGTAAAAGCGAATGATGGAAATTTAAAGGTAGCACTCAAGCAATTTACTTTGGAATGGCGGATAAATACCATGTAGTGGGTAGGTATAGTGGACACAAATGGCATAGTGGTTGGCTCAAGGATTTTGGATGCATGAGAAGTATTCCCTCTCGATACAAGGTTTAGGCTAGCAAGGTTATTTGAAACAAACACAAGGATGAACCGGTGTAGCAAAACTCACATAAAAGACATATTGTAAACATTATAAGACTCTACACCGTCTTCCTTGTTGTTCAAAACTCAATACTAGAAATTATCTAGACTTTAGAGAGACCAAATATGCAAACCAAATTTTAGCAAGCTCTATGTATTTCTTCATTAATGGTTGCAAAGTATATGATGCAAGAGCTTAAACATGAGCACAACAATTGCCAAGTATCACATTATCCAAGACATCTTATCAATTACTACATGTAGCATTTTCCGTTTCCAACCATATAACAATTAACGAAGCAGTTTCAACCTTCGCCATGAACATTAAAAGCTAAGAACACATGTGTTCATACGAACCAGCGGAGCGTGTCTCTCTCCCACACAAGCATTTATTCAAACAAAAACAAAAGCACACAGACGCTCCAAGTAAAGTACATAAGATGTGACCGAATAAAAATATAGTTTCAAGAGAAGGAACCTGATAATTTGTCGATGAAGAAGGGGATGCCTTGGGCATCCCCAAGCTTAGATGCTTGAGTCTTCTTGAAATATGCAGGGATGAACCACGGGGGCATCCCCAAGCTTAGACTCTTCACTCTTCTTGATCATAGTATATCATCCTCCTCTCTTGACCCTTGAAAACTTCCTCCACACCAAACTTAAAACAACTCATTAGAGGGTTAGTGCATAATAAAAAATTCACATGTTCAGAGGTGACACAATCATTCTTAACACTTCTGGACATTGCCCAAAGCTACTGAAAGATAATGGAACAAAGAAATCCACCCAACACAGCGAAAGAAGCAATGCGAAATAAAAGGCAGAATCAGTCAAAACAGAACAGTCCGTAAAGACAAATTTTAAAATGGCACCAGACTTGCTCAGATGAAAATTCTCAAATTGAATGAAAGTTGCGTACATATCTGAGGATCACTCACGTAAATTGGCATAATTTTCTGAGTTACCTACAGAGAATTAGGCCCAGATTCGTGACAGCAAGAAATCTGTTTCTGCGCAGTAATCCAAATCTAGTATGAACCTTACTATCAAAGACTTTACTTGGCACAACAATGCAATAAAATAAGATAAGGAGAGGTTGTACAGTAGTAACAACTTCCAAGACTCAAATACAAAATAAAAATACTGTAGCAAAATAAACACATGGGTTATCTCCCAAGAAGTTCTTTCTTTATAGCCATTAAGATGGGCTCAGCAGTTTTAATGATGCACTCGCAAGAAATAGTAGTTGAAGCAAAAAGAGAGCATCAAGAAGCAAATTCAAAACCCATTTAAGTCTACCCCACTTCCTATGCAAAGGAATCTTGTACACAAATGAATTCATGAAGAACAAAGTGACAAGCATAAGAGGATAAAACACGAGTAACTTCAAGATTCTCAACATAAAGAGGGGAAACTTAATATTATTAAGATGCATATAACCATGTTTCCCTCTCTCATAATAACTTTCAGTAGCATCATTAATGAAATCCACAATATACCCATCACTTAAAACATTCTTATCATGGCTCATATGTATAGAAGTATCATTAATTTTGGCATAAGAAGAGTTCTTCTCATTGATAGTAATTGGAGCAAGATTATTATCAAGAATTTGAACATGGTAAACAAGTTGCATATTAAGGGAATTGTTTTTGGCAATCCAATCATGACTATGACAAGTTTCATAAGGATAATTATAACCTATATCATAGCATTCTTTATAATAATCATCAAATGTCGGAGGCACAGTGTCATCATAAGAAATAGAATAGTTATCTTTCACAGTCTGTTTATCTGTGACCATACCATCATTGTTATTAGAAGGAGATGTATCAAACACATAATGATCAGTAGCAAAAGGATTTTCAAACACCTCTTCCCCCAGCTTAGAGCTTTCTATATCATTATGGGAGGAAGCATGGATAGCACTGATACTATGGCAATTATTATCATCATCATTTTCAGAATTAGTTTCCCAGAGATTTGCAATATCAAAAGTAGTGTGCTCATTCAAATCATGTTCACTAATGTATTTAAAGGGCATAGGAAGATCATCGTATTCAGATTCATTATCATAATAATCATTAGGAGCAACATACTTACGGTTACCTAGCGTTATCTCATTCACGCGGGGATATGCCGTTACCTTTTTCTCTTTATTCTCCTTCTTCTTCTTCTTCTTCTTCTTCTTCTTCGTTCCCTTCTTCTTCTTCTTCTTCTTCTTCTTCTTCTTCTCCTTCTCCTCATTCCCTTCTTTAGGAGGAAGAGGCTTGAAGGGTGGCTTGTCCGCATAACCTGATTTACTTTCAGAAACAATAGAAGAAACTTGGGAGGATCCCTCCTTTTCATTAATTAGTTGAAAACACACAGCGGTCCTATCATATTTTGGCAAGGTGTCATCTTGTAAAATATTTTGTATGTAAGTATTTGTATGGCTATTATCAATGCAATAAGAAAAACACCCATGCAGGACATCATCAATATCAAGATCACTCATATGTAACAAAGAGATTTTTCTCGACAGTTCTTCACACCCCAAAAATAAAGTAAGTTCATCATGCTGATTAGGAGTAATTTCATCATCACAATACAAATTTGCAGCACTCATTGGGTTCAAATTATCATTGGAGGGGCATTGAAAATTAAAATGACCCACTTCATGGCAAACTTCACAAATAAAAGGATAGAGGGCACAAACTTTTTTACCAAGATCATCTAGAGCCCTAAACCACTTTCTAGTTTTTTCATTAGCATGATGGATACAATATTCATCTTTGATTTGATTAATTCCACAAGGTCTATGTATTCCACAAAAATTAACATGCTTATAGGAAATAGCATTCTTAGGAGTTTGAGCATGCTTATTACAATAATTAACAACAATTTCATTCTTCATGCAAACCTCTTTAAAAGGTTCATGATACTTATCAAAATTCTTTTTAGGCAGTTCAAAATGAGAAGCAAAGGCTTTATAAAGATTTGCAGCAACTTGAGAGTCAAGACCATAAGTAGCACTCATATTTCGAAATTTATTGGTATCCATAAAAGCTTCAATGCATTCATAATCATAATTTATACCTGACTCTTTACCTTTGTCGTTCTCCCAATCTTCAGCGTTCTCCTGAATCCGATTAAGAAGGTCCCATTTAAACTCTTCTTTATTGCGCGTGAATGAACCAGAACAAGAAGTATCCAGCAAGGTCTTGTCTTGAAAGGAAAGTCTTGCATAGAAATTATCAATAATAACATTACCAGGAAGCTCATGATTGGGGCATTTGAGCATTAAAGACTTCAATCTCTCCCATGCTTGGGCAATACTCTCTCCATCATGAGGCCAGAAATTATATATTCGGTTTCGGTCTTTGTGAATTTCACTTGGAGGATAGAATTTAGAATAAAATAGAGGCACAATATCCTTCCAATCAAGAGGATGCTCATCCTTCAGCAGTTTATACCAATGCGCCGCTTCACCAGACAACGACATAGAGAATAGTTTCTTCTTCACTTCATCCATAGAGATACCTGCACACTTGAATAACCCGCATAATTCATGCAAAAACAGTAAATGATCTCCAGGATGGACAGTTCCATCCCCTTCATAGCGGTTATCCATAACACGTTCAATAATTTTCATAGGTATTTTATATGGAATACTTTCAGTAGGTGCATTTAAAATATCACAAGCATCATTAGAGTTATCGCATATGGGAGATAAAGTATTATCAGAGCAAATTTTCTCCCCTAAAGATGGGAAGCTAAAAAGATCACAAAAACTAGCTTCCCAAAGCTTAGACTTGTCCATAACATTAGCAGTAATTGCATTCATACTAATAACATCGCTACTAGCATGCAAATAAGGTTCCATAGGTTTTTTAATTTTCACATCAAACAATTCTAAATCAGGAAAAAGATTAAAAAGCTCACCAAATTTTTTGTCATTTTCCATTATGCCTAACTAGTGAAAATAAAAACAAGAAACAAAAAGATGAAATTGCAGAATCTAAAGGAGATAGCTTCGAGTACTTACAACGGCGAAAATAGCTTAGTAGCCGAGATCCGGAGTGTGAGTACCTTTTACCTTTCCTCCCCGGCAACGGCGCCAGAAAATAGCTTGTTGTCCACAACTGGCTCTTCTATTCTTGTAGACAGTGTTGGGCCTCCAAGAGCAGAGGTTTGTAGAACAGCAGCAGTTTTCCCTTAAGTGGATCACCCAAGGTTTATTGAACTCAGGGAGGAAGAGGTCAAAGATATCCCTCTCATGCAACCCTGCAACCACAAAGCAAGAAGTCTCTTGTGTCCCCAACACACCTAATACACTTGTCAGATGTATAGGTGCACTAGTTCGGCGAAGAGATAGTGAAATACAAGTAATATGGATGGATATGAGTGGTAATAGCAATCTGAATTAAATATGGCAGCGAGTAAACATGCAACAAAACAGTAAACAAACGGTGATTCGATGCTTGGAAGCAAGGCCCAGGGATCCTGCTTTCACTAGTGGACACTCTCAACATTGATCGCATAATAAATAACTCTTTCTCATATGTGCTACATACACTCTCTTGTTGGATGACAAACACCAGTCGTTGTGTAGGGCTACAAGAGCACCTCAATGCCGGAGTTAACAAGCTCCACAACATTCGATGTTCATATTTAAATAACCTTAGAGCATAATAGATCATTGCAAAATAAACCAAGAACTAACATAGCGCACACACTCGTCCACATTACACTATGAAGGAGGAATAGATCACATCAATACTATCATAATGATAATTAACTCCACAATCTACAAGAGATCATGATCATAGCCTACGACAAGAACCACACGGTGCACACACTAGTCACCTTTACACCATGCAGGAGGAATAGACTACTTTAACATCACATGAGTAGCACACAACTAGTAGCGATACAAAGCTCATATGAATCTCAATCATGTAAAGCAGCTCATGAGATTATTGTATTGAGGTACATGGGAGAGAGATTAACCACATAGCTACAGCGGAGCCCTCAGCCTCGGGGGTGGATTACTCCCTCCTCATCGTGGAGGCAGCGATGGCGGTGAAGATGGCGGTGGAGATGGCTCCGGGGGCAATTCCCCGTCCCGGCAGGGTGCCGGAACAGAGAGTTCTGTCCCCCGAATTGGAGTTTCGCGACGGTGGCGGCGCCCATGGAGTCTTTCTGGAGTTTCGTCAAGAGGTTAGTTCCGGAAAACACATAATAATGACATATAATATGTACAAAACATGTAGATATCATCAATAATGTGGCATGAAACATAAGAAATTATCGATACGTCGGAGACGTATCAGGCACCTGTCGAAGTTTTCACCAGTATCCCGAGATCATGTCCAGGGACGTGATTTTGAAGTAGGTTTGTGCGGATTGCCACTAGAGCAGTTAACTAGTACCTGATCCGTCAGATGAACTAGCCCCAACTACCATTATCCATGTACAATATAGAAATTCATATGCAAAGATATGTGATAAAGTTCAGAGTTATCGAATAAATATAAAGGTGGAGATTTTACTTGACTCTACGATTCAAACAAAATCTCGGGGGCTACTGACATAGGCATCCCCAATGGGCCTGTCGAATAACGTACCCGGGGTTTACTGAAGGCCCACGACCCGAAGGATAAGAAGATTCGGAAGCCCAAAATACTATTAAGTAAAGCTAGAGTTGTAATAGGAAGCGTTATTTGTAATCTTGCGGGACGGGTTAGAAACCCTCCCGGACTCTGTAAACTTGTGTATCACGAATCCCTCGGCTCCACCTCCTATATAAAGGGGAGTCGAGGGACAAAGAAAGGATCGAATCATTGTTTTCACAAACCCTAGCTTTTACATCGTCGAGTACTTTTCGGCTGGAACCTTCGAGATCTACTTGCCCTCTACATCCAACGAAACCCTAGTCTACTACTTGTAGGCATTGACAAGTTAATACCTTGTCAATCGGGGTCTGTCTATTCTGCAGTATACCGACGACACGATTATTTTTTTTTTGGATCATGACCTGAAAAAGGTAAGAAATCTGAAATTAATTTTGTTGGCATTTGAGCAACTGTCCGGCCTAAAGATTAATAATGTATATAAAAATATTTTTTAACAATGTATATAACAGTAATATGTATGTATTCATGAACATATGGATAATAAAATATGTATGCGCTTATACTTGATAAATTACCATCAGATCATGTGTGTATGATTGTGTATGCCATGCACTCCTAATTTGAAGGGAAGACTAAGTGGAGAAGAGTTTTGAAGTCCCCCAAAGATATAGGCTCAATTGATCATGGGCACCAATTATTATATTTTTGCTAAAACTCCTATTGTATAAAAGAATTTAATATGTTCATACACAAATTATTTTAGGAGAATAACAATATGGATTTTAAATTCTGTCATCATAAAAATGATAAAATAAACGGAGCACAACACATTAGAGAACACCTTCAGAGTATGTGATAAGATAAAACAACACTTCACATGGCTGCTGCATACATCAGTAATCTTCAGAGTATGTGTATACCTTCATTTTTGGAGAACTATCTTGCAAGATCATAAATAAAAACTAAAATAACACTAATTTCAGTGTGTAAACAATGAATGAATATCTCCAAAATGAAAAATCTATCAAATAAAATTAATAGGAACAACTTTGAGCTCTCATGGAAAAATACCTTGAGAAAGGAAAGGAATCTGCACTGTGTGAATTCAAGAGAAAAAAAAAGAACTTTCACTCGGTTCATATGAACAAATAGCAGCTGCCTATGGTGATGTAGTGTTGTGTAAGGCTCACCTGATATGATCAAAGCACTGCATTTCCCTGCTTCCAAGGTGAACACTGCCGAGTTGCATACATGGCAAATGCATAGCTCAGTAAATGAAAAGATCCAATGGCTCATCACCACTAAAATTCAGTGGTTTAGCTAGTCACCAAAATCTCTAGCTTCACATTGCCCCAGAAGTAATTTGTGCAACAGCTAGAAACCGCAAATCATACTGTAAGCACAACTGCGTATCACTATCATCATGAATATACAGGTGCAAGTACATTAATTTCATTTTGGTTTATCACTGCAAAATTTAGAACTCACAGGCCCAAGTGTTTTATCTGCAGAGAAATCAACATAATTGATGACCCATTTCACCACCGCTATATGCCAGCTCGTAAATTGTGATCAAGATTCAAGAAAACGCCTCAACCGCAAACTTGTACAGTTACTTTTCTTCCAGGATAAAGGGAAGCATTTCACAATTCACACAACAGTGAGCACTAACGATCAGTAACATCTATCGCTAACGCATGAGGAAACTAACGAAGTTCCTGACCAATTTCACCAACAAAGCAGTTCATCAAGTCGAAATCAACAAAGTTCATGACCAATTTCACCACCAAAGCAGTTCGAAATCAACAAAGTTCCTGACCAACTTCACCACCACTCGATCAGAGCTACGCAAGACGATCACAGAAGCTAAAACATCAACAAGGCATCTCTCAACTCCACCCGCACCGTTCCTCTCTCGATCGATCCGTCTCCCTAGCTACCTACTCGATGGCGATCTGGAACACGTCTTCTTGAGCTTGGGCACGGTCACCATGAGCACGCCGTTCTTCATCTCGGCCTTGATCTTGTCCACCTTGAACGCGTTGGCGGGCATCTCGATGCGGGCGCTGTACTTGGGCACCGCGGCGTCGTCCTTGTCACCGTCCCAGGCATCCTTCTCGCCCTCCCCCTTGATCACCAGGCTGTTCTGCTCCGCCGACACCTTCACGTGTCCCTTCCCCAGCCCCGGCATCGGCACCTTCAGATACACCGCCTCGTCGTCCTCCTTCGCCACCGGCCACCCGCGCCACGCCGCGGAGGAGAGGCCGCTCGGACCAGAAGCAGAGACTGCGTCCTCCATCAGACCCAGCAGACGGCCCAGGCTCGTCGGCGCGCCGAACCGGTCGAACACATCTGAAAAATTAAGAAAAAGTTGACGGATTTGTCCCACAATATTCACAGGAACGAACGCAGGAAAGGCGAGGTCGACGCATACCGTGGGAGAAGAAGCTGGGCCGGTCGGTTTCGCGAGCACGGCGTCGGCCCACGGCGTCGGCATCCTTGTACTCGCCGTTGGTGTCAGTGTCATCGTCGTCGTCGGAGCGGCGGGCCTCCTTGCCCTGGGTGCTGCAAAGGCGACGGACGGCGGCCGGGCTGAGCGCGCAGTAGGCAACGGGCGCACCGGTGGCCGACGGCTCGGCGAGCATCTTCTTGACGTTGGCCAGGGCGGGACAGCTGCTAGCGACGGCGGAAGCCATGGATCTCTCTCTCGCGCGCGCGCCTGTGATTTTGGTTTCTTGTGACTGAGAAGGAGGAGGAGCGGAATGGAGGGGGTTTTGAAGGAAGGGCTTTCTTGGGGAAGGGGATGGACAAGGGTTTAGAAGGTTCTGGAGAGCACCGGATGGGCCTCGAGCCTTCCAGAACCATGGCTTTAGGATTCGTGTTTGTTGATGTACGATCAGGGGCTACAAGGCACAAACTGCATAGCAAAATCATGAACAAGAAGTGGGTCATTCATGAAGTTCAGTTGTTGTGGCTCTAGCACTGCATAACAAGGCACAAGACAATAAGACATATGGCACTGAACTATGTAAGACGAAGGAAAATGGTTGGATTATTTTGGGGCTTTGTGTTTCTCATGTGGTGCAATATCAACTTAAAAGCACAATGAGATTTAAATTAGAGTGAAATGTTGAAACGGGTCGTTTGAAAAAATTAAGTAAATCTTTATCTTCTTTGAAAGGCGATGGAATGACTACTGTGGCCAAGCCTTCAACAAAAATTCTGATCATAATACAGAGAAGCATCAGTGTGAAATAGAACTACCCTTAAGTTACAAAGAAGAGCAATGGTTTCTTAAAAGATATAAGGGTTCAGAGAATGACAACATTTACAGCGTTAGTTTATATGACGGAAATTTCTCAGAAGTAATATGTGGAAGTTCAAGCTTGAATTTGCTCTTCCTGAAAAAATATCCTAAATAATCAATTTGAGATATTTCAGGGAACTATTATTTGAATTTCATAGTAACTTTTCCAATACAAAATTATAACCATTCACCTTGATTGTACTTGTAGGAAACGGGTCGTTTGAAAAAATTAAGTAAATCTCTATCTTCTTTGAAAGGCGATGGAATGACTACTGTGGCCAAGCCTTCAACAAAAATCCTGATCATAATACAGAGAAGCATCAGTGTGAAATAGAACTACCCTTAAGTTACAGAGAAGAGCAATGGTTTCTTAAAAGATATAAGGGTTCAGAGAATTACAACATTTACAGCGTTAGTTTATATGACGGAAATTTCTCAGAAATAATATGCGGAAGTTCTGAATTTGCTCTTCTTGAAAAAATATCCTAAATAATCAATTTGAGATAATAACTGGTGTTCAGGGAACTATTATTTGAATTTCATAGTAACTTTTCCAATACAAAATTATAACCATTCACCTTGATTGTACTTGTAGGACAGAATAATTAGGACCGAATAGTGTAAAATCCAACCATCAGTGAGGTTACCTTCTCATGGCATTTGTGTGGTATTAAAAACCAAAAATAATAGTCTTGTAGGCTGATTTTGTTGTTTCATGAAATATAAATATGCAGTCTAAAAGTTCCACATATGACAGTCATTGGACCAACGGATAGGAGGATTGTACCTATTTTTATAGGGAAGGATCCAAGTCCAACAACGTGCAATCAGATTCTGTCGTGGCATGGGCTGATCCCAAAGCTGCAAATGATTAGTAATTTTCCCAAATCTCACTTGTAAATGATTATATGAATTTTCAGTAAATCTAAGCTATCTCAAAGGAAAAAATCATAAATATGAGAGTAACTTGTATCTGTATCCATAAAAACACTTAGCACAACCCTCCATTTCACTGGTATGTTTGTAGAACCTGAATATATTTACACGACCAAACATATAGGTCAGTCTCCTTTAGGGCCAGCTGTGGATGCGTATTTTAGTGGATATCAACGGATTAATTAGACCACATCTAGAAGTAGGTCAATTCAAGTGGGTTGTAAGCACCGGTAGGGTTGATTTATGAAAAAAATTAGACATAGGTATATCAGCTAGAATCTGAAGCAATTATTCAAAGATACAAAATCTACTTGAAATCCCAATTTATTTAACAAAATGAGGAACTCGGTATCACAATTATCAGTACAAACATATACATGTGAATCAAATTTGGCATGTAACCTATATCAGAACAATGAAATATGTAGCATTGTGCTAGCTAATTGCAATAATAATTTTGCCAGCCAGTAGAAGTCCTAAAAGGAACACGCGTATGGTAGCACAATCATCAGTACTAAGCTATAGATGAATCTGATTCAACCTGGAATCTATAACATAAACAATCAAATATGTAGCACTGCTTTAGCTAATTTCAAAAAAAATTGCCAATTAGTTCCGGTGTACATCCAAATATAATCAGTAAGTACCTAGAACCTAAACATCGCGTAACAAATGAAGGTACCATACTACATGGGAACTGTGACTTTGCGGTAATTGTACGGAAAACTTGATGCAAAGAATAAGTTTGCTGTGATCAACTCAAGTATAAAATAGACATAATCTATGTACTTTGTTTTGTTTGTGATTTGATACAAATAAGCACATTTGCATAGCTAACTCACATGACACCCTGAAATCCATGGGGTCAGTTCGGCTGATCAGAATGAAAAAAAAAAATCAAAATAGCACCAACCCTGCATAACTGAAAATCAAAAATCTGAAGATCAAACAACACAAAAAGTATTCACATCTATACTGTAGTATGAAACCACTGTCAAGATATTTAAAAAGCTAAGAAAAAAAATGAGCTAAACTAATATATCCAGACCTAACTGCAACCTATTACATATGTGATGTTTGCGAATCCTAGCATGTAAATTTGAAATTTAACGCTCCCACATATGTAAACAACTCATTGGAAATTCTTCTAGGAAACAGTAGGCCAATCGAGATTGTGAAGAAGCAATGGACCTTAGAAGTGGAGGTTTATACATTGGAAATAACATGTTTTTCATTCTCAGCTAAATCAGAATTCAAAAAACCAACTATGGCCTATGGTCTAACTAAAAAACGAATGGAAATATCAAAAAGCAACATACTCATATTGGTGGTCATCTTTCAGTTTTAGTTTCTTCCCACGATTGGAAAGGGCAAAGGAGAACAAAATCATGCCTAGATTTTTTTATATTGTCTAAAAGGAACAACCAACTTTATAAATGGTAAAATAATTATGCATGAAACGAAAATAGTCCATCCAATGATCAATAAGACCATAAATCAAAATTTCACAAACAAGAGAGTAACATTAATATTAATATAAACTACGAGATTTCATTCAATGATGCGCTCTAGGATAATGAAAAATGTTTATTAAGTTCCGAGGACGTATGAAAGATGAATATTGAAAGAAAATCTAGCCTCAACAGAATATAAACATATTTATAACCTTAGCAATGATAAAACCACATAGCAAGAGAAATAAATTAGTTTCCATTACCCTGCATAAATGTTGAATTTTCGGTGGGGAGAAGGAACATGAATCATGACCTTGGGATGAAGATAAAAAATTAACTTGTAGTTGTATTCTACCATTCCATACCCACTCTTCATCACCGCGTTTGTAGGCACACTATCATTGCTCCACAACCATGGCTCCTACATTTCTTAGCATCCTCCCAGAATTGCTTCTTCTCATAACCAGAGTCCAAAAGTGTTAAGTAATCACTGGCTCATATTATGTAGCCTAAATCATCCCTGAAAATTTCAAGTAAACCAAGAGGAAAAGAGAAGAAAAGAAATAGAAAGAGTAAGAACTAAAGAGGAAAAGAGAAGAAACATACAAAATCTCACATGCGCAAAATGATGAAAGGTGTTGCCAGATACCCACCAGCGAGATCAACACTTCGCTGACGATGGTCCCACCCCAAGATCTCCCTTGGTTGCTCCCTGGTGCTTCATTCGCGTTTGAGGACACCGATGTTTATCTTCTGTTGTATTTGTTCTTTGTAAATTGTTCATCAGCATAATTGTAAAACCTGGCTCTGAGGCTTTATTAATTTAAAGCCAAACACTCATTAACCTTCTATCCGATAGAAAGATCTAAGGAGTGAGCTCCCGAGTCGCCCCCGCGAGGCGGCCGGGAGAAACCCTAAAAACCGTGCGGCTGCCACCCCCTCTCCCCTCCACTCCCTCGCCGCCGCCAGGGGGCGCGGCCAGGCAAAGCCTGGTCGGCGGCGGCAGGGACTTCTCGTCCTCTCGCGTGTGGGGGTTGAACGCGGGTCTCCCTCATTGGGCCAGGGCGCGGCCCTCTCGGCAGGGGCCTCGACTCGGCGGCGGCACGACGGGCGACAAGGTGGTGGTTCGCACCCCGCTCGGGCGGCGAGGGCCGCGGGCGGTGTGGCCAAGGGCGGTGGTGAGCCATGCCGGCAGCGGGGGGAAACCCTAGGTCCTATTCTCCTCGCGGCGGCCGGCGGTGGGGGCTGGCGTTTCGGCTGCGGCGTTGCCCAGGCGTGAGCGATGTCTCCGGACTACGCGATCTCCGCTTGGTGTCTCCTGCGGCAACCTTGGCCAGCCTGGGATGGTCGCCGGCGTGGGGGCCTGACCTGAATAAAGGCGGCAGTCCTAGGGTCTCTCTTGGGCGAAGATGAAGTCCTAGGGTCTCTCTTGGGAGAAGATGAAGACCTGCCTGAGGCATGCCCTTCTCGATCTGGCCGGAGTGTTCAGTTCTGTAAGGCACCGCCGGCGAATGTAATAGTGCTTCTATTGCCTGGAGTTTGCCGGATCGGTGGTATTCGGTCATGCGCACCCATGCTTTTATTCCGACCGTTTCGTTCTGGAGGGAGCTGCGTGAAGCTCTGTTCTGTTTTGACATCAAGTGACATTTGGTCCATGGTGAAGTCAAAAGAAGAGAATATCATGAAAGCCGAAGGACTAGCTAAGGGAGGTTCAAGTCTCTGCAGTATTGAGGGACTTGCTTGGTGTTCCAGACTTCGCAGCAGTGGTATGAAAGTGGGGGCGGCAGCACATGTGAAGTTCATAGTCTTACCTTTCAGGGTGAAAACCCAAGGTCTTGGCAATTTCCTGAAGGAGATATGCCCTAGAGGCAATAATAAAGTAGTTATTATTTATATCTCTATGTTTATGATAAATGTTTATATGTCATGCTATAATTGTATTAACCGAAACATTAGTACATGTGTGGTATGTAGACAACAAGAAGTCCCTAGTATGCCTCTTAAACTAGCTTGTTGATTAATGGATGATTAGTTTCATAATCATGAACATTGGATGTTATTAATAACAAGGTTATATCATTATATGAATGATATAATGGACACACCCAATTAAGCGTAGCATAAGATCTCGTCATTAAGTTATTTGCTATAAGCTTTCGATACATAGTTACCTAGTCCTTATGACCATGAGATCATGTAAATCACTTATACCGGAAAGGTACTTTGATTACATCAAACACCACTGCGTAAATGGGTGGCTATAAAGGTGGGATTAAGTATCCAGAAAGTATGAGTTGAGGCATATGGATCAACAGTGGGATTTGTCCATCCCGATGATGGATAGATATACTCTGAGCCCTCTCGGTGGAATGTCATCTAATGTCTTGCAAGCATATGAATGAGTTCATAAGAGACCACATACCACGGTACGAGTAAAGAGTACTTGTCAGGAGACGAGGTTGAACAAGGTATGGAGTGATACCGAAGATCAAACCTCGGACAAGTAAAATATCGCGTGACAAAAGGAATTGGTATCGTATGTGAATGGTTCATTCGATCACTAAAGTCATCGTTGAATATGTGGGAGCCATTATGGATCTCCGGATCCCGCTATTGGTTATTGGTCGGAGTGAGTACTCAACCATGTCCACATAGTTCACGAACCGTAGGGTGACACACTTAAAGTTGGATGTTGAAATGGTAGTACTTGAATATGGAATGGAGTTGGAATATTTATTCGGAGTCCCGGATGAGATCCCGGACATCACGAGGAGTTCCGGAATGGTCCGGAGAATAAGATTCATATATAGGATGTCATTTTATGTGAATAAAATGTCGCGGAAGGTTCTATGGAAGGTTCTAGAACGTTCTAGAAAAGTCCGGAAGAAACCACCAAGGAAGGTGGAGTCCACATGGGACTCCACCTCCATGGCCGGCCAACCCTAGGGGGGAGGAGTCCCAAGTGGACTCCCCCTTAGGGGGCCGGCCACCCCCCCATATGGGAGGTGGAACTCCCACCTTGGTGGGAGTCCTAGCTTGGCTAGGTTTCCCCTCCCTATGGAAGGTTTTTGGTTTGGGTCTTATTCGAAGACTTGGAGACCAACTCTTGGGGATCCACCTATATAATGAGGGGCATAGGGGAGGGGGCCGGCCACACCAAAGCCACAACCTGACCGCCCCCCTTGAGTGGCCGGCCACCCCCTCCCAAACCCTAGCCGCCCCCTCTCCTCCATAGCTCCCGCGTGCTTTAGCGAAGCTCCGCCGGAGTTCTCCACCGCCACCGACACCACGCCGTCGTGCTGTCGGATTCAAGAGGAGCTACTACTTCCGCTGCCCGCTGGAACGGGAGGTGGACGTCGTCTTCATCAACAACCAAACCTGTGACCAAGTACGGAGGTGCTGCCCGTTCGTGGCGCCGGAACCGATCGTGATCAAGATCTTCTACGCGCTTTTGCAAGCGGCAAGTGAACGTCTACCGCAGCAACACGAGCCTCATCTTGTAGGCTTTGGAATCTCTTCAAGGGTGAGACTCGATACCCCCTCGTTGCTACCGTCTTCTAGATTGCATCTTGGATTGGATTGCGTGTTCGCGGTAGGAAAATTTTTGTTTTCTATGCAACGTTATCCTACAAGTGGTATCGAGCCGTGTCTATGCATAGATGGTTGCACGAGTAGAACACAATGGTTTTGTGGGCGTTGATGCTCTTGTTATCTTTAGTTGAGTACTTTGCATCTTTATGGCATAGTGGGATGAAGCGGCTCGGACTAACTTTACATGACCGCGTTCATGAGACTTGTTCCTCGTTCGACATGCAACTTGTATTGCATAAGAGGCTTTGCGGGTGTCCGTCTCTCCTACTATAGTAAAGATTCAATTTACTCTTCTATTGACAACATTAGTATCAACGGTGTGGTTCATGTTCGTAGGTAGATTAGATCTATATCGAAAACCCTAAACCACGTAAAATATGCAAACCAAATTAGAGAGCGTCTAACTTGTTTTTGCAGTGTTTGGTGATGTGATATGGCCATAATGTGATGATGAATATGTATGAGATGATCATTATTGTATTGTGGCAACCGGCAGGAGCCTTATGGTTGTCTTTAAATTTCATGTTGAGTAGTATTTCAAAGTAGTTGTAATAGTTGCTACATGGAGGACAATCATGAAGACGGCGCCATTGACCTTGACGCTACGCCGATGATGATGGAGATCATGCCCGAAGATGATGGAGATCATGTCCGTGCTTTGGAGATGAAGATCAAAGGCGCAAGACAAAAGGGCCATATCATATCACATATGAACTGCATGTGATGTTAATCCTTTTATGCATCTTATTTTGCTTAGATCGCGATGGTAGCATTATAAGATGATCCCTCACTAAAATCTCAAGATAATAAAGTGTTCATCCTTAGTAGCACCGTTGCCAAGACTTGTCGTTTCGAAGCATCTCGTGATGATCGGGTGTGATAGAATCAACAAGTGCATACAACGGGTGCAAGACAGTTTTGCACATGCGGATACTAAGGTGGCCTTGACGAGCCTAGCATGTACAGACATGGTCTCGGAACACGTGATACCGAAAGGTAGAGCATGAATCATATGGTTGATATGATGAACACTTTGAGTGTTCGCCATTGAAATCACACCTTGTCTCGTGATGATCGGACTATGGTGTGGTGGATTTGGTTCGTGTGATCACTAAGACAATGCGAGGGATATTGTTTTAAGTGGGAGTTCACCTAGATTTTTAATTATGTTGAATTAAAATTTGAACTCAATTTGTCATAAACTTAGTCTAAACTATTGCAAATATATGTTGTAGAGATGGCGTCCCCAATCAATTTTAACCAGTTCCTAGAGAAAGAAAAGATTAAGAGCAACGGTAGCAACTTCACCGACTGGTTCCGTCATGTGAGGATCTTCCTCTCTAGCGGAAATCTGCAATATGTGCTTGATGCACCGCTAGGTGACCCTCCTGCAGAAACTGAAACCGATGAAGTAAAAGCTGTTTACGCGACTCGGAAAACTCGGTACTCTCAAGTTCAGTGTGCCATCTTATGCGATCCGGAATCCGATCTTCAAAAACGTTTTGAGCACCACGATCCTCATGAGTTGATGAAAGAGTTGAAGACTATTTTTGAGACTCATGCGGCCGTGGAATGCTATGAAGCATCGAAACAATTTTTCAGCTGCATGATGGAAGAAGGTAGCTCCGTTAGTGAGCACATGCTCACCATGACCGGGCATGCGAAGAAACTCAGTGACTTGGGAATAGTGATTCCTAACAGACTGGGGATTAATCGTGTCCTTCAATCACCGCCACCAAGTTACAAGAACTTTGTGATGAACTACAATATGCAGAACATGAACAAGGAGTTACCTGAACTCTTTGGCATGCTAAAAGCTGCTGAGATTGAGATCAAGAAAGAGCACCAAGTGTTGATGGTCAACAAGACCACCAGTTTCAAGAAACAGGGCAAGTCTAAGGGAAAATTCAAGAAGGGTGGCAAGAAAGCTGCCACGCCTCCTATGAAACCTAAGAACGGCCCTAAGCCCGATGCTGAGTGCTATTACTGCAAGGAGAAGGGACACTGGAAGCATAATTGCTCCAAGTATCTGGCTGATCTGAAGAACGGCCTTGTCAAGAAGAAGAAAGAAGGTATATCTGATATACATGTTATAGATGTTTATCTCACTGATTCTCGTTCTAGTACCTGGGTATTTGATACTGGTTCGGTTGCTCATATCTGTAGCTCGAAACAGGAACTAAAGAATAAACGAATACTACTGAAAGATGAAGTGACTATGCGCGTTGGAAATGGGTCCAAAGTCGATGTGATCGCTGTCGGCACACTTCCTCTACATCTACCTTCGGGATTAGTTTTAAGCCTAAATAATTGTTATTTTGTACCCGCGTTGAGCATGAACATTATATCTGGATCTTGTTTAATGCAAGACGGTTATTCATTCAAGTCTGAGAATAATGGTTGTTCTATTTTTATGAATAATATCTTTTATGGTCGAGCACCACAAAAGAATGGCTTATTTCGTTAGATCTCGATAGTAGTGATACGCATATACATAACATTGATGCTAAGCGAATTAAATTGAATGATAATTCTACTTATATGTGGCACTCGTCGTCTTGGTCATATTGGAGTGAAACGCATGAAGAAACTCCATACCGATGGATTACTTGAATCACTTGACTTTGAGTCACTTGATAGATGCGAAGCATGTCTGATGGGAAAAATGACTAAGACTCCATTTTCTGGTATGATGGAGCGAGCTACCGACTTATTGGAAATCATACATACCGATGTGTGCGGACCAATGAGCGTAGCATCGCGCGGTGGTTATCGTTATGTTCTAACCTTCACAGATGATCTGAGTAGATATGGGTATATCTATTTCATGAAACATAAATCCGAAACTTTCGAGAAGTTTAAGGAATTCCAAAGTGAAGTAGAAAATCAACGTAACAAGAAGATCAAATTTCTACGATCCGATCGTGGAGGTGAATATCTGAGTTATGAGTTTGGCATGCATTTAAAGAAATGCGGAATACTTTCACAATTGACACCGCCGGGAACACCTCAACGTAATGGTGTGTCCGAACGTCGTAATCAAACTCTCTTAGATATGGTTCGTTCTATGATGTCTCTTACTGATTTGCCGTTATCATTTTGGAGTTATGCATTAGAGACAGCCGCATTCACTTTAAATAGAGCACCATCAAAATCCGTAGAAACGACACCGTATGAATTATGGTTTAATAAGAAACCTAAGTCTGTCGTTCCTGAAAGTTTGGGGTTGCGAAGCCTATGTAAAGAAGTTACAACCGGACAAGCTAGAACCCAAAGCGGAGAAATGCGTCTTCATAGGATACCCTAAGGAAACTATAGGGTATACTTTCTATCACAAATCCGAAGGCAAAATATTTGTTGCTAAGAACGGAACCTTTCTTGAGAAAGAATTTCTCACTAAAGAAGTGACTGGAAGAAAAGTAGAACTCGATGAGATTGATGAATCTATACTCGTTGATCGAGTAGCGCAAGTACCGAAGTTGTACCTGTACCGCCTACACCGGCAACAGAGGAAGCTAATGATAATGATCATGAAACTTCGAACGAGGAAACTACTGAACCTCGCAGATCGACAAGGGAACGTACCACTCCTGATTGGTTTGATCCTTGTCTAAATTTCATGATTGTGGATAACAATGATGAGGACCCTGCAACGTATGAAGAAGCGATGATGAGCCCAGATTCCAACAAATGGCAAGAAGCCATGAAATCCGAAATGGGATCCATGTATGATAACAAAGTATGGACTTTGGTAGACTTACCTGATAGCCGAAAGGCTGTCGAAAATAAATGGATCTTCAAGAGAAAAACAGATGCTGATGGTAATATTACTGTCTATAAAGCTCGACTTGTCGCAAAAGGTTTCCGACAAATTCAAGGAGTTGACTACGATGAGACTTTCTCACCCGTAGCGAAGCTAAAATCTGTGAGGATTTTGTTAGCAATAGCTGCATTTTTCGATTATGAGATTTGGCAGATGGATGTCAAAACGGCGTTCCTTAATGGAGACATTGAGGAAGAGTTGTATATGGTACAACCCAAAGGTTTTGTCGATCCTAAAAATGCCGACAAAGTATGCAAACTTCAGCGTTCAATCTATGGACCGAAGCAAGCATCGAGAAGTTGGAACCGACGCTTTGATAAGGTGATCAAAGACTTCGGGTTTATACGAAGTGTCATGGAGAGGCCTGTATTTACAAGAAAGTGAGTGGGAGCTTGTAGCATTCCTGATATTATATGTAGATGAAATATTATTGATCGGGAATGATATAGAACTATTAAGCAGTGTTAAAGGTTATTTGAACAATAGTTTTTCAATGAAAGACCTTGGTGAAGCATCGTATATATTAGGCATCAAGATTTATAGAGATAGATCAAGACGCCTAATAGGGCTATCACATAGTACATATCTGGACAAGATTCTAAAGAAGTTTAGAATGGACGAAAGTAAGAAAGGGTTCTTACCTATGTTACTGGGCAAGGTCTTGAGTAAGACTCAAGGACCGGCTACGGCGAAGAAAGAGAAAGGATGAGTAATATCCCCTATGCCTCGGCGATAGGATCTATCATGTATGCCATGCTATGTACTAGACCGGATATAGCACATGCTCGTTAGTTTGACTAGCAGATATCAAAGTGATCCAGGAACGGAACACTGGACAGCGGTCAAGAATATCCTGAAGTACTTGAAAAGAACTAAGGATATGTTTCTTTGTTATGGAGGTGACCAAGAGCTCGTTGTAAATGGTTACACCGATGCAAGTTGGAACACTGATCCTGATGACTCTAAGTCACAGTCTGGGTACGTGTTTATATTGAATGGTGCTGCAGTAAGCTGGGCAAGCTCGAAGCAGTGCACGGTGGCGAAGTCTTCAACAGAATCGAGTACATAGCGGCTTCAGCAGGCTTCATCGAAGCGGTATGGATGAAGAGGTTCATTGTAGAGCTCGGTGTGGTTCCTAGTGCATTGGACCCATTAATCATTTACTCGTGATAACATGGGTGCCATCGCCAATGCACAAGAGCCAAGGTCACACAAGAGGCTGAAGCATATCAAGCTACGTTACCACTCGATTCGCGAGTACATCGAAGATGGAGAAGTAAAGATTTGCAAAGTACACACTGATCTAAATGTAGCAGATCCGTTGACTAAAGCTCTCCCTAGGGCAAAGCATGACCAACACCAGAATGCCATGGGTGTTAGGTATATTACAATGTAATCTAGATTATTGACTCTAGTGCAAGTGGGAGACTGAAGGAGATATTGAAAGGATACGGATGTCGCCTAGAGGGGGGGTGAATAGGCGATTTAAAACTTTTACGAGATGGGCTTAACAAATGCGGAATAAAACTAGCGTTTACTTTGTCAAGCCCAAAGCCTATAAACTATGGTTCACCTATGTGCACCAACAACTTATTCTAAGCAAAGGTTCACCTATGTGCACCAACAACTTATGCAAAGCAATACAAGCAAGTATGTGATAGCAAGATATATATAACTTCAAGCACGATGGCTATCACAAGGTAAAGTGCATAAGTAAAGAGCTCGGGTATAGAGATAACCGAGGCACGCGGGAGACGATGATTTATCCCGGAGTTCACACTCTTGCGAGTGCTAATCTCCGGTGGAGAGGTGCGGTTGCTTAGTGCTCCCGAACGCCACAAGAGGCTCACCTTGAGGTGTGGTTGCTCGATGCACACCAACGCCACAAAGGCCTCACCCCAAGATGCGGTACTCACACCACACACCGAACGCCACGAAGGCGCCTCACCTAAATCTCCGGTGACCCTCGCCACAAAGGCCTAGGTCACGGTTCCACTAAGGGATTTCCTTCGAGGCGGAAACCGGGCCTTACACAAAGATTGGGGCACACATCCACAACTTAATTGGAGGCTCCCAACAAATCACCACAAAGGTCTAGAATCCGTCTAGGGTTCCAAGAACCCAAGAGTAATAACCTTCTTGCTTTCACCACCACGAATCACCGTGGAGAACTCAAACCGATGCACCAAATGCAATGGCAAGAACACCACAAAGATGCTCAAGTCCTTCTCTCTCAAATTCCAACAAAGCTACAAAAGCTATTGGGGGAATAAGAGAGGAAGAACAAAGGAATTCACAAAGAACACCAAGATCAAGATCTAGAGAGTTCCACTCACAAAGAGATGGATTTGATTGGTAGAAGTGTAGATCTAGATCTCCTCTCTCTTTTCCCTCAAATGGGGGCAAGAATCATGGAGGGATTGAGAGATAGTGCAAGCTTCTCTAGTTCAACAATGGAGGAGAGAGAGAGTGAGAGAAGCTGCAGCCCAAGGAGGAAGAAGGGGGGTATTTATACCCCCCAAGAAAATCGAGCCGTTTGGGCAAAACCAGGGCCGGATAATCCGGCCTAAGTAAGGGCCGGATTATCCGGGGCCGGATTATCCGGCCTCGTGGACAAAACCTGGACAAAATCCGGCCAAAAATCCGGCCCCTATACAGAGCAGCAATTCCTCAGGTCCTTAGCCGATTTCGGGGGGGCCGGATATTTCCGAAATATCCGGCCCGGATAATCCGGCCCGGATATTTCCAAAATATCCGGCCTAAGCAAACTGCAGAAACACCAAAACTAAAACGGGCATAACTTTTGCATCCGGACTCCGATTTCGATGATCTTGGGCTCATTGAAATCACAACAATGAGCTCTACAACAATATGCATAGAAACATCATAGTCCAGCAAAGGAGGATAGAAACAAATGATGAAAGGTTTGACCTATCTCAAAAAGACATACCGGTAAAACCTCCAATCTTGAAAATGCAACAAGTTGCCCATGGAAAAACCATTCTCAATGAACTAGAGCTTGTCATGAGAATAAGCACAAGCTCTAAAACATCACATGGATATGGTCCAAATAACAACCAAGAAAGATGATGCAAGGATGCAAAGGTTTGAGCTCTCTCCGAACGATACGATCGAGATACTCACTCGAGAGCCCTCTTGATAGTACGGCAACTAAACTAAAAACCGGTCTCCAACTACACTATGAGACCGGTGAGAAAGAAACCCTATCAAGAGCAAACCTTATACTTGCGCATTCCACTTGAGCTCGATGACGACGATCTTGACCTCAACAAGATGGAACGCCTTTCTTGCTTGTGCTTGCTTGACGAAGTCTTGTGGATTGCTCCCCCATAATCCACCATGGGAGAGCTTCTTCTTCGGCGCATCTTCACATAACCATGACCACCATGTGGATGGCAAGACTCAAGCAAAGGATCTCTTCGAGATGGCTCATCTTGAACTTGCACTTCATTTCTCCATGGCAAGCTTCAAGCTTATGAACTCTTCGAGTTGGCTCATCTTGAACTTGCACTTCATTCTTCATTCTTCATCATATTGATGTCTTGAAGTAACTTGAGGGCTCACTTCATCTTTATCTTCAAGACATACTTGATACATGATATCCTTTATCAATTTCTTCTTAATGCAACCTTGAAGCCAACATATGGTTCAAGCATTGCCTATGGACAACTCCTACAAATATAACTCAATGCAAACATTAGTCCATAGGGATTGTCATTAATTACCAAAACCACACATGGGGGCTCCATGCACTTTCAATCTCCCCCATTTTGGTAATTGATGACAATCTCTTTGAGAGGGTTTATATAAGGAATTTAAGTAACAAACAAGTTGGATATATAGAGCAAACTCCCCCATAATATATGCATGTGTGAATGATCTTGACTTTCATTGCATATATTGGCATTCAAAGCCTAGTGGAGTTTCCTCTAAATATTCAACTATGCAAAGCAACAAGATGCAATGCAATAAAGGCACATGCTTAAGCACAAAGCAAAGACATAACCAAATACCCTTAAACCCTCCAAACTTCTCCCCCATTGGCACCAATTGCCGAAATGGGTGAAAAATTTAGAAGGCCAATATAGTGAGAGTTCCTCCATAGCGTGTGCATTTCTCATAATTTGAGTGGAATCAAATGCACGTATCCAATGACGAATATTCGGAAGGAATCACACTATAGATAGGATCAAAGATTGCAAAAGATAACAAAGTCAAGGAGCTTCAACAAATGAAGCAAGCAACCAAATGAACCCCAAAGAAGATACCAAAATAAAGATAGATATTATGATAAGATCAAGAAGATTGCTCTAAATAATATGAGGAAGCTCCCAAAGGTTTGTGCACAAAACTATACAATTTGCATTGGAGTATAATGTGCACAAACATGGAATCATCACTCCCATAATATCATACAAAACAAAAGATACCAAGTGAATCAAACTCTAATGATCACCACAAAATGGTGCCTTTAATAAAATGAGGAAGCTCCCCAAGGTACATGCATAAATTAAAATGTTGTATTTGAATACAATATGCATAACATGGAATCCTAACTCCCTCATTACCATTTAAGACACAAACATTTGCAATAGATCATATATAGACAATTAAGCTTAACACTTGCATCAAACAAATGGTTGAGCAACAAGTAAGAGGCACCATAATAAAAGGCTCAACCAAGAGGATATGTGAAAGGCATGATAAAGCATATTATAAGACTATTACAAGGATGAGCAAAAAGCATCATCATAGTCTTCAATGAATTATATTGCTTAGCATGACCAATCAACACACAACAACAAAAATAAGATATCAAATGAAGATGTATCATCTCTTATGTGTATAAGTTTCACTAAGTGGACAAAATCACTAAGATGTTTATCCATAACGAAACATGTACACACAAAATAGATATGAAAGAAATATAGCATGATATCCAAAATGAAGTCATGCAATATACCAATAAGAATTTTTGCTTAATAGCATGGCCAAAGGCTCAATTTTATCTTATTGTACATTCATGAACTTCAACCACAAACATCTAAAATACATCACAAATATCAGCAAGGGATAGAAGATAGTTGGGATGCATTTAGAAAGGCAACAAGTATCACAAACGAGGATACTAAAAGAAATAACTCAATTTGCACTTTCATCGATATTGCACATGTGAGAGGCTTGAGGAATTGATATGCAATAAAATTGCTAGATAGGCATAGATGGGATGGGTGAATCATGAGCATGATTTTATATACTTCCCAACATATGTACTCATCTCAAATTACTCACATTCGCAATAAAGAGGTTTCGTTAAGACTTTTGCAAGAAGCACAATATTTGTAAATCAAGAGATTCATGCCAAGATGCAACCACATGGTTGGATGCTAGAAAAATATGCATGAGAAGATACTTGTTACCGAGATAGCATTGGTGAGGATGTAGTAGATATGTGTTCGTTGACCATCCTAGCTTGCCTCAAGTTACCATTGAGTCACCACTTCTCCCCAAGAGTGAGACAAGCATCCAATGCATATCCATTGTACCTAACACAAAGGTAAGTACAAAAAGGTCCCCAAACTAATTGGGTCCAAAGTAGTTAGACACACTACAACATATAGGACAAACTCCACAATACTATGTGCATATAAGTTTCACTAAGTGGACAAAATCACTAAGATGTTTATCCATAACGAAACATGTACACACAAAATAGATATGAAAGAAATATAGCATGATATCCAAAATGAAGTCATGCAATATACCAATAAGAATTTTTGCACATCTTAGCCAAATTAGGATTTGATGGAGTTTACCCTATATATTGGATCAAAGGAAGTAACACATGCCATAAGATATACATATATTAAATATGCATGCACAATACTTTCAAGAACCAAAGGAAGATACAATTTGGACAAAACACCAAATAAATCAAGAGATAATGGTTGTCCAAGTTATATCAAAGAATCAAATCAACACAAGATTGATTCCAAAGAATTATCTCAATATAAGAAGCTAATTAAACCTAAACACAAAGGAATGAGATAACCAACTCCCAAGAGAGCAAGGTTCCAACAAACAAACCAAACCCTCAACACTTTTTATGATGGCACAAAGTACCAAAAAGAAAGTTTATGTCTCCCAAAACCAAATTTTTGATAATGATCAAGAGATGTTAAGCATTCTAACAAATATAGGAGAGCTCCCCCAAGATTAGTGCATTATCTAGGATTTTGCATATGAATACAAAATGCACAAACTAGGATCATCACGCTACCTATATCTACTAAAATGCTAAGAAAATTTGAATAGACAAATTAGATCCATAAGATGCAAGGAAGACACATGGGATCAAAGCACAACACATTCATGGCAATAAATAAGACAATTTAAACACAAGAGCCAATGTAAATATGATCAATAAATTTCTACCTCATAATAGATTGCCAATTGTCCTAGGACAAGAGGTATTAGGAAATATTTCCCGGTGGTAGTTTGTAAGTATACATAAGATCATATTTACAACGAACAAAGCATATGGTAAAAGATAAGAGTTAACCATCATGCAAAGATAGTTTCTTGATAGCTTCAATTAGTCATACCAACATGCAAAGCAATTAATAGTATTCATACCAACATGCAAAGCAATCAATAGTATTCATACCAACATGCAAAGCAATTAATAGCATTCATACCAACATGCAAAGCAATTAATAGTATGACTTGAAGCACATGGTTTTCCAAAAATGTATTGAGGGACACGTTGTGAAAAACCATGCCAAGAAAAACTTTCACAAATAAGATCCACAAAGATATTAGCAATGAAGCCATTTAAGCAAGTTGGAGCTTGTTTGAGCAAACATGCCACATAGGAGAGAGATAATTTACGGTATCAATTCTATGTGACACAACCTCAAATGTTCACATTTTCTAGGCTTGTAATATGCACAAAGCTTATTACTCCCCCATAATGTTATAAGGAATTTATTTTCACAAGAGGCAAATAAGATCCAAGTAGAGATATTAATGGACATTAGAATTTGAATTTCTCATGAAGATGACATACCACATAGCGACTAGATAATCTCGCAATATCAATTCTAAGTGATATTCCTCATGTACACACATTGTTTAGGATCATGAAATTCCCAAAGGAATATCACTCCCCCAAAATGGGATTGTCCATTAATCGCTCATAAGAGCCATATAAGATACAACGAGATGCAAAGAGGCTCCAACACAAACACAAATACATGGTGTGCAACCCAACATGCATAGACTTGATTTCTCAAGCAAAAACTATTAGGAAGCACAACATATACAAACACATGTTAGGAACAAAACTAACACATGCAAAGGGGCGAGTAACTTTCAATATAAATGAGTTGAGAACATGTTACCGCAAGGAGGAACATTGGATACATGATAGTAGCAAGATAATCAAAAGACTTGGCTTGATATAATATAAATGATGAAGATCCCTTAATTCTTCATGATGTAGCCAAGTCTCCAATGCCCTCCAACAAGCACCTATTGATCAAGTTTTGGATTGTTGGTCCCCAACTAAGTTGGGTCCTAAGAGGTTAGTCACAATAGGCTTGGCAACCCAAATGGTTCTTTTCTTGACACCACTTTGAGCACCAACAAAATTGGCAAACACATTGCCACCCTCATCCTTACGAAGAGAATAAACATCATCAACGGTGATAGAGTTGGATGAGGTACCAATAGTGCAAAAGGAGGAGATGTGGCCCTTCTCACGGCATATGTAGCAAGTTCTTTTCTTCTCCTTCTTCTCACTAGATTTCTCCACAATGGGAGCATTGGCTTGATTCTTCTTGGGAAGTGGAATTTCTTCAACTTGAGGTTGAATATGAGTTTGAGCTTGAGGCCGCTTCCCTTTTTGCTTCTTCTTCAAAGGGCAAGATCTAACATGGTGCCCTTCAATTTTGCACTTGAAGCAAACAATCTTGGCCGGGTCTTTGACTTGTACTTGGCCCTTCTTCTTATTGTTGTTCTTGGACTTGTTCTTGTTGTTGGAGTTGAATCCAAGTCCACTTTTGTCATTGGGGAATTGTTGCACACTCAACATCTTGTCAAGTTTGCATTTCCCTTCATGACTCTTTACCAAGTCGTTCTTCAAGGAAGTGACTTGGGCCTTGAGCTCTTTGATTTCCTCTACATGGTTAGTAACAACACAAGTACTAGAGGAAGTAGAACCTTTATTGTTAGAGCAACAAGGCAAGGAAGATAATTCATCACAAGATTTAGCGATATTATGAGTGGATGAATTACAAGGACTAGCACATTGCAATATAGCATTTTGAGTAGTAGTGCTAGTATCCACATGAGGCTCACAAGGTGTTTCCTTTGATATGATAGCCTCATGAGCTAACTTTAGCCTATCATGAGAGGCTAGAAGGTCCTCATGGGAGCTAGAAAGCTTTCCATGATTTTCTTCCAATTTCCCATAATTGCTAGTTAGCAATTCAAGTTGAGCCCTTAGCTCAACATTCTCCTTCAAGATAGATGCTTCACAAGAAGTAGAGTTAGTAGCACAAGCATCATCACAAGACATATTAAGAAGAGAAGGTAACATAGCATGCTCTTTTAAATAGGAAGCTTGAAGTTGCTCATGGGACTTGGTGAGGATAGAGTGTTCGCTCTCCAAGACCTTGTGGGCCTTGTCTAGATCATCTAGATCCTTAACAAGTTTATCATGACCAACACCAACTTTGGAATTTTCCTTTTTAAGCAATTTTACTTGAGCTTTAGCATGGTCTCTTTCCTTAGTGAGTTTAGAAACTATTTCATTTTGAGACACTTCAAGGGTTTCAAGTTGCTCTTCAAGAGAGGCTACGGTCTCTTGTTCTTCTTCAAGATCATTCTTTAGTGATGCTACATCATCGGCATACTCTCGTTCAAGAGCACCCTTTTTATCAATGGTGTTCTCATGCATCCAAATAAGTTTTTGGCTCTCAATAGCGGTAGTCAAGATTTCAAAGAAGTGAGTGCTAGCAATTTTATCTTTGCAAATAACCTTGAATACACTCTCACCTTTATCGCGTAGAGAGACAACCCAATCCTCTTCTTCATATTTATCCTCATTCTTATCACCACGAGACATATTAGGTTCCATGGTAGGAGGTACCGTGGAACCCTTGGCCATAAGGCATATATGAGGACCGTGAGATAAAGATGAGGAGTTACTTGAGGCTCCTTTCAAGATCTTGTCTTGACCAATAGAATCTTTGGTTTCCTCTACATTGTTAGACACACAACAACTAGAGGAAATAGAATCATTTTTATCATGGTCACAAGACAAAGCAAGCATATCATCATTAGTTTTTTTTCAAGCAACTTACACATGATATGCAAGGACTATCAACACAAGCATGTAAATCATTTCTAGTGCTAGATGTGTTTAAGTCCAAAGATGAAGCATTGCAATGAGATAGAGATGAAGAATCATCAATAGTAAGCTCAATATCAATATTGCAATTTTCATCACCACTCACCATATCATTACCTTGTGTCTTACCACACTTTGGTGAAGTGGATGAAGATGAGAACTCATCACGGCCGGAAGTGGAAGCAATACAATCATCCTCAATAATATTGGACACATCATATTTGTCTTGAAGCTTTGTCCATAATTCATGAGCGCTCCCAAAAGGCATGATTGAAGAAGTAACTACATTGCTCACAACAATGGAAAACACATGAGAAGCAAGAGCATCGAGGCAAGAGTTTTTCTCCTCCTCAAGAGATAAATTTTGAGGATCCTTAGGAGAAGAAAAACCCATGCCAAGAAATCGCTCCATGTCCGGGGACATACGCCGTAAAATATTAAGCACATAAATTTTCCATAGATCATAATTTGTGCCATAAAATATAAACAAGTTATTGTGCACTAATCCCCTAACCGACATCTTTACTCTCAAGGCGGTGAAGCCTAAGAATGAGAGACCTTGCTCTGATACCAATTGAAAGGATACGGATGTCGCCTAGAGGGGGGTGAATAGGCGATTTAAAACTTTTACGAGATGGGCTTAACAAATGCGGAATAAAACTAGCGTTTACTTTGTCAAGCCCAAAGCCTATAAACTATGGTTCACCTATGTGCACCAACAACTTATTCTAAGCAAAGGTTCACCTATGTGCACCAACAACTTATGCAAAGCAATACAAGCAAGTATGTGATAGCAAGATATATATAACTTCAAGCACGATGGCTATCACAAGGTAAAGTGCATAAGTAAAGAGCTCGGGTATAGAGATAACCGAGGCACGCGGGAGACGATGATTTATCCCGGAGTTCACACTCTTGCGAGTGCTAATCTCCGGTGGAGAGGTGCGGTTGCTTAGTGCTCCCGAACGCCACAAGAGGCTCACCTTGAGGTGTGGTTGCTCGATGCACACCAACGCCACAAAGGCCTCACCCCAAGATGCGGTACTCACACCACACACCGAACGCCACGAAGGCGCCTCACCTAAATCTCCGGTGACCCTCGCCACAAAGGCCTAGGTCACGGTTCCACTAAGGGATTTCCTTCGAGGCGGAAACCGGGCCTTACACAAAGATTGGGGCACACATCCACAACTTAATTGGAGGCTCCCAACAAATCACCACAAAGGTCTAGAATCCGTCTAGGGTTCCAAGAACCCAAGAGTAATAACCTTCTTGCTTTCACCACCACGAATCACCGTGGAGAACTCAAACCGATGCACCAAATGCAATGGCAAGAACACCACAAAGATGCTCAAGTCCTTCTCTCTCAAATTCCAACAAAGCTACAAAAGCTATTGGGGGAATAAGAGAGGAAGAACAAAGGAATTCACAAAGAACACCAAGATCAAGATCTAGAGAGTTCCACTCACAAAGAGATGGATTTGATTGGTAGAAGTGTAGATCTAGATCTCCTCTCTCTTTTCCCTCAAATGGGGGCAAGAATCATGGAGGGATTGAGAGATAGTGCAAGCTTCTCTAGTTCAACAATGGAGGAGAGAGAGAGTGAGAGAAGCTGCAGCCCAAGGAGGAAGAAGGGGGGTATTTATACCCCCCAAGAAAATCGAGCTGTTTGGGCAAAACCAGGGCCGGATAATCCGGCCTAAGTAAGGGCCGGATTATCCGGCCTCAGGGACAAAACCTGGACAAAATCCGGCCAAAAATCCGGCCCCTATACAGAGCAGCAATTCCTCAGGTCCTTAGCCGATTTCGGGGGGGCCGGATATTTCCGAAATATCCGGCCCGGATAATCCGGCCCGGATATTTCCAAAATATCCGGCCTAAGCAAACCGCAGAAACACCAAAACTAAAACGGGCATAACTTTTGCATCCGGACTCCGATTTCGATGATCTTGGGCTCGTTGAAATCACAACAACGAGCTCTACAACAATATGCATAGAAACATCATAGTCCAGCAAAGGAGGATAGAAACAAATGATGAAAGGTTTGACCTATCTCAAAAAGACATACCGGTAAAACCTCCAATCTTGAAAATGCAACAAGTTGCCCATGGAAAAACCATTCTCAATGAACTAGAGCTTGTCATGAGAATAAGCACAAGCTCTAAAACATCACATGGATATGGTCCAAATAACAACCAAGAAAGATGATGCAAGGATGCAAAGGTTTGAGCTCTCTCCGAACGATACGATCGAGATACTCACTCGAGAGCCCTCTTGATAGTACGGCAACTAAACTAAAAACCGGTCTCCAACTACACTATGAGACCGGTGAGAAAGAAACCCTATCAAGAGCAAACCTTATACTTGCGCATTCCACTTGAGCTCGATGACGACGATCTTGACCTCAACAAGATGGAACGCCTTTCTTGCTTGTGCTTGCTTGACGAAGTCTTGTGGATTGCTCCCCCATAATCCACCATGGGAGAGCTTCTTCTTCGGCGCATCTTCACATAACCATGACCACCATGTGGATGGCAAGACTCAAGCAAAGGATCTCTTCGAGATGGCTCATCTTGAACTTGCACTTCATTTCTCCATGGCAAGCTTCAAGCTTATGAACTCTTCGAGTTGGCTCATCTTGAACTTGCACTTCATTCTTCATTCTTCATCATATTGATGTCTTGAAGTAACTTGAGGGCTCACTTCATCTTTATCTTCAAGACATACTTGATACATGATATCCTTTATCAATTTCTTCTTAATGCAACCTTGAAGCCAACATATGGTTCAAGCATTGCCTATGGACAACTCCTACAAATATAACTCAATGCAAACATTAGTCCATAGGGATTGTCATTAATTACCAAAACCACACATGGGGGCTCCATGCACTTTCAGATATGCCCTAGAGGCAATAATAAAGTAGTTATTATTTATATCTCTATGTTTATGATAAATGTTTATATATCATGCTATAATTGTATTAACCGAAACATTAGTACATGTGTGGTATGTAGACAACAAGAAGTCCCTAGTATGCCTCTTAAACTAGCCTGTTGATTAATGGCTGATTAGTTTCATAATCATGAACATTGGATGTTATTAATAACAAGGTTATATCATTATATGAATGATATAATGGACACACCCAATTAAGCGTAGCATAAGATCTCGTCATTAAGTTATTTGCTATAAGCTTTCGATACATAGTTACCTAGTCCTTATGACCATGAGATCATGTAAATCACTTATACCGGAAAGGTACTTTGATTACATCAAACACCACTGCGTAAATGGGTGGCTATAAAGGTGGGATTAAGTATCCGGAAAGTATGAGTTGAGGCATATGGATCAACAGTGGGATTTGTCCATCCCGATGACGGATAGATATACTCTGGGCCCTCTCGGTGGAATGTCGTCTAATGTCTTGCAAGCATATGAATGAGTTCATAAGAGACCACATACCACGGTACGAGTAAAGAGTACTTGTCAGGAGACGAGGTTGAACAAGGTATGGAGTGATACCGAAGATCAAACCTCGGACAAGTAAAATATCGCGTGACAAAAGGAATTGGTATCGTATGTGAATGGTTCATTCGATCACTAAAGTCATCGTTGAATATGTGGGAGCCATTATGGATCTCCGGATCCCGCTATTGGTTATTGGTCGGAGTGAGTACTCAACCATGTCCGCATAGTTCACGAACCGTAGGGTGACACACTTAAAGTTGGATGTTGAAATGGTAGTACTTGAATATGGAATGGAGTTGGAATATTTATTCGGAGTCCCGGATGAGATCCCGGACATCACGAGGAGTTCCGGAATGGTCCGGAGAATAAGATTCATATATAGGATGTCATTTTATGTGAATAAAATGTCGCGGAAGGTTCTATGGAAGGTTCTAGAAGGTTCTAGAAAAGTCCGGAAGAAACCACCAAGGAAGGTGGAGTCCACATGGGACTCCACCTCCATGGCCGGCCAACCCTAGTGGGGGAGGAGTCCCAAGTGGACTCCCCTTAGGGGGCCGGCCACCCCCCATATGGGAGGTGGAACTCCCACCTTGGTGGGAGTCCTAGCTTGGCTAGGTTTCCCCTCCCTATGGAAGGTTTTTGGTTCGGGTCTTATTCGAAGACTTGGAGACCAACTCTTGGGGATCCACCTATATAATGAGGGGCATAGGGGAGGGGGCGGCCACACCAAAGCCACAACCTGGCCGCCCCCTTGAGTGGCCGGCCACCCCCTCCCAAACCCTAGCCGCCCCCTCTCCTCCATAGCTCCCGCGTGCTTTAGCGAAGCTCCGCCGGAGTTCTCCACCGCCACCGACACCACGCCGTCGTGCTGTCGGATTCAAGAGGAGCTACTACTTCCGCTGCCCGCTGGAACGGGAGGTGGACGTCGTCTTCATCAACAACCAAACGTGTGACCGAGTACGGAGGTACTGCCCGTTCGTGGCGCCGGAACCGATCGTGATCAAGATCTTCTACGCGCTTTTGCAAGCGGCAAGTGAACGTCTACCGCAGCAACAAGAGCCTCATCTTGTAGGCTTTGGAATCTCTTCAAGGGTGAGACTCGATACCCCCTCGTTGCTACCGTCTTCTAGATTGCATCTTGGCTTGGATTGCGTGTTCGTGGTAGGAAAATTTTTGTTTTCTATGCAACGTTATCCTACATTTCCTTATTGAAGGCATTGTTTTGAGAGCGAGGACTATCTTCAGGGTGAAAACCTAAGATCTTTGATCGGGTGACGACGGCGCTGGTGCACTGTTCCCTTCTTGGAGGCGTCGCTTTTGGAGAGTCTGAATTTCAGGTGTTGTCTTGGTGGTGGATGTATTGTTGTTGCTAAGGCTGGAATATTGTAGTGCGGGACTTTTATTTCATAGTTTTCTTTTTCTCTTTTTGGTTGTGTGCATCCTTAATGCCATTAGGGCATTTCGTTGTTGCAGAGGCTAGGTGTAATTTGTATCTTTTGATATTAATATATTTCCTTTATCAAAAAAATTAACCTTCTATCCAAAAAGATTGTTGAACCAGGTGAGAGCGGTTCAATAATGTACCACTATGTTGGTTACAATTTTTCTCTAACCGTACATTATCATAAAGTTTGCATTGAACGCCCGATATGCTCAATTTATTTGATGTCCACATCTGTCATTTTTGGCATTTGCCAAATTTAATTTCCTAAAATAGATAGCATCGTATCAATATTTTTTCCGTTATACTGACCCAATTTGTGTCTTCTTTTTTATACATGGTTTGTGACCGACTCAAAATAAATTGAATTGCTTGTATATAAAAGTAATATGTATGTATGCATGAACATAAGCATAATAAAAATATGTATGCGCTTATACTTGATAAATTACCATCAGATCATGTGTGTATGTTTGTGTATGCAATGCACTCCTAAATTTGAAGGGAAAACTAATTAGAAAAGAGTTTTGAAGTCCCCAAAAGATATAGGCTCAATTGATCATGCACAACAATTATATTTTTCGCTAAATCTCCTATTGTATACTATAATTTAATATGTTCGTAGATAAATTATTTCAGGAGAATAACAATATAGATTTTAAATTGGCTCATGATAAAATAAAGGAGCACAACGCATTAGAGAACACCTTCAGAGTATGTGTATACTTTCAGAGTATGATAAGATAAAAGAACACATCACATGGCTGTTGCATACATTCAGTAACCTTAAGGGTATGTGTATACCTTCATTTTTGGAGAACCGTCTTGCAAAGATAGCACCATGAATGAAAACTAAAATAACACTAATTTCAGTATATAAACAATGAATGGATATCTAAAAAAATCTATCAACTGGAATTAATAGGAACAACTCTGAGCTCTCATAGAAAATACCTTGAGAAACGAAAGGAACCTGCACCATGTGAATTCAAGAGAGAAAAGGAACTTTCATATGAACAAATAGCAGCTGCCTATGGCGATGTAGTGTTGTGTAAGGCTCACCTGATAAAATCAAAACACTGCATTTCCCTGCTTCCATGGTAACACTGCCGAGTTGCAAACATGGCAAATGCATAGCTCAGTAAATGAAAAGATCCAATGGTTCATCACCACTAAGATTCAGTGGTTTAGCTCGTCACCAAAATCTCTAGCTTCACATTGCCCCAAAAGTAATTTGTGCAACAGCTACAAACCGCAAATAATACTGGAAGCACAACTGACATAGCACTACCACCATGAATATACAAGTGCAAGTACATTAATTTCATCTTGGTTTATCACTGCAAAATTTAGAACTCACAGGCCCAATTGTTGTATCTGCAGACAATGTTGCGGAAATCAATATTGTTTGTGATCCATTTCACCACCGTTATATGCCTGTTCACAGCTCGTAAATTGTTGCTCAAGATTCAAGAAAACACCACAACCACAAACTTGAACAGTTTCTGTTCTTCCAGGATAAACGGAAGCATTTCACAATTCACATAGTAGTCAGCACTAACGATCAGTAACATTTATCACTAAAGCATGAGGAAACTAAAATACTACATTGCCCTGAAT
>NC_061509.1:202701887-202727418 GCF_022539505.1 Lolium rigidum
CATGTACTAATGTTTCGGTTAATACAATTATAGCATGATATATAAACATTTATCATAAACATAAAGATATAAATAATAACCACTTTATTATTGCCTCTAGGGCATATCTCCTTCAAAAACATGGGTTGTCTCCCATAAGCGCTTTTCTTTAACGCCTTTCAGCTAGGCGCAGAAAGTGTATATCAAGTATTGTCGAGAGATGGAGCATCGACATTACCTTGGGCTTTACCCTTACCTTTCTTGTTATTTTTCTTACTCTTTGATTTAGGGAATATATGTCTACCCCCGGGTGTAGAGGTGAATTTTAGGGTGCCTTCTCCCATATCTATGACTGCTCCCAATAGTTTCAGCGAGGATCTTCCGAGTGTGATTTGTCCTGTTCCTGCACATTCAATAACAAGATAATCAACGGATATTGTTCTCCCAAGAATGGTTGTATGCACACCCGCAGCTATTCCTTTAGGAATTATAACGAGTTATCAATAAGAGTTATTCCTTCTCCCCCTTCAACGAATCCCCAAAGTTTCAAAGATTCATGAATACTCTTAGGCATTAGGCAAAATTCAGACATAATATCACAATTGGCATGAAGAGTTTGGTCACCGATAACAATTTTAATAGTAGGATCCCATAATGAAGGTTCAGAGTTCACTAAAACTTGATCAAGACGGTTACTGAACATATCTATAATTTTCATTCAAGCGAGATGCACTTGTCTCAAGAGTGTTTAATCTATTATAAATGCTAATAAGGGCTGAATCAAAGTTATTAGCTGAATCATGTGATGCAACCAACTTCTTTATGGCATTAAAATCTTGATCCCCATTGCAATGAAGGAAATCTCCTCCCACTACAGCATCCAAGGCATATCTATAGCGAATCATAAGACCAAAATAAAAATTACTAAGGAGCAAACTTATAGTCGTTTGAGGTTCAGCTTTACGATAAGAAGTAAAAATTCTGGACCAAGCATCTTTAAAACTCTCCTCATCCCCTTGTTTAAAAGTGAAGACTAATTCCTCAGGTGAAGAAGTAACAGGTGCAGAACTAGACATGGTAACAAAAGTAAAATGCAAGTAACTAATTTTTTTTTGTGTTTTTGATATATAGAGTGCAAGACAGTAAATAAAGTAAAGCTAGCAACTAATTTTTTTTGTGTTTTGATATAATGCAGCAAACAAGAAAGTAAATAAAATAAAGCAAGACAAAAACAAAGTAAAGAGATTGGATTGTGGAGACTCCCCTTGCGGCGTGTCTTGATCTCCCCGGCAACGGCGCCAGAAAAAGAGCTTGATGCGTGCGATCGACACGTCCGTTGGGAACCCCAAGAGGAAGGTGTGATGCGTACGGTAGCAAGTTTTCCCTCGGAAAGAAACCAAGGTTTATCGAACCAGGAGGAGCCAAGAAGCACGTCGAAGGTTGATGGCGGCGGGATGTAGTGCGGCGCAACACCAGGGATTCCGGCGCCAACGTGGAACCTGCACAACACAATCACAGAACTTTGCCCCAACGTAACAGTGAGGTTGTCAATCTCACCGGCTTGCTGTAACAAAGGATTAGATGTATAGTGTGGATGATGATTGTTTGCAGAAAACGAGTAGAACAAGTATTGCAGTAGATTGTATTCGATGTAAAAGAATGGACCGGGGTCCACAGTTCACTAGAGGTGTCTCTCCCATAAGATAAATAGCATGTTGGGTGAACAAATTACGGTTGAGCAATTGACAAATAGAGAGGGCATGACCATGCACATACATGATATGATGAGTATAGTGAGATTTAATTGGGCATTACGACAAAGTACATAGACCGCTATCCAGCATGCATCTATGCCTAAAAAGTCCACCTTCGGGTTATCATCCGAACCCCTTCCAGGTATTAAGTTGCAAACAACAAAAAATTGCATTAAGTATGGTGCGTAATGTAATCAATAACTACATTCTCGGACATAGCATCAATGTTTTATCCCTAGTGGCAACAGACACATCCACAACCTTAGAACTTTCCGTCACTTGTCCCAGATTTAATGGAGGCATGAACCCACTATCGAGCATAAATACTCCCTCTTGGAGTTAAGAGTAAAAACTTGGCCAGAGCCTCTACTAATAACGGAGAGCATGCAAGATCATAAACAACACATAGGTAATAGATTGATAATCAACATAACATAGTATTCTCTATCCATCGGATCCCAACAAACACAATGATGGCGTGTATTTCACACGTTCGTTGGGAACCCCAAGAGGAAGGTATGATGCGCACAGCAGCAAGTTTTCCCTCAGAAAGAAACCAAGGTTTATCGAACCAGGAGGAGCCAAGAAGCACGTTGAAGGTTGATGGCGGCGGGATGTAGTGCGGCGCAACACCGGAGATTCCGGCGCCAACGTGGAACCTGCACAACACAACCAAAGTACTTTGCCCCAACGAAACGAGTGAGGTTGTCAATCTCACCGGCTTGCTGTAACAAAGGATTAACCGTATTGTGTGGAAGATGATTGTTTGCAGAGAAAAGAGTAAAAACAAGTATTGCAGCAGATTTGTATTTCAGTATTAAAGAATGGACCGGGGTCCACAGTTCACTAGAGGTGTCTCTCCCATAAGATAAAAGCATGTTGGGTGAACAAATTACAGTCGGGCAATTGACAAATAGAGAGGGCATAACAATGCACATACATGTCATGATAAGTACAAGTGAGATTTAATTGGGCATTACGACAAAGTACATAGACCGCCATCCAACTGCATCTATGCCTAAAAAGTCCACCTTCCAGGTTATCGTCCGAACCCCTTCCAGTATTAAGTTGCAAAGCAACGGACAATTGCATTAAGTATGGTGCGTAATGTAATCAACAACTACATCCTTAGACATAGCGCCAATGTTTTATCCCTAGTGGCAACAGCACAACACAACCTTAGAACTTTTCGTCACTTCGTCCTGGTGTCAATGCGGGCATGAACCCACTATCGAGCATAAATACTCCCTCTTGGAGTTAAGAGCAAAAACTTGACCAGAGCCTCTACTAATAACGGAGAGCATGCAAGATCATAAACAACACATATGTAATAACTTGATAATTAACATTACATGGTATTCTCTATCCATCGGATCCCGACAAACACAACATATAGAATTACAGATAGATGATCTTGATCATGTTAGGCAGCTCACAAGATCCAACAATGAAGCACAATGAGGAGAAGACAACCATCTAGCTACTGCTATGGACCCATAGTCCAGGGGTGAACTACTCACTCATCACTCCGGAGGCGACCATGGCGGTGTAGAGTCCTCCGGGAGATGAATCCCCTCTCCGGCGGGGTGCCGGAGGAGATCTCCGAGAATCCCCCGAGATGGGATTGGCGGCGGCGGCGTCTCCGGAAGGTTTTCCGTATCGTGGTTTTTCGCATCGTGGGTTTCGCGACGGAGGCTTTAAGTAGGCGGAAGGGCGTAGTCGGAGGGCTGACGAGGGGCCCACACCATAGGGCGGCGCGGGCCCCCCTCTAGCCACGCGGCCCTATGGTGGCGGCGCCTCGTCGCCCCACTTCGTATCCCTTTCGGTCTTCTGGAAGGTTCGTGGCAAAATAGGACCCTGGGTCTTGATTTCGTCCAATTCCGAGAATATTTCGTTACTAGGATTTCTGAAACCAAAAACAGCAGAAAACAACAAGCTGGCTCTTCGGCATCTTGTTAATAGGTTAGTTCCAGAAAATGCACGAATATGACATAAAGTGTGCATAAAACATGTAGGTATCATCAATAATATGGCATGAAACATAAGAAATTATCGATACGTCGGAGACTTATCAGCATCCCCAAGCTTAGTTATGCTCGTCCCGAGCAGGTAAAACGATAACAAAGATAATTTCTGAAGTGACATGCCATCATAACCTTGATCATACTATTTGTAAACATATGTAATGAATGCAGCGATCAAAACAATGGTAATGACATGAGTAAACAAGTGAATCATAAAGCAAAGACTTTTCATGAATAGTACTTCAATACAAGCATCAATAAGTCTTGCATAAGAGTTAACTCATAAAGCAATAAATCAAAGTAAAGGTATTGAAGCAACACAAAGGAAGATTAAGTTTCAGCGGTTGCTTTCAACTTGTAACATGTATATCTCATGGATAATTGTCAACATAGAGTAATATAACAAGTGCAATATGCAAGTATGTAGGAATCAATGCACAGTTCACACAAGTGTTTGCTTCTTGAGGTGGAGAGAGATAGGTGAACTGACTCAACATAAAAGTAAAAAGAATGGTCCTTCAAAGAGGAAAGCATCGATTGCTATATTTGTGCTAGAGCTTTTATTTTGAAAACATGAAACAATTTTGTCAACGGTAGTAATAAAGCATATGAGTTATGTAAATTATATCTTACAAGTTGCAAGTCTCATGCATAGTATACTAATAGTGCCCGCACCTTGTCCTAATTAGCTTGGACTACCGGATCTTTGCAATGCACATGTTTTAACCAAGTGTCACAATGGGGTACCTCCATGCCGCCTGTACAAAGGTCTAAGGAGAAAGCTCGCATTTTGGATTTCTCGCTTTTGATTATTCTCAACTTAGACATCCATACCGGGACAACATGGACAACGAGATAATGGACTCCTCTTTAATGCATAAGCATGCGGCAACAATTATTATTCTCATATGAGACTGAGGATATATGTCCAAAACTGAAACTTCCACCATGAATCATGGCTTTAGTTAGCGGCCCAATGTTCTTCTCTAACAATATGCATGCTCCAACCATTAACGTGGTAGATCTCTCTTACTTCAGAAAAGACGGACAAGCATAGAAACTCACATGATATTCAACAAAGAATAGTTGATGGCGTCCCCAGGAACATGGTTATCGCACAACAAGCAACTTAATAAGAGATAAAGTGCATAAGTACATATTCAATACCACAATAGTTTTTAAGCTATTTGTCCCATGAGCTATATATTGCAAAGGTGAATGATGGAATTTTAAAGGTAGCACTCAAGCAATTTACTTTGGAATGGCGGATAAATACCATGTAGTAGGTAGGTATGGTGGACACAAATGGCATAGTGGTTGGCTCAAGTATTTGGGATGCATGAGAAGTATTCCCTCTCGATACAAGGTTTAGGCTAGCAAGGTAATTTGAAACAAACACAAGGATGAACGGTGCAGCAAAACTCACATAAAAGACATATTGTAAACATTATAAGACTCTACACCGTCTTCCTTGTTCAAAACTCAATACTAGATATTATCTAGACTCTAGAGAAACCAAATATGCAAACCAAATTAGCAAGCTCTAAGTGTTTCTTCATTAATGGGTGCAAAGTATATGATGCAAGAGCTTAAACATGAGCACAACAATTGCCAAGTATCAAATTATCCAAGACATTTTAGAGTTACTACATGTAGCATTTTCCAATTCCAACCATATAACAATTTAACGAAGAAGAAACTTCGCCATGAATACTATGAGTAGAGCCTAAGGACATACTTGTCCATATGCTACAGCGGAGCGTGACTCTCTCCCACAAAGTGAATGCTAGGATCCATTTTATTCAAACAAAACAAAAACAAAAACAAACCGACGCTCCAAGCAAAATGCATAAGATGTGACGGAATAAAAATATAGTTTCAGGGGAGGAACCTGATAATGTTGTCGATGAAGAAGGGGATGCCTTGGGCATCCCCAAGCTTAGACGCTTGAGTCTTCTTAGAATATGCAGGGGTGAACCACCGGAGCATCCCCAAGCTTAGAGCTTTCACTCTCCTTGATCATATTGCATCATACTCCTCTCTTGATCCTTGAAAACTTCCTCCACACCAAACTCGAAACAACTCATTAGAGGGTTAGTGCACAATAAAAATTCACATGTTCAGAGGTGACACAATCATTCTTAACACTTCTGGACATTGCATAAAGCTACTGGACATTAATGGATCAAAGAAATTCATCCAACATAGCAAAAGAGGCAATGCAAAATAAAAGGCAGAATCTGTCAAAACAGAACAGTCCATAAAGATGGATTTTATTAGGGCACCAGACTTGCTCAAATGAAAATTCCCAAATTGAATGAAAGTTGCGTACATATCTGAGGATCATACACGTAAATTGGCTTAATTTTCTGAGCTACCTACAGGGAGGTAGACCCAGATTCGTGACAGCAAAGAAATCTGGAACTGCGCAGTAATCCAAATCTAGTACTTACTTTACTATCAAAGACTTTACTTGGCACAACAAAACATAAAACTAAGATAAGGAGAGGTTGCTACAGTAGTAAACAACTTCCAAGACTCAAATATAAAACAAAAATACTGTAGTAAAAACATGAGTTGTCTCCCATAAGCGCTTTTCTTTAACGCCTTTCAGCCTAGGCGCGAAAGTGTAACTCAAGTAACATCAAGAGACGAAGCATCAACATCATAATTTGTTCTAATAATAGAATCATAAGGTAACTTCATTCTCTTTCTAGGGAAGTGTTCCATACCTTTCTTGAGAGGAAATTGATATTTAATATTACCTTCCTTCATATCAATAGTAGCACCAACGGTTCGAAGAAAAGGTCTTCCCAATATATTGGGGCAAGATGCATTGCATTCAATATCCAAGACAACAAAATCAACGGGGACAAGGTTATTGTTAACCATAATATGAACATTATCAACTTTCCCCAAAGGTTTCTTTTTAGCATTATTAGCGAGATTAACATCCAGATAACAGTTTTTAAATGGTGGCAAGTCAAGCATATCATAGACTTTCTTAGGCATAACAGAAATACTTGCACCAAGATCACGTAAAGCATTACAATCAAAATCTTTGACTCTCATTTTAATGATGGGCTCCCAACCATCCTCTAGCTTTCTAGGAATAGAAGTTTCAAGTTTTAGTTTCTCTTCTCTAGCTTTTATGAGAGCATTTGTAATATGTTTTGTGAAAGCCAAGTTTACAGCGCTAGCATTGGGGCTCTTAGCAAGTTTTTGTAAGAACTTTATAACTTCAGAGATGTGGCAATCATCAAAATCTAAATCATTACAATCTAAAGCAATGGGATTATCATCCCCAAGGTTGGAAAAAATTTCAGCAGTTTTATCACAGGCAGTTTTAGCAGTTTCGGGTAATTTTGCGCGCTTTGCACTAGGAGTAGAAACATTGCCAACACCAATTATTTTACCATTGATAGTAGGAGGTGCAGCAACATGTGAATCATTAGCATTGCTAGTGGTGGTAATATTCCAAACTTTAGCTACATTTTTCTCTTTAGCTAGTTTTTCATTTTCTTCTCTATCCCACCTAGCACGCAGTTCAGCCATTAATCTTATATTCTCATTAATTCTAACTTGGATGGCATTTGCTGTAGTAACAATTTTATTTTCAATATCCCTATTAGGCATAACTTTCGATTTCAAAAGATCAACATCGGAGGCAAGACTATCAACTCTAGAAGCAAGAATATCAATTTTATTGAGCTTTTCCTCAACAGATTTGTTAAAGGCGGTTTGTGTACTAATAAATTCTTTAAGCATAGCTTCAAGTCCAGGGGGTGTATTCCTATTATTGTTGTAAGAATTCCCATAAGAATTAGCATAACCGTTACCATTATTATAAGGATATGGCCTATAGTTATTACTAGAATTGTTCCGATAAGCATTGTTGTTGAAATTATTATTTTTAATGAAGTTCACATCAACATGTTCTTCTTGGGCAACCAATGAAGCTAACGGAACATTATTAGGATCAACATTAGTCCTATCATTCACAAGCATAGACATAATAACATCAACCTTATCATTCAAGGAAGAGGATTCTTCAACGAATTTACCTTCTTACCTTGTGGAGCTCTTTCCGTGTGCCATTCAGAGTAATTAATCATCATATTATCAAGAAGCTTTGTTGCTTCACCAAGAGTGATGGACATAAAGGTACCTCCAGCAGCTGAATCCAATAAATTCCGCGAAGAAAAATTTAGTCCTGCATAGAAGGTTTGGATGATCATCCAAGTAGTCACTCCATGGGTTGGGCAATTTTTAACCAGAGATTTCATTCTTTCCCAAGCTTGAGCAACATGTTCATTATCCAATTGTTTAAAATTCATTATGCTACTCCTCAAAGATATAATTTTAGCAGGGGGATAATATCTACCAATAAAAGCATCCTTGCATTTAGTCCAGGAATCAATACTATTCTTAGGCAGAGATAGCAACCAATCTTTAGCTCTTCCTCTTAATGAGAAAGGAAACAATTTTAATTTTATAATGTCACCATCTACATCTTTATACTTTTGCATTTCACATAATTCAACAAAATTATTGAGATGGGCAGCAACATCATCGGAACTAACACCGGAAAATTGCTCTCTCATGACAAGATTCAGTAAAGCAGGTTTAATTTCAAAGAATTTTGCTGTAGTAGCAGGTGGAGCAATAGGTGTGCATAAGAAATCATTATTATTTGTGCTAGTGAAGTCACACAACTTAGTATTTTCAGGGGTGGCCATTTTAGCAGTAGTAAATAAAGCAAACTAGATAAAGTAAATGCAAGTATACTAATTTTTTTGTGTTTTTGATATAGCAAACAAGACAAGTAAATAAAGTAAAGCTAGCAACTAATTTTTTTGTGTTTTGATATAATGCAGCAAACAAAGTAGTAAATAAAATAAAGCAAGACAAAAACAAAGTAAAGAGATTGAGAAGTGGAGACTCCCCTTGCAGCGTGTCTTGATCTCCCCGACAACGGCGCCGTGAAAATATGCTTGATGGCGTGTATTTCACACGTTCGTTGGGAACCCCAAGAGGAAGGTATGATGCGCACAGCAGCAAGTTTTCCCTCGGAAAGAAACCAAGGTTTATCGAACCAGGAGGAGCCAAGAAGCACGTTGAAGGTTGATGGCGGCGGGATGTAGTGCGGCGCAACACCTGAGATTCCGGCGCCAACGTGGAACCTGCACAACACAACCAAAGTACTTTGCCCCAACGAAATAGTGAGGTTGTCAATCTCACCGGCTTGCTGTAACAAAGGATTAACCGTATTGTGTGGAAGATGATTGTTTGCAGAGAAAACAGTAAAAACAAGTATTGCAACAGATTTGTATTTCGAGTATTAAAGAATGGACCGGGGTCCACAGTTCACTAGAGGTGTCTCTCCCATAAGATAAAAGCATGTTGGGTGAACAAATTACGGTCGGGCAATTGACAAATAGAGAGGGCATAACAATGCACATACATGTCATGATAAGTACGAGTGAGATTTAATTGGGCATTACGACAAAGTACATAGACCGCCATCCAACTGCATCTATGCCTAAAAAGTCCACCTTCGAGTTATCGTCCGAACCCCTTCCAGTATTAAGTTGCAAAGCAACAGACAATTGCATTAAGTATGGTGCGTAATGTAATCAACAACTACATCCTTAGACATAGCGCTAATGTTTTATCCCTAGTGGCACCAGCACAACACAACCTTAGAACTTTCTGTCACTCGTCCCGGTGTCAATGCGGGCATGAACCCACTATCGAGCATAAATACTCCCTCTTGGAGTTAAGAGCAAAAACTTGGCCAGAGCCTCTACTAATAATGGAGAGCATGCAAGATCATAAACAACACATATGTAATAACTTGATAATTAACATAACATGGTATTCTCTATCCATCGGATCCCGACAAACACAACATATAGAATTACAGATAGATGATCTTGATCATGTTAGGCAGCTCACAAGATCCAACAATGAAGCACAATGAGGAGAAGACAACCATCTAGCTACTGCTATGGACCCATAGTCCAGGGGTGAACTACTCACTCATCACTCCGGAGGCGACCATGGCGGTGTAGAGTCCTCCGGGAGATGAATCCCCTCTCCGGCAGGGTGCCGGAGGAGATCTCCAGAATCCCCCGAGATGGGATTGGCGGCGGCGGCGTCTCTGGAAGGTTTTCCGTATCGTGGTTTTTTGCATCAGGGTTTTCGCGACGGAGGCTTTAAGTAGGCGGAAGGGCGAGTCGGAGGGCCGACGAGGGGCCCACACCATAGGGCGGCGCGGGCCCCCTCCGGCCGCGCGGCCCTATGGTGGCGGCGCCTCGTCGCCCCACTTCGTATCCCTTTCGGTCTTCCGGAAGGTTCGTGGCAAAATAGGCCCCCGGGTCTTGATTTCGTCCAATTCCGAGAATATTTCGTTACTAGGATTTCTGAAACCAAAAACAGCGAGAAAACGACAGAATCGGCTCTTCGGGATCTCGTTAATAGGTTAGTGCCGGAAAATGCATAAATATGACATAAAGTATACATAAAACATGTAGATATCATCAATAATGTGGCATGGAACATAAGAAATTATCGATACGTCGGAGACGTATCAGCATCCCCAAGCTTAGTTCTCGCTCGTCCCGAGCAGTGTAAACGATAACAAAGATAATTTCTGGAGTGACATGCCATCATAACCTTGATCATACTATTGTAAGCATATGTAATGAATGCAGCTATCAAAACAATGGTAATGACATGAGTAAACAAATGAATCATAAAGAAAAGACTTTTCATGGATAGTACTTTCAAGACAAGCATCAATAAGTCTTGCATAAGAGTTAACTCATAAAGCAATAAATCAAAGTAAAGATATTGAAGCAACACAAAGGAAGATTAAGTTTCAGCGGTTGCTTTCAACTTATAACATGTATATCTCATGGATATTGTCAATGTAAAGTAATATAACAAGTTCAATATGCAAGTATGTAGGAATCAATGCACAGTTCACACAAGTGTTTGCTTCTTGAGGTGGAGAGAGATAGGTGAACTGACTCAACATAAAAGAAAAAGAAAGGCCCTTCGCAGAGGGAAGCATTGATTGCTATATTTGTGCTAGAGCTTTGGTTTTGAAAACAAGAAACAATTTTGTCAACGGTAGTAATAAAGCAAATGTGTTATGTAAATTATATCTTACAAGTTGCAAGCCTCATGCATAGTATACTAATAGTGCCCGCACCTTGTCCTAATTAGCTTGGATTACCGGGGTCGTCATCGCAATACACATGTTTTAACCAAGTGTCACAAAGGGGTACCTCTATGCCGCCTGTACAAAGGTCTAAGGAGAAAGCTCGCATTGAATTTCTCGCTTTTGATTATTCTCAACTTAGACATCCATACCGGGACAACATAGACAACAGATAATGGACTCCTCTTTAATGCATAAGTATGTAGCAACAATTAATATTCTCATATGAGATTGAGGATATATGTCCAAAACTGAAACTTCCACCATGGATCATGGCTTTAGTTTGCGGCCCAATGTTCTTCTCTAACATTATGCATGCTCTAACCATTAAATGAGTGGTAAATCTCCCTTACTTCGGACAAGACGGACATGCATAGCAACTCACATGATATTCAACAAAGAGTAGTTGATGGCGTCCCCGGGAACATGGTTATCGCACAACAAGCAACTTAATAAGAGATAAAGTGCATAAGTACATATTCAATACCACAATAGTTTTTAAGCTATTTGTCCCATGAGCTATATATTGCAAAGGTAAAGAATGAAAATTTTAAAGGTAGCACTCAAGCAATTTACTTTGGAATGGCGGAGAAATACCATGTAGTAGGTAGGTATGGTGGACACAATTGGCATAGTGGTTGGCTCAAGGATTTTGGATGCATGAGAAGTATTCCCTCTCGATACAAGGTTTAGGCTAGAAAGGTTATTTGAAACAAACACAAGGATGAACCGGTGCAGCAAAACTCACATAAAAGACATATTGTAAACATTATAAGACTCTACACCGTCTTCCTTGTTGTTCAAACTCAATACTAGAAATTATCTAGACTTTAGAGAGACCAATTATGCAAACCAAATTTTAGCAAGCTCTATGTATTTCTTCATTAATGGGTGCAAAGTATATGATGCAAGAGCTTAAACATGAGCACAACAATTGCCAAGTATCAAATTATTCAAGACATTTTAGAATTACTACATGTAGCATTTCCCGTTTCCAACCATATAACAATTTAACGAAGAAGATTCAACCTTCGCCATGAATACTATGAGTAAAGCCTAAGGACATATTTGTCCATATGCAACAGCGGAGCGTGTCTCTCTCCCACACAATGAATGCTAGGATCCATTTTATTCAAACAAAACAAAAACAAAAACAAACCGACGCTCCAAGCAAAGCACATAAGATGTGATGGAATAAAAATATAGTTTCGGGGGAGGAACTCGATAATGTTGTCGATGAAGAAGGGGATGCCTTGGGCATCCCCAAGCTTAGACGCTTGAGTCTTCTTAAAATATGCAGGGGTGAACCACCGGGGCATCCCCAAGCTTAGAGCTTTCACTCTCCTTGATCATATCGTATCATCTCCCTCTCTTGATCCTTGAAAACTTCCTGCACACCAAACTCAAAACAACTCATTAGAGGGTTAGTGCACAATTAAAATTTACATGTTCAGAGGTGACATAATCATTCTTAACACTTCTGGACATTGCACAAAGCTACCGAAAGTCAATGGAATAGAAAAATCCATCAAGCATAGCAAAACAGGCAATGCGAAATAAAAGGCAGAATCTGTCAAAACAGAACAGTTCGTAAAGACGAATTTTATTGAGGCACCAGACTTGCTCCGATGAAAATGCTCAAATTGAATGAAAATTGCGTACATATCTGAGGATCACTCACGTAAATTGGCATAATTTTCTGAGTTACCTACAGAGAATTAGGCCCAGATTCGTGACAGACAAAGAAATCTGTTTCACGCGCAGTAATCCAAATCTAGTATGAACCTTACTATCAACGACTTTACTTGGCACAACAATGCACAAAACTAAGATAAGGAGATGTTGCTACAGTAGTAACAACTTCCAAGACTCAAATATAAAATAAAGGTACTGTAGTAAAAACATGGGTTGTCTCCCATAAGCGCTTTTCTTTAACGCCTTTCAGCTAGGCGCAGAAAGTGTATATCAAGTATTGTCGAGAGATGGAGCATCGACATTACCTTGGGCTTTACCCTTACCTTTCTTGTTCTTTTTCTTACTCTTTGATTTAGGGAATATATGTCTACCCCCAGGTGTAGAGGTGAATTTTAGGGTGCCTTCTCCCATATCTATGACTGCTCCCAACAGTTTCAGCGAGGATCTTCCGAGTGTGATTTGTCATGTTCCTGCACATTCAATAACAAGATAATCAATGGATATTGTTCTCCCAAGAATGGTTGTATGCACACCCGCAGCTATTCCTTTAGGAATTATAACGAGTTATCAATAAGAGTTATTCCTTCTCCCCTTCAACGAATCCCCAAAGTTTCAAAGATTCATGAATACTCTTAGGCATTAGGCAAAATTCAGACATAATATCACAATTGGCATGAAGAGTTTGGTCACCGATAACAATTTTAATAGTAGGATCCCATAATGAAGGTTCAGAGTTCACTAAAACTTGATCAAGACGGTTATGAACATATCTATAATTTTCATTCAAGCGAGATGCACTTGTCTCAAGAGTGATTAATCTATTATAAATGCTAATAAGGGCTGAATCAAAGTTATTAGCTGAATCATGTGATGCAACCAACTTCTTTATGGCATTAAAAGCTTGATACCCATTGCAATGAAGGAAATCTCCTCCCACTACAGCATCCAAGGCATATCTATAGCGAATCATAAGACCAAAATAAAAATTACTAAGGAGCAAACTTAGAGTCATTTGAGGTTCAGCTTTACGATAAGAAGTAAAAATTCTGGACCAAGCATCTTTAAAACTCTCCTCATCCCCTTGTTTAAAAGTGAAGACTAATTCCTCGGGTGAAGAAGTAACGAGTGCGAGCTAGACATGGTAACAAAAGTAAAATGCAAGTAACTAATTTTTTTTGTGTTTTTGATATATAGAGTGCAAGACAGTAAATAAAGTAAAGCTAGCAACTAATTTTTTTTTGTGTTTTGATATAATGCAGCAAACAAGAAAGTAAATAAAATAAAGCAAGACAAAAACAAAGTAAAGAGATTGGATTGTGGAGACTCCCTTGCAGCGTGTCTTGATCTCCCGGCAACGGCGCCGGAAAAATAGCTTGATGCGTGCGGTCGACACGTCCGTTGGGAACCCCAAGAGGAAAGTGTGATGCGTACGAGTAGCAAGTTTTCCCTCAGAAAGAAACCAAGGTTTATCGAACCAGGAGGAGCCAAGAAGCACGTCGAAGGTTGATGGCGGCGGGATGTAGTGCGGCGCAACACCAGGGATTCCGGCGCAAACGTGGAACCTGCACAACACAATCACGGAACTTTGCCCCAACGTAACAGTGAGGTTGTCAATCTCACCGGCTTGCTGTAACAAAGGATTAGATGTATAGTGTGGATGATGATTGTTTGCAGAAAACAGTAGAACAAGTATTGCAGTCGATTGTATTCGATGTAAAAGAATGGACCGGGGTCCAGTTCACTAGAGGTGTCTCTCCCATAAGATAAATAGCATGTTGGGTGAACAAATTACAGTTGAGCAATTGGCAAATAGAGAGGGCATGACCATGCACATACATGATATGATGAGTATAGTGAGATTTAATTGGGCATTACGACAAAGTACATAGACCGCTATCCAGCATGCATCTATGCCTAAAAAGTCCACCTTCGAGGTTATCATCCGAACCCCTCCGGTATTAAGTTGTAAACAACGAGACAATTGCATTAAGTATGGTGCGTAATGTAATCAACACAAATATCCTTAGACAAAGCATCGATGTTTTATCCCTAGTGGCAACGAGCACATCCACAACCTTAGAACTTTACGTCACTGTCCCAGATTTAATGGAGGCATTAACCCACTATCGAGCATAAATACTCCCTCTTGGAGTTAAGAGTAAAAACTTGGCCAGAGCCTCTACTAATAACGGAGAGCATGCAAGATCATAAACAACACATAGGTAATAGATTGATAATCAACATAACATAGTATTCTCTATCCATCGGATCCCAACAAACACAACATATAGCATTACGAGATAGATGATCTTGATCATGTTAGGCAGCTCACAAGATCCGACAATGAAGCACATAAGGAGAAGACGACCATCTAGCTACCGTTATGGACCCATAGTCCAGGGGTGAACTACTCACTCATCACTCCGGAGGCGACCATGGCGGTGAAGAGTCCTCCGGGAGATGATTCCCCTCTCCGGCAGGGTGCCGGAGGCGATCTCCTGAATCCCCGAGATGGGATTGGCGGCGCGGCGTCTCGCGGAAGGTTTTCCGTATCGTGGCTCTCGGTACTGGGGGTTTCGCGACGAAGACTATATGTAGGCGGAAGGGCAGGTCAGGGGGCCACACGAGGGCCCCACACGCCAGGGCCGTGCGGCCAGGACCTGGGCCGCGCCGCCCTGTTGTGGCGGCGCCTCGTGGCCCCACTTCGTCTTCTCTTCGGTCTTCTGGAAGCTTCGTGGCAAAATAGGCCCCTGGGCGTTGATTTCGTCCAATTCCGAGAATATTTCCTTACTAGGATTTCTGAAACCAAAAACAGCAGAATACAGCAACTGGCTCTTCGGCATCTCGTTAATAGGTTAGTGCCGGAAAATGCATAAATATGACATAAAGTATACATAAAACATGTAGATATCATCAATAATGTGGCATGGAACATAAGAAATTATCGATACATCGGAGACGTATCATTGGGCAATTGACAGATAAAGAAGGCATAACAATGCACATACATATATCATGATGAGTACTATGAGATTTAATCAGGGCATTACGACAAAGTACATAGACCGCTATCCAGCATGCATCTATGCCTAAAAAGTCCACCTTCAGGTTATCATCCGAACCCCTCCGAGTATTAAGTTGTAAACAACGAGACAGTTGCATTAAGTATGGTGCGTAATGTAATCAACACAAATATCCTTAGACAAAGCATCGATGTTTTATCCCTAGTGGCAACAAGACATCCACAACCTTAGAACTTTCCGTCACTCGTCCCGGATTTAATGGAGGCATGAACCCACTATCGAGCATAAATACTCCCTCTTGGAGTCACAAGTATCAACTTGGCCAGAGCCTCTACTAGCAACGTAGAGCATGCAAGAACATAAATAACATATATGATAGATTGATAATCAACTTGACATAGTATTCAATATTCATCGGATCCCAACAAACACAACATGAAGGATTACAAATAGATGATCTTGATCATGATATGCAGCTCACAAGATCTAACATGATAGCACAATGGGGAGAAGACGACCATCTAGCTACTGCTATGGACCCATAGTCCAGGGTGAACTACTCACACATCGATCCGGAGGCGATCATGGCAATGAAGAGACCTCCGGGAGATGATTCCCCTCTCCGGCAGGGTGCCGGAGGCGATCTCCTGAATCCCCCGAGATGGGATTGGCGGCGGCGGCGTCTCTGTAAGGTTTTCCGTATCGTGGCTCTCGGTGCGGGGGGTTCGCGACGGAGGCTTTAAGTAGGCGGAAGGGCAAGTCAGGGGGCCACACGAGGGCCCCACACAACAGGCCGGCGCGGCCAAGGGCCAAGCCGCGTCGCCCTAGTGTGGCATCGCCTCGTGGCCCCACTTCGTAAGTCCTCCGGTCTTCTGTAAGCTTCGTGGAAAAATAGGCCCCTGGGCATTGATTTCGTCCAATTCCGAGAATATTTCCTTACTAGGATTTCTGAAACCAAAAACAGCAGAAAACAAGAATCGGCTCTTCGGCATCTCGTCAATAGGTTAGTGCCGGAAAATGCATAAATATGAAATATAATGTGTATAAAACATGTGAGTATCATCATAAAAGTAGCATGGAACATAAGAAATTATAGATACGTTTGGGACGTATCAAGCATCCCCAAGCTTAGTTCCTACTCGCCCTCGAGTAGGTAAACGATAACAAAGATAATTTCTGAAGTGACATGCTCGTCATAATCCTGATCATACTATTGTAAGCATATGAGATGAATGCAGCGATTCGAAGCAATGATGAAGATAATGAGTAAACTAATGAATCATATAACAAAGACTTTTCATGAATAATACTTTCAAGACAAGCATCAATAAGACTTGCATAAGAGTTACTCATAAAGCAATAAATTCAAAGTAAAAGCATTGAAGTAACACAAAGGAAGATAAAGTTTCAGCGGTTGCTTTCAACTTCAACATATATATCTCATGGATAATGTTCAACACAAAGCAATATAACAAGTGCAATAAGTAAACATGTAAGAATCAATGCACACAGTTGATACAAGTGTTTGCTTCTGGGATAGAAAGAATAGGCAAACTGACTCAACAATAAAGTAGAAGATAGGCCCTTCGCGAGAGGAAGCATTGATTACTATATTTGTGCTAGGGCTTTTCATTTTGAAAACAAGAAACAATTTTGTCAACGGTAGTAATAAAGCATATGTGTTATGTATAAGACATCTTATAAGTTGCAAGCCTCATGCATAGTATACTAATAGTGCTCGCACCTTGTCCTAATTAGCTTGGATTAACACCGATTATCATTGCATAGCATATGCTTCAACCAAGTGTCACAAAGGGGTACCTCTATGCCGCTTTGTACAAAGGTCTAAGGAGAAAGCTCGCATTGGATTTCTCGCTTTTGATTATTCTCAACTTAGACATCCATACCGGGACAACATAGACAACGAGATAATGGACTCCTCTTTAATGCATAAGCATTCAACAACGAGTTATTATTCTCATAAGAGATTGAGGATTAGCTGTCCACACTGAAACTTCCACCATGAATCATGGCTTTAGTTAGCGGCCCAATGTTCTTCTCTAACGGTATGCATACTCAAACCATTTGATTGTGAAAACCGCCCTTACTTCGGACAAGACGAACATGCATAGCAACTCACATGATATCCAACAAAGGTAAAAGAGTTGATGGCGTCCCCAGAAAACATGGTTACCGCTCAACAAGCAACTTACTAAGAAATAAGACACATAAGTACATATTCTTCACCACGATAGTTTTTAAGCTATTTTATCCCATGAGCTATATATTGTAAAGGTAAAGAATGGAAATTTTAAAGGTAGCACTCAAGTAATTTACTTTGGAATGGCGGAGAAATACCATGTGGTAGGTAGGTATGGTGGACACAAATGGCATGGTTATTGGCTCAAGGATTTGGATGCACGAGAAGAATTCCTCTCAATACAAGGCTAGGCTAGCAAGGTTGTTTGAAGCAAACTCAAGTATAAAAGGTGCAGCAAAGCTCACATATGAACATATTGTAACTATTATAAGACTTTACATTGTCTCCTTGTTGATTAAACACCTCAACCAGAAAATATCTAGACTCTAGAGATCAATCATGCAAACCAAATTTTAACAAGCTCTATGTAGTTATTCATTAATGGGTACCAGGTACATGATGCAAGAGCTTAAACATGATCTATATGAGCACAACAATTGCCAAGTATCACATTATTAAAGACATTAAACCGTTTACCACATGCGGCATTTTCCGTTTCCAACCATATAACAATGAATGAAGTAGTTCAACTTTCGCAATGAACATTAAGAATAAAGCTAAGAACATCTGTGTTCATACGAAACAGCGGAGCGTGTCTCTCTCCCAAACAAAGAATTATAGGATCCGATTTATTCAAACAAAAACAAAAATAAAAACAAACAGATGCTCCAAGTAAAGCACATAAGATGTGACGGAATAAAAATATAGTTTCACTAGAGGAACTCGATAAGTTGTCGATGAAGAAGGGATGCCTTGGGCATCCCCAAGCTTAGACGCTTGAGTCTTCTTAAAATATGCAGGGATGAACCACGGGTGCATCCCCAAGCTTTGACTTTTCAGTCTTCTTGATCATATTGTATCATCCTCCTCTCTTGACCCTTGAAAATTTCCTCCACACCAAACTCGAAACAAACTCATTAGAGGGTCAGTGCATAATTCATATATTCAGAGGTGACATAATCATTTTTAACACTTCTGGACATTGCACAAAGCTAATGAAAGTTAATGGAACAAAGAAATCCATCTAACATAGCAAAACAGGCAATGCGAAATAAAAGGCAGAATCTGTCAAAACAGAACAATTCATAAAGACGAATTTTAAAGTGGCACCAGACTTGCTCAGATGAAAATGCCCAAATTGAATGAAAGTTGCGTACATATCTGAGGATCACGCACGTAAATTGGCAGATTTTTTTGATTTTTCTACAGGGACTACTGCCCAAATTCGTGACAGCAAGAAATCTGTTACTGCGCAGTAATCCAAATCTAGTATTGGCTTTACTATCAAAGACTTTACTTGGCACAACAATGCAATAAAATAAAGATAAGGAGAAGTTGCTACAGTAGTAAACAACTTCCAAGACTCAAATATAAAATAAAGTGCAGAAGTAAAATAATGGGTTGTCTCCCATAAGCGCTTTTCTTTAACGCCTTTCGCCTAGGCGCAGAAAGTGTGTATCAAGTATTGTCAAGAGACGAAGTATCAACATCATAATTTGTTCTAATAATAGAATCATAAGGTAACTTCATTAACTTTCTAGGGAAGTGTTCCATAACTTTCTTGAGAGGAAATTGATATTTAATATTACCTTCCTTCATATCAATGGTAGCACCAACAGTTCGAAGAAGAGGTCTTCCCAATATAATGGGACAAGATGCACTGCATTCAATATCCAAGACAACAAAATCAACGGGGACAAGGTTATTGTTAACCATAATACGAACATTATCAATCCTCCCCAAAGATTTCTTTATAGCATTATCAACAAGATTAACATCCAAATAACAATTCTTCAATGGTGGCAAGTCAAGCATATCATAAACTTTCTTAGGCTGATCTCAAAAAAAAAAATTCTTAGGCATAACAGAAATACTTGCACCAAGATCACATAAGGCATTACAATAAAAATCATTGACCCTCATCTTAGTGATAGGCTCCCAACCATCTTCTAACTTTCTAGGAATAGAAGTTTCAAGTTTTAGTTTCTCCTCTCTAGCTTTTATGAGAGCATTTGTAATATGTTTTGTAAATGCCAAATTTATAGCACTAGCGTTGGGACTTTTAGCAAGCTTTTGTAAGAACTTTATAACTTCAGAGATGTGGCAATCATCAAAGTCTAAACCATTATGATCTACAGCAATGGGATCATTATCCCCAATATTTTGAAAAATTTCAGCAATTTTATCAATTTCAGCAGTTTTAGCAGTTTCAGGCAATTTTGCACGCTTTGCACTAGGAGTAGTAACATTGCCAACACCAATTATTTTACCATTGATAGTAGGAGGTGTAGCAACATGTGAATCATTAACATTACTAGTGGTGGTAATATTCCAAATTTTAGCTACATTATTCTCTTTAGCTAGTTTTTCATTTTCTTCTCTTTCCCACCTAGCATGCAATTCGGCCATCAATTTAATATTCTCATTAATTCGAACTTGGATGGCATTTGTTGTAGTAACAATCTTATTTTCAATATCCTCAGGTTTAGCATCCATTTTATTAATTAAGGAGGATTGTGACGCAGACAGGTATGAGATTCGGTTTTCAGCATTTGAAATCTTAGTTTGCAAACCCGAAATCCCCATATTCGAATTTTCAAGTTGATTTCCTATATTTTTCAACAAGGTAGATTGTTCATTCATAGTTTTAGTAAACAATTGATTTTGCTCATATTGTGATTGCATAAAGCTCTTAGTGGATCTTTCAATTTCTAGCATCTTTTCCTCATATCTACCATAAGAATTACCATGATCATTACCATTAGCAGTAGGATATGGCCTATAGTTGTTACCAGAATTGTTCCTATAAGCATTGTTGTTGAAATTATTATTTTTAATGAAGTTCACATCAACATGTTCTTCTTGGGCAACCAATGAATCTAAAGGAACATTATTAGGATCAACACTAGATCTACCATTCACAAGCATAGATATAATAGCATCAATCTTATCACTCAAGGAGGAGGTTTCTTCAACAAATTTACCTTCTTACCTTGTGGAGCTCTTTCAGTGTGCCATTCGGAGTAATTTATCATCATATCATCAAGAAGCTTTGTTGCCGCCCCCAAAGTGATGGACATAAAGATACCTCCAGCAGCTGAATCCAATAGGTTCCGCGAAGAAAAATTCAATCCTGCATAAAAGGTTTGGATGATCATCCAAGTAGTCAGTCCATGGGTTGGGCAATTCTTTACCAAAGATTTCATTCTCTCCCATGCTTGAGCAACATGTTCATTATCTAATTGCTTGAAATTCATTATGCTACTTCTCAAAGATATAATTATAGCGGGAGGATAATATCTACCAATAAAAGCATCCTTACATTTAGTCCATGAATCAATACTATTTCTAGGCAGAGATAGCAACCAATCTTTAGCTCTTCCTCTTAAGGAGAAAGGAAACAATTTTAGTTTTATAATGTCACCATCTACATCCTTATACTTTTTCATTTCACATAGTTCAACAAAATTATTAAGATGGGCAGCAGCATCATCAGAACTAACACCGGAAAATTGCTCTCTCATAACAAGATTCGAGTAAAGCAGGTTTAATTTCAAAGAATTCTGCTGTAGTAGCAGGTGGAGCAATAGGTGTGCATAGGGAATCATTATTATTTGTGCTAGTGAAGTCACACAACTTAGTATTCTCAACAGTACCCATTTTAGCAGTAGTAAATAAAGCAAACTAGATAAAGTAAATGCAAGTAACTAATTTTTTGTGTTTTTGATATAGAGAACAAGACAGTAAATAAAGTAAAGCTAGCAACTAATTTTTGTGTGTTTTGATATAAGTGCAGCAAACAAAGTAATAAATAAAATAAAGTAAAGCAAGACAAAAACAAAGTAAAGAGATTGGAAGTGGAGACTCCCCTTGCAGCGTGTCTTGATCTCCCCGGCAACGACGCCAGAAAAATAGCTTGATGCGTGCAGTCGACACGTCCGTTGGGAACCCCAAGAGGAAGGTGTGATGCGTACAGTAGCAAGTTTTCCCTCAGAAAGAAACCAAGGTTTATCGAACCAGGAGGAGCCAAGAAGCACGTTGAAGGTTGATGGCGGAGGAGTGTAGTGCGGCGCAACACCGGGGATTCCGGCGCCAACGTGGAACCCGCACAACACAATCACGGAACTTTGCCCCAACATAACAGCGAGGTTGTCAATCTCACCGGCTTGCTGTAAACAAAGGATTAGATGTATAGTGTGGATGATGATGGTTGTTTGCGAAGAACGAGTAAAGAACAATTGCAGCAGTTTGTATTTCGGATGTAAAGAATAGGACCAGGGTCCACAGTTCACTAGCGGTGTCTCTCCCATAAGATAGCGAGATGTTGGGTGAACAAATTACAGTTGGGCAATTGACAAATAAAGAAGGCATAACAATGCACATACATATATCATGATGAGTACTATGAGATTTAATCGGGGCATTACGACAAAGTACATAGACCGCTATCCAAGCATGCATCTATGCCTAAAAAGTCCACCTTCGAGGTTATCATCCGAACCCCCTCCGGTATTAAGTTGTAAACAACGAGACAATTGCATTAAGTATGGTGCGTAATGTAATCAACACAAATATCCTTAGACAAAGCATCGATGTTTTATCCCTAGTGGCAATAGCACATCCACAACCTTAGAACTTTCCGTCACTCGTCCCGCATTTAGTGGAGGCATGAACCCACTATCGAGCATAAATACTCCCTCTTGGAGTCACAAGTATCAACTTGGCCGGAGCCTCTACTAGCAACGGAGAGCATGCAAGAACATAAATAACATATATGATAGATTGATAATCAACTTGACATAGTATTCAATATTCATCGGATCCCAACAAACACAACATGAAGGATTACAAATAGATGATCTTGATCATGATAGGCAGCTCACAAGATCTAACATGATAGCACAATGGGGAGAAGACGACCATCTAGCTACTTCTATGGACCCATAGTCCAGGGGTGAACCACTCACACATCGATCCGGAGGCGATCATGGCGATGAAGAGACCTCTGGGAGATGATTCCCCTCTCCGACGAGGTGCCGGAGGCGATCTCCTGCATCCCCCGAGATGGGATTGGCGGCGGCGGCGTCTCGGAAGGTTTTCCGTATCGTGGCTCTCGGTACTGGGGGTTTCGCGACGGAGGCTTTAAGTAGGCGGAAGGGCAAGTCAGGGGGCCACACGAGGGCCCCACACAACAGGCCGGCGCGGCCAAGGGCCAGGCCGCGCCGCCCTAGTGTGGCATCTCCTCGTGGCCCCACTTCGTAAGTCCTCCGGTCTTCTGGAAGCTTCGTGGAAAAATAGGCCCCCGGGCGTTGATTTCGTCCAATTCCGAGAATATTTCCTTACTAGGATTTCGAAACCAAAAACAGCGAGAAAACAAAGAATCGGCTCTTCGGCATCTCGTCAATAGGTTAGTGCCGGAAAATGCATAAATATGACATATAATGTGTATAAAACATGTGAGTATCATCATAAAAGTAGCATGGAACATAAGAAATTATAGATACGTTTGGGACGTATCAATTCCGGACTCGGTTTGATCGATGGAGTCCTTAGGTGAGCCAAAGCCACTCCGGGAGGAATTTCCTGCCGGGAGGAACCTAGCTTAGAGAGAGTATCCGCGGCTTCGTTTTCCGCTCCCGATGGGAGTAGCCCCCGAGCCTGTAGATAAATATGAAGTAGTTATGTATAGGGTGTAAAAAATGCTAAGTCAAATACCGTACATGTCCTCGCGTTCCGAGAACATGATGTCGATAACTCTGATGATTTCACGGATAGAGGAGTTGACGATTTGGATGATATCCCAGAGGAGCCGATGATTTGGATGATGGCCCATAGGAGCCGATGATTTGGATGATGGCCCAGAGGAGCCGATGATTCGGATGATGGCCCAGAGGAGCCGATGATTTGGATGATACCCAGGAGGAGCCGATGATTCGGATGATGGCCCAGAGGAGCCGATGATTCGGATGATGGCCCAGAGGAACCGATGATTCGGATGATACCCTAGAGGAGTCGATAATTTTATCGGGTGCGCGTCCAGCGCTCCCGATGGAAGTAGCCCCCGAGTCTGGGCACTGATGCTTGCAACCGTGAGTAGACTCAAGTCGAGCAACCCGATGTTTATAGTTTTCTTTAGGTGCCGTTGACACATTGTTGTTTATTTCAAGGGGCAATTCTTAATGCACCTTGAGCATCGTTGATGCCATTGTTTGTAAGTTTATCGGCAGCAAATTATTTGAGTGATCAGCTCGTGTTGCAGGTCTTGCTAAACCCGTTGTATGTGCAACTTTGCTTTCAACCGATGTATGTCTTGACGAGCAGCTCCCGAATATATCGGTTGCACTAGCTCCGCCGATGACTCCGTCGCTCTTTGATACTTCCATAAGTAAAGTACCGAACGTGGGTCGTTTTCGTACGTGTTTCATGATCCTTGCTATCTTCGGCACTCTGTGAGGCATCTATAGCAAAGGAAAAGAGCAAGGTCTCCGTTGTTTCATGATCCTCGCTATCTGCGGCACTCTTTGAGGCATCTATAGCAAAGAAAAAGAGCAAGGTCCCCGTTGTTTCATGATCCCTGCTATTTGCGGCACTCTTTGAGGCATCTATAGCGAAGGAAAAGAGTAAGGTTCCCGTTGTTTCATGATCCTCGCTATCTGCGGCACCCTTTGAGGCATCTATAGCAAAGGAAAAGAGCACGGCCCCCGTTGATTTTGTATCATAGCACTCGTAATTTCGAGGCTTTCTCATGATCCTTGCTATCTGCGGCACTCTTTGAGGCATCTATAGCAAAGGAAAAGAGCAAGGTCCCCATTGATTTTGCATCATAGCACTCGTAGTTTCAGCAGGCTTTTTAGAGTGCAATCTCTGGGCGTATTTTCCATCGCACCGACGTTCATTGAAATATACGAACAAGGTTCCTGACGATGTAGTTCGGGTGTCCCGAATTACTGCGATTCTTCAAAACTTGAGTCTTCATATCTTCTTGAATTCCAAATGCACCGGCGCTCCTGATGGGAGTAAGGAGTCTTCAAATCTTCTTGAATTCCAAAGAACCTGCGCTCCCGATGGGAGTAACCGCAATACCTCGAAGATATTCCAGGAGCCCCCGAGTAATTCCAGCGCTCCCGATGGGATCGCATCGGGTCGATATTAAATAAGATGATATCCATTGAATATTCCAGATGATGAATCCACCAACCCGAGAGTGCATCGGGAGAAGATATATCCAGAGCCGAAGAAGATAAGTCCATGCGGTGGGCGCAGCCGAAATAATTGCGCCATCCAAGATAATTCATGTCGGCGGGCGCAGCCGAAATAATCCCGCCATCCAAGATAGTCCATGCCGACGGGTGCAGTCGAAATAATTGCGCCATCTGATAACCCACAAGTATAGGGGATCGCAACAGTCTTCGAGGGAAGTAAAACCCAAATTTATTGATTCGACACAAGGGGAGGTAAAGAATACTTATAAGCCTTAACAACCGAGTTGTCAATTCAAATTCGTACTCGGTAAAGCACTAGTAATAGGGGTGATGTGAAAGTAGCAGTAATATGAGAGCAGTAGTAAC
>NC_061509.1:202727518-202739045 GCF_022539505.1 Lolium rigidum
TTCTTGATACGTCTCCGACGTATCGATAATTTCTTATGTTCCATGCCACATTATTGATGTTATCTACATGTTTTATGCACACTTTATGTCATATTTGTGCATTTTACGGAACTAATCTATTAACAAGATGCCGAAGTGCCGAGTTCTGTTTTCTGCTGTTTTTGGTTTCAGAAATCCTAGTAACGAAATATTCTCGGAATCGGACGAAATCAAGACCCGGGTTCCTATTTTTCCCGGAACCATCCGGAACACCCGAGGGCCGCTAGAGGGAAGCCACGGGGGCCCCACACCACACCCGGCGCGGCCGGAGGGGGGGCCGCGCCGCCCTATGGTGTGGGCCCCCGGTGCCCCCTCCGAGGCTGCCCTTCCGCCTACTTAAAGCCTCCGTCGCGAAAACCCTGATACGAAGAACCACGATACGGAAAACCTTCCAGAGCCTCCGCCATCGCGAAGCCAAGATCTGGGGGACGGGAGTCTCTGTTCCGGCACCCTGCCGGAGCGGGGAAGTGCCCCGGAAGGCTTCTCCATCGACACCGCTGCCATCTCCACCGCCATCTTCATCACCGCTGCTTGCTCCCATGAGGAGGGAGTAGTTCTCCATCGAGGCTCGGGGCTGTACCGGTAGCTATGTGGTTCATCTCTCTCCTATGTACTTCAATACAATAATCTCATGAGCTGCCGTACATGATTGAGATTCATATGATGATGCTTGTAATCTAGATGTCACTATGCTAGTCAAGTGAGTTTTACTTATGTGATCTCCGGAGACTCCTTGTCCCACGTGTGTAAAGGTGACAGTGTGTGCACCGTGTGGGTCTCTTAGCTATATTTCACAGAATACTTACTCACTGTTATGAATGGCGTAGTGAAGTGCTTATTTATATCTCTTTATGATTGCAATGTGTTTTGTATCACAATTTATCTATGTGCTACTCTAGCAATGTTATTAAAGTAGTTTTATTCCTCCTGCACGGTGTAATGGTGACAGTGTGTGCATCCGTGTTAGTACTTGGCGTATGCTATGATCATGATCTCTTGTAAATTGTGAAGTTAACTATTGCTATGATAGTATTGATGTGATCTATTCCTCCTACATAGTGTGAAGGTGACAGTGTGCATGCTGTGTTAGTACTTGGTTTAGTCGTGTTGATCTTTCTTGCACTCTAAGGTTATTTAAATATGAACATTGAATTGTGGAGCTTGTTAACTCCGGCATTGAGGGTTCGTGTAATCCTACGCAATGTGTTCATCATCCAACAAAAGAGTGTAGAGTATGCATTTATCTATTCACGTTATGTGATCAAAGTTGAGAGTGTCCACTAGTGAAAGTCTAATCCCTAGGCCTTGTTCCTAAATACTTGCTATCGCTGCTTGTTTCTTGTTTCTTTGCGTTACTACTGCTTGCGTTACTACTTGCTTGTTTATTGTCCCGGGCAAAGCACTTTTACGGTGCCGTTGCTACTACTTATTCATACCACTCGTATTTCACTATCTCTTCGCCGAACTAGTGCACCTATTAGGTGTGTTGGGGACACAAGAGACTTCTTGCTTTGTGGTTGCGGGGTTGCATGAGAGGGATATCTTTGACCTCTTCCTCCCCGAGATCGATAAACCTTGGGTGATCCACTTAAGGGAAACTTGCTGATGTTCTACAAACCTCTGCTCTTGGAGGCCCAACACTTGTCTACAAGAATAGAAGCTCCCGTAGACATCAAGCACTTTTACAGGCGCCGTTGCCGGGGAGGAAAGGTAAAAAGGCACTCATACTCCGGTTCCGAGGTAACGGTACTTTTACGGCGCCATTGTGTTTGTGCTTGAAGCTATTTCCTTTAGATCCTGCAATTGCATCTTTTTGTTTCTTGTTTACACTAGTTTGGCATAATGGACAACAATGAGCTTCTTATTCTATTTCCTGATTTAAAACATGGATTGTTTGATGCGAAAATTAAAAAACCTATGAAATCTTATTTGCATGTCTGGTAGTAATATTAGTATGAACGCTTTGAACACCATTGTTGATAATAATATAGAAAGTTCTAAGCTTGGGGAAGCTGGTTTTCATGATCTTTTTAGTCCCCCAAGCATTGAGGAGAAAATTTTCTTTGATGATACTTTGCCTCCTATTTATGATGATTATAATAGTGGTCTTTTGGTACAACCTACTATGGAGAGTAAATTTTATTGTGATTATACTATGCCTCCTACACTTGATGAGAATAATAATGATAGCTACTTTGTTGAATTTGCTCCCGCTATTACTAATAAAAATGATTATGCTTATGTGGAGAGTAATAATTTTATGCATGAGACTCATGATAAGAAAGCTTTACGTGATGGTTATATTGTTGAGTTTTCTCATGACACTACTGAAAGTTATTATGAGAGAGGAAAATATGGTGGTAGAAATTTTCATGTTACTAAAACACCTCTCTATATGCTTAAAATCTTGAAGTTGAGCTTGTCTAGTTTTTCTATGCTTGTTGCATTATGCTTCTTGAACTTGTTTATTTACAAGATTCCTATGCATAGGAAGCATGTTAGACTTAAATGAGTTTTGAATTTGCCTTTTGATGCTCTCTTTTGCTTCAACTACTATTTCTTGCGAGTGCATCATTAAAAGCTACTTGAGCCCATCTTAACGGCTATAAAGAAAGAACTTCTTGGGAGATAACCCATGTGTTATTTTGCTACAGTACTTTGTTTTATATTTGTGTCTTGGAAGTTGTTTACTACTGCAGCAACCTCTCCTTATCTTAGTTTTGTGTTTTGTTGTGCCAAGTAAAGTCTTTGATAGTAAAGTAAGTACTAGATTTGGATTACTGCGCAGTTCCAGATTTCTTTGCTGTCACGAATCTGGGTCTACCTCCCTGTAGGTAGCTCAGAAAATTAAGCCAATTTACATGCATGATCCCCAGATATGTACGAAACTTTCATTCAATTTGAGCATTTTCATTTGAGCAAGTCTGGTGGTCTAATAAAATTCATCTTTACGGACTGTTCTGTTTTGACAGATTCTGCCTTTTATTTCGCATTGCCTCTTTTGCTATGTTGGATGAATTTCTTTGATCCATTAATGTCCAGTAGCTTTATGCAATGTCCGGAAGTGTTAAGAATGATTGTGTCACCTCTGAACATGTGAATTTTTATTATGCACTAACCCTCTAATGAGTTGTTTCGAGTTTGGTGTGGAGGAAGTTTTCAAGGATCAAGAGAGGAGTATGATATACTATGATCAAGGAGAGTGAAAGCTCTAAGCTTGGGGATGCCCCGGTGGTTCACCCCTGCATATTCTAAGAAGACTCAAGCGTCTAAGCTTGGGGATGCCCAAGGCATCCCCTTCTTCATCGACAACATTATCAGAGTTCCTCCCCCGAAACTATATTTTTATTCCGTCACATCTTATGCACTTTGTTTGGAGCGTCGGTTTGTTTTTGTTTCTGTTTTGTTTGAATAAAATGGATCCTAGCATTCACTTTATGGGAGAGAGACACGCTCCGCTGTAGCATATGGACAAGTATGTCCTTAGGCTCTACTCATAGTATTCTTGGCGAAGTTTCTTCTTCGTTAAATTGTTATATGGTTGGAATCGGAAAATGCTACATGTAGTAATTCTAAAATGTCTTGGATAATTTGATACTTGGCAATTGTTGTGCTCATGTTTAAGCTCTTGCATCATATACTTTGCACCCATTAATGAAGAAACACTTAGAGCTTGCTAATTTGGTTTGCATATTTGGTTTCTCTAGAGTCTAGATAACATCTAGTATTGAGTTTTGAACAACAAGGAAGACGGTGTAGAGTCTTATAATATTTACAATATATCTTTTATGTGAGTTTTGCTGCACCGTTCATCCTTGTGTTTGTTTCAAATAACCTTGCTAGCCTAAACCTTGTTGTTGTCGTGGTGAACAAACAGATGCCATAGGATGGCTTAGGTTGGGGCCGAATGGACGCAAGAGGATTCGGGGGAGGGTTTGTGATTAGATGGGATGAACTTCCGGATGGTTTCCTCAAGAACTTAGCCAAGGCTAGAGGTTAAAGAAGAAAGACATAAGGAAGAACTCGCTCTAGATCATCTTCTTTATTGATCTCAACAGGTTACAAGTTTCTCAGTACAAGTTCCTATGTGTTCATGTGTCCCGCGTATCTTCCCGTAAGAGGGGCTGCCCCCTCTCCTTATATAGGGGAGAGGTGGCTTACAGGGCAAGAAACCCTAATGGCATCTTTGACTAGACAAACTACTTTACAAAGCTACTTTAATCATAGAAGACACCGGAGTCCTCTTTAATCGGGGATGCCGACGTCCTCCGGCTTCTTTGACCGTCATCCTTCTCTTTATCGTCGACCCTTCGTCTAAAGTTACTTTGCTTAGCTCATCTTTGTCTTCTAGCTCTGGAGAGAATCTTTGACCAGTCCTGCCGACCTGCTCTTCTTTCCGGTAACCCGGTGTCTTCTTATCCGGTTCCGGCATACCCCTCTTGGGGATACCGGCTTAGCTTCACTTAGCTAAGTTCTTATCTTTTAGTTCCGGTACGAACATTAAACCGGTATCTTGATGGCTCAAACCATCCGGTTTGGCATGCCTTTGGCATACCGGGGGTCATCCCCCCAACATTAGTCCCCGAAGCTGGTATAGTCTGGTGGATCCTATCCAACAGACCATGCCAGGTTCTTTTACTTTAGGATACCGGTTTAATCTATCCGGCCTTAGGCTTGGATCCGGCATCTTTGCCCAGGTCACCGCTATCTCTTCTTCTTAAGACGTTATCCGGTGTCTTATCCTCCGACATCTTAGTCATTAAACACTTCCTCGGCGATGTCGAGAATATCTCGGGCCCCGTGCCTGTCAGTGACATGCGCACTGTGACTGTCGCGCCAGTGTCAGGGGTCACTTCCCTTCGGCTTCTGCGCGCGCATTAACTGCTTCACAGCGAATCCCAACCGCTTCACTGGATCCGTGGGCACCTCCCTGTGGCTTATTACTTTTCGCGTGTATAAGCGTGCCACGTGGCGGCCCGTGGAGCGAACCGTCGCGGCCCACGACCCAAACCGCCGAGGCCCGGCGGTTTTCGGCCCACTTCTCCCTCTTCCTTTATAAGGGGGAACCGCTTCTCCTTCTTCCTTTCCTCGCATTCTCCGAGTTCCTCGCGCACAAGTGCTTCTCGCCCTCGCGCCTCCGCCGCTCCGCTTCGCCGCCCGAGCTCCGCCGCCCGGCGAACCTTCGATATCGCTCGCCGGACGTCGGCCCGGACTTCGTCGCGCGAAGAACTTCCGCAGCACTTCTGCCCCCGCCGCGGCATTGGTGCTTCTCCGAGCTTCTTTTCACCTCGCCGCCGACGGACTACCTCGCCGGCCTTTGGCTCGTCGCTCCTCCGGCGAACCTCTTCCTCAACTACTCCGCCGCCTCAGGTTAGGCTTAATCTGGATTTACTCCTCTTTTGCTTGCTTTCTAGATCTCGACTCGGTAGTTTATTTACTTCTTCTTTTTCTTGCTTTTTCTCTCTTTCGTAGATCTTCACGCGGGGGTATCTTGTGGGATTCTTGTTTCTCCTTGTCAAATTCCATGTCTAGTATGGAATCCTCCTCTACTTCTTCTTCTGCGTCCTCCTCTGCTAGCCGGCGTAGAAGATCTTCCGACGGGCTTACCGCCGATCTTGCGCAGATGGACGCCGAGTCCGGTAGCAATCGTGCCTCCGGTAGCAATCGAGCATCCGGTAGTTCTAGCGAAGGCTCCGGTATGGATTCCTCCGGTATCACCCGTGGGGCCTGGATGGGCTCCAATGTTACTGAATTCGAGATTGACTGGTTATACCGGTCCAGGAGGATTCCGGAAGGAGTGACCTGCCGGCTTCCTCGCGACGAAATCAAACCGGTGCCCGAGCCCGGTGAACGAGTTGTTTTTCTTGCTCACTTTGAGCGCGGCTTCGGCCTTCCTGCGTCCGATTTCTTCCGGCGCTTCCTTGATTTTTATCAACTTCAACCTCACCATCTCCCTGGCAACGCCATTTTTTACCTCTCTTGCTATGCCACCTTCATGGAGGCTTACATCGGCATTCGTCCCACTCATGAGACGTTCGCCCGCTTCTTCGCTCTTCGGATCAATTCCGTTCAGGGCAAGAACATTCCTAAACCCAAACCCCCCGTTCAATGCGGGTCTTGCATCATCGGCTCCCGTCAGGGGAGCCCCTTTTTTAAGTTCTCCGGTCTCGAGTCCTGCCGGCTATGGCAAGGGACCTTTTTCTATGTGAAGAACAAGGGCGCCCCGGACCTTATCAACCTGCCGCCCTTCAATCTGGCGCCGCCCACGAGGGCCAACTGGAGCTACAATCCGAAGGACTCTCATATTGAGACTAACCGGATTATACGCTTTATGAGGCAACTGATGAAGGACACCAACATCTGCTCCGACGATATCATCCGCGCCTTTATTTCGCGCCGGGTGCTTCCGCTCAAGCGCCGCATGCACAAGATGAGCGAGATGTATGGTCCCGGTGATCCTACAAAGATCACCGGAATCCCCCTTAGCAAGAAGGACGTTGTCCTCAAGGCCGGCCAGATTTGCCAGACCGCCATGCCGGAGGACTGGGAATGGGGCCTTCGGCCTCTCAGTTCCACTAACCCCCCGACCCAAGATGTAAGAAGTTACGCAACTCGGGTCGGCGTACCGGTAAATTTGCATTGTGATTAACCTCTTTCTATCTTTGTTGTTCTTTCAGGCCAATGATCGTTTCCCCGGCATCTTATCTGACCGACGAGGCCCTGCCCAGAAGCGAGGTTTGGACAAGTTCGACCCCGACCCCGTCATTTTCTCGGAAGGATCCGAAGATGGGCAAGACCGCAGCCTCGCGCCTCGGCAGGTCTCCGCCGGAACCCGCTGGTTCGTCCGACGACCTGACCATGCTTGAGGTAGTTTCTCTATTTGACTTCTTATATTTTACCGTCGTTGTTCCTCTGTAGATCCTTCCTCAACCAACGTCAACCCGCAGATTCACGAGCACGCCACCCCACTGCAGGCCGAGGTTGGCCGGGAGTTCCTGGACAACCTCGTTGTCGGGGGCAAGAAGAACAAGACCCCGGCGTCGGATGCCGGGCCAAGCCAAGAGCCTCCGGCCAAACGCTTCCGGACCGAGCCTTTATCCGGGAAGCAAGTAGGCACGAGGCGCTACAAGAGCAAACAGATGCCCACTTCCTCCGGGTAAGACCTGTTCCCTTGCTTTTCTTGTTTTTGCCAAGCCTTTTCCAACTGCTTTTTCCAATTCTTTCTATTTCTCCTTTTCAGCCCTGCGCTCAAGCTTGGGCCTAGGACTGAGGGCTCTGCCGGCTCCGCTGGAACCTCAACTCCTCCTCCTCGTTCAAGCCCGACACCATCTGGTGCCGGCAACATCTCTGCCTCCCCTCCGGGGGGCACTACAAGTTTGGGGCGCGCGGCCCCCAAATCTCCTGATCACCGCGCGGAGGAGGACCTTACCTCCCCTCCAGAGACCCAAGATACCGGCGCCAGCAACATCGGCGCCGATGAAGAAGCTGCCGGGCGGTCGGAACCTTTGGTTCCTTCCGTCCAGAAAGAAAAGAAGAAGAAGAAGAAGAAGAAGAGTTCGCGCTCTTCCCCCTCCAAGGCCGTGCCGGAAACTTCCGCGCCGGCATCCTCCACCTCAGCGCCAGAAGCTCCAGCGCCTGACGCCACGCTAACTCCTCCGCCGGAAACTCCTGTCCCTGAGGCGACGCCAACACCTCCGCCGAGCCAGGGACCCATCGCAACTACGCCGATGCCGCCGCCGGCAGCCCCCAAGACCACTAAGCGCCTCAAGCCGGGGGAGTCGCGCGGAAAGGCCGTGGAGGCACTCAGCGGCTCGCGGTCCTTGGTGCTGCATGTCGGGCCCGCCGCCGCCGCGGTCTCGGAGAAACCTTCCGGCCTCCTGGCCGGATCGTTGAGCTCAAGCGCGAGGGCAAGGAGCTGGGGCACCTTCTCCCCTACGCCGAGAAGTGGAACGCGGCGGACATCTCCGCCGCCACGAAGGGCTTGGGGAAGGACCGCCTTCCGGCGCCGGATCCGGCTGGGCCGCGGTCCACTGAAGAACACTTCATGCGACTCAAGCGAGCCGTGAAGGAGTTCGACAGTGCCTGGTACGACGCCACCAGCAATGTCGTGGTAAGTTTCTCCAATCTCCTTGATGTAGCCCCGCTCACCGACGACACTCCATCAAGACCAACTAGTCCCCCAAGTGGACCAATGACACGAGCCCGAGCCAAGGCTCTACACGATGAGGTGAACTCGCTCCTCACTACCCTTGATCTTGGTACCCCTTTGGATGGATTGCTACCTCATGCCGACGTGCTATGTGTCATTAGGTACAAGCCGCATCAAGACCTCGGAGAGGAGGAGGCGCCAAGACCAAGGGAGGGAGAGAAGCAGCTGGACATGAAGATGATCATGGAGCCGAAGCCGACGTCGCTCGAAGCGCTCCAAGGAAGAGACGGACGGCTGGCCGGTCCAGGACCCGGTCGGACCGGACCTACAACCGGGCTCCCCGGTCACAGAGCCCGGTCGACCGGTCGGAAACCGGGCCAGCCCCTCGTACCGGACGACGACCGGAAACCTCGCGAGAATCCGGTTTCCGACCGGTCGACCGGACCCATGACCGGCCCGCCCGGTCACGAGCCCGGTCAGACCGGACCCATGACCGGACAGCCCGGTCCCGAGGCCCGGTCCGACCGGATCCCAAACCGGACCTCGACGAGAGTGCCCCACCAAACTGCCTTAACTTATCCTTTTGCGTACTGTTCGCCCTTGCTGGCCGTGTGTGCCTATATAAGTAGCTCGGAACCCCTCATTAGCTCTTTAGACTTGTTTTGAACTCAAACCCTAACTTTGAGCTTAGTCTCCCTTGGGTATCATCCCTCCGTAATCAAGGCACCTTGGTTGTTGACTTAGATCTTGTTGAAGGAGATTCTAGTACTTGTTACTCTCTCTCCTTCCCCAAGCTCTTCCTCTCCAATCCCAATCTCTCTCCGGGAATTCTACCGCGTGTCTCTTCCACGGAGATTCTATTGGCGTGGTCCATCGAGCCACGGAGGTAAGCATCGGGTGTATCGGGTTGGTGTGCGTGCGTGAGTCTCGGAGTTCCTCGTGCCCGTCGTGTTCTTCGTGTTCCTCGCGTTTTCCCATCTCCCCCTTTGGTTTCGACGTCAATCCGCAAGATCGGGCCACACACGGGGTCTTAGACCTCATCATATGGTATCGGCAGCCTTTGGTTTCCGCGGATTTGACCCTCCACCCACCCGATTTCGTCCCTAGAAAATTTTCCAAAAAATCCCCAAAAATAGCCCCAAATTGCCTCTTGACCGATCTGTGATTTGGTTGCGTTTTGAGTGGTTTTGGTCCGTGGATTTGGAGTTGTTGTGCTTGATCTACTATTTCCCCAACTTTGAGCCTCCAATTCCATCGTTTCCCTTCGATTTGGTCGATTTGGCTTGGTTTTCGTGAAGAACAGGAGAGAGAAAGCTCATCCCGCGAAATCCGGTTGAGCAGCCGGTCAACCGGACCCACGACCGGCCGAGCCGGCCCAGCACCCGGTCAACCGGGCGGCAAACCGGGCAAGCCGGTCCAGGAGCCGGTCCGACCGGGCCTCCGACCGGGCGACGCAACGCCTCCTTCGACCTCGACATCCGGCGATCTCCACCACCACCACCACCACCACCACCATCGCAGGTATAACTTGCGAGCTCGTTACCTTGTAACCCCTCTTCCTTTTGCGATCTATCCCATTGAGCATTGCTTGTCTAGTGTTGCGAGACATTGCACGTGGCCCCGCATTGTGAGGTGTGTGTGTAGCGTTGAGTAAGGCACCCAAGCAAACACTCGTGTGGCAAGATAGCAAAAGCAAGACTAACGCTAACATAGTGCGTGAAAAAGCCCCAAAAACACAAAAAGAGTGTGAGTAGCACCATACATCCATACATCCATACATCCATACGCCCATACATACAAAGTGTCCAAGCGCCACCAAAGATACAAACGAGTGCAAAGTGCCAACATATACAAAAGAGAAAAAGCTTGTAAGCAAAGAGAGATACGAGAAGAGAGGTCACGTGTGAATCTAGTTGTCTCTTCCTTTGCAACCAAAGCTTTGACTCTCCTTGTGTTAGTGTGACACCGAGCATCCGCACATACAATTTTCCGCTCACTTTTGGTTGCACTAACCCCGCTTATCTTGATATGGATATCCAGGCATGGTACACTAGGACAGCCATAGATACGAGGATTAAGTCTAAGGTTGTACCATTATTATTGTATCGTAGCTTTGTTATCTAGGAAATAATGTAGCCAGGTCATGCTGTGGGCCAAATTAGGGTTTTAATAGAGTCTATTTGACTTGGGCCTGTCCAAGTCAAATTAGGGTTAGGCCCATGAGTGGGCGCCCCAACCCAATAGGGGTTGGCCGGCCGGCCACCCTCCCCCTCATATAAGGAGGTGGGGCGGCTAGGGTTTCAGTAGACTAGATTGAAATCAGATTATGTAGAACTTTGAGTTCATACTATCACCGTCCCTATGGGATCGGCGTGCGTGACGGCGTCTAGTACGTTCGTCCGGTTATCCAATAAAGATGTGAGCGTTCTTGAGTCTGTCAAGAGTATTCATATGTGCTTGAGTATCCTTGAATCTGTCGAGGAAGTTCAAGATCTATCGATCCTATGGATCAACAAGGTGCATCGTGAAAGATCGGGAAACCTATTCCTCATCATGTGGTATCACATTGCTAGGTTGATCACGGTGCAGATTGGTTTGTTGTTCGGTTATTGCTCGCTCGATTGCTTGTGGCTACCATTGGGTACGTCGCCGCCATGGTGTTGGTGAAGATCAAGGAGAAGGAGTTGGGCAGCAGAGTCAAGTTCTCAAGGCCTTCGTGCATGCGGAGGTGGTGGCTGCAAGGGGGAAGAAGGAGGAACGCTGCTCAAGTTCTGCCATGGCAGGGTTTCGGCGGAAATCCATGATGAGGAATAGGTTTCCCGATCTTTCACGATGCACCTTGTTGATCCATAGGACCGATAGATCTTGAACTTCCTCGACAGATTCAAGGATACTCAAGCACATATGAATACTCTTGACAGACTCAAGAACGCTCACATCTTTATTGGATAACCGGACGAACGTACTAGACGCCGTCACGCACGCCGATCCCATAGGGACGGTGATAGTATGAACTCAAAGTTCTACATAATCTGATTTCAATCTAGTCTACTGAAACCCTAGCCGCCCCACCTCCTTATATGAGGGGAGGGTGGCCGCCGGCCAACCCCTATTGGGTTGGGGCGCCCACTCATGGGCCTAACCCTAATTTGACTTGGACGAGGCCCAAGTCAAATAGACTCTATTAAAACCCTAATTTGGCCCACAAGCATGACCTGGCTACATTATTTCCTAGATAACAAAGCTACGATACAATAATAATGGTACAACCTTAGACTTAATCCTCGTATCTATGGCTGTCCTAGTGTACCATGCCTGGATATCCATATCATATCTCGT
>NC_061509.1:202739145-202779360 GCF_022539505.1 Lolium rigidum
GCGCATGGCTTTCCGTTCAGCTCTTGCACCGTGGGGATCTTGTGGCCTTCGGGTACCTTTATATGCTTCTCCGTGAGTAAGAGATCAAAAATCTGCTCGGCCTTGGTCACGTCGAAGTCGAACCCTTTTGGAGGGCCTTGTGGCTTCACCCATTTGCAGGTCACGGGGCTCGTCGCTCGAGTCCATTCAGCCACTCGCTACCTCTCGGTCTCCCGCAGCACCTTCATCCTCGTCCGCCTCAACCAGGGTCACCGCACGCTTGAATTTGTCCCGGTAAACATCCGGGTGGCGCTGCTCATATGCCGACAGCCTTCGCACCATGTGCGCCAATGAAGGGTAATCTGCTTGGGAGGCCACGTCCTTAATCGGTGATGAGAGACCCACCACCGCCAACTCGATCGCTTCTTTTTCACTTACATGAGCCGAAAAGCATCGGTTCCTAATGGTCCCGAAGCGCCGGACGTATTCTCGACACCGTCTCCCCGCGCTTCGTCATACTTGCGCTAGATCGGCAATACCAACATCGGAAGCCTCCGAGTGATACCGCTCATGGAACTCGCTCTTCCAACTGCTTCCAAGTCCGGATGGAGTTCGGTGGCAGCGATGTGTACCACCCGAAAGCCGATCCCGTGAGGGATCGTGCGAAGAACCTCACACGCAACTCGTCCGATGCTCGAGATCGTGCCCAGCTCGTGCCAAATATCGGCTCACATGCTCGATGGAGCTGGAACCATCCGATCCACTAAACTTTGTGAAGCCCGGGAGCCGATATTTGGGTGGTAGCGGGATCAGTTCGTAGTCGTTGGGGTACGGCTTGGTGTAGCCGAACGTCTTCCTTTTCGGCATCATGCCGAACCGATCTTTCGAGATTGCACAAATCTGATCCGCCGTGATGGCTGAAGGTGTCGAACCCCGAAGATTCGCCGGGTGGCATACTTAACCAGCCATGCTTGCTTTTCCGGTTCTAAGCCAACCTGCAGAGCTGAGCCGTGGAGGTTTGTCGGAGTGGCGTACTTAGCTAGCCACGTTTGCTTCTCAGGATCGGCTCCCGACGTTCCTCCCCGCCGTTCCGCAGGCCCCCGCTGTTGCAGCCCGGTTCGAGAGTGCCCGGTGTATTGCGGTCCGGCACGTATGCGCACGCGTATCCGTGCGGGATCTCCTTGGGTGCCTCGGGTAGGAATTGGTAGTCACTAGGATCACCACCAATCTTGTAGACGACGTATGCCGATGAGTTCGGCAGTTCCGGTGCTGCCCATGCGAACGGCTGGGGCTGGAGTGGCATCTCTCCTTTGAAAGTCCCCGGCGCTGGTCCCGACGGAGAATACCGGTGGCTCATGATTTCCTGGACCACGCGCGAGCGACACGCTCCAAAGTGTTCACCAGTGCTCTCGCAGTGGCGGTGCAGCGAATGAGCCACCATGTAGTTGATTTCCTCGCCGCAGCGACCTGGTGCGTTCTTCCGACGGGGCGGACAGGTCTACTCCATCGAGTGCGCCTTCGGGTGTGAAACCCTTCCACCTCGACGCCATGGGAGCGGGTTCGGTGGAAAGAGCCGATGAGTTCGGCTTCGAGGGTTGCCTTGATCTCGTCATGTTTCTTCTTGAGCTCATCGGGCGGATCCTCGTACTTGACCGGAGTGCCTTCCGCCATCTCGGATGTAGATGGCGATGTTGTGGATGTCGAAGGTTGTCCCACCGGGCGTGCCGGAATGTGTTGACGTCGAAACCCCCCGGCGGGCAGAGACGGGCAACACAAGTAGAGCCGGGAACAACTAGGGCTGCGGGCTGGCCCCGGTCCCTCGCAGCGACGGCCCGCAAAGCCTCCTGGTCGCACGTCCGATGCTATCGCAAGGGCGTGCCACCCGACCTATACCTGGTCGGGAAGGTGTGGATGATGCCTCGCTTAGTTTCCTGCATGGCATACACGTAAACATTAAATACGAGCCTCGATCGGCTCTCGGGTTATCCCGTGAATCGGCTCAAAGAGCCGATCCACCCATGATTCGAACGAGGTGTCCGAATATATGGTGGTCCTGCTTGATCAAGATAAAGCTAATGAGATCTACGACGATTTAGGGTTTTCACCGCATAATTGGATCATCCTACTCACGATTGGGCCTCGCGCTCGCGCACGGTGACCGTAAGCCGATCCTAGACAGAGCCTAAAAACCAACACGAGGTTGATCCCCGGAACATCCTTTCTAGGGCTAGCAAACGTCACCCTACACGCCGCTGGATCCTCCAACCCTTTGTAGGGCCTAACTAATGCGGATATTAAACTAATCCTTGATGAACAAGGAGCAACCGTAACGGATCAGATCTACTAAACTATGATCAAGCGGGGTGCCGCCCCTACAACTAAGATAGGTGTAAGGGCGGCTAGATGCGCAAGGGTTGCATAACGAAAGCATGTAATTCGAAGAACAATGCTAACCCTAACACATCTAAGATAACTACGTTGCTCGCCATCAAAAAGGCTTCAGCACGAGCAACACATGAACAACGTGGGCAGGCTTAGTGCTGCCTAGATCGCAAGATGCGATCTAGGCAGCATGGTGCTTACCGGAGAAACCCTCGAGACGAAGGAGTTGGCGATGCGCCGAGATTTGTTTGTGTTGAACGTTGGTTGTTGTTTATTCCATAAACCCTAGATACATATTTATAGTCCAAGGGACTTTCTAATTTAGGCGTGCACCTAACCGTGCACGGGTAAAACTCTAACTCTTAACCGACACGTAATCTAATATGTTACAGATACAAGGGCAAACTAGCCCAAACTTTGCATGTAAGGCCGATTCACGTATTTCTTCCGTATATGTATTCTTCGAGTCCATCTTGATCGCGTCCCACCTCTGACCCGGTCAAATTCTGGTGATAACAAGTATAAGTAATCATCAACCATGTTCTGTAGAACTTAAAATTGACAACTGCTCTTTACATATTGTTCAACTACAAGTCCTTTATGTATGTGCTTGTTATGATGTCTTATATCACTTGGATATGATGCTAATATAACCAAACCCTAATAAGAACCTTGTTTGAGAACCATCCTAAAAGTGCAACCAACCCTAAAGAAATCTTTACAACTCATACATCCTAAATCATCGAAGCTAGATTACGCTCGGGACGATTGCATCTCATATTATGCATTATAGCATCTTTGCCAGTTCTTTAAACATTGTCCTTACCGGACGATGATGGTATTTCAGCATTTGGAGTTCTCACGTATCGAAGCTTTTGCCTGCATAATCTTGCAGTCAAGAAAGGCAAGTTCATCACTTGCTCATGTCATTTGATTATTTGTATCAAACTATTTGCAAAGTTCTATACTTATCACTCATGCATTGAAAAGCAAAGTATTATTTTACAATTATGAATATGACTATGTGGTGGGCAATGGAACCATGGTATGTGTTGATATGGTGGAGGTTCCATTGCATGGGTACTACTCATCTAGGACTAAGTACCAATGCCGTCCAGTGATTCTAGTGCCGTACATATCGCGTTGACCATAAGATCTATAATGGCTCGGGGAAGTCAGTCTGTATCTTTTCCCTTCGCACGCCAACGGATCGGTAGAGCTGTGGGGTGTTGGAGGCACTGCCGTAGGTTGGGATAGCCTTTTAAATCCCCATCCGTGTGTGATGTTGAGCTCTACGGTCTATGATGGATTGTACAAAGTACACCGTGAGTAAAGCCGTATTATCGGAAAAAAAACTGGGGGTGTGCGGTTGGACAAAAGGGTGGGTTTGCAGTCGCGGAGAAGGCAGTGATTGGCTTGGACCTTACACCTGGCCCCACACCAAGGAAGTGTGGACGGGAACGATCACCCGGTTGGTATCAAGGATAAGTTCTCTTATGGGAAAAGTAACGCACCTCTGCGAGAGGATACTGAATTGTGACTCGTCACTCCCTGTTCCGGGAAGGGAAACTGCGAACGCGGCAGGAAAGGAACTCCATGAAGTTCTGGTCAACCTGTGAAGACTGACGGGCATAGTTTTCAGAATAAAATAAACCTTTTGAAGAAATGTTTATGAAAACTTGCATTCTCCTATGACTTTCTGGTCTATGGCTGTAGCTAGTGCATGATACACCTATTTCCTAATATGAACTTGCTGAGTACGTGTTGTGGTCAGAAACCCACCGGCGGGCAGCGACGGGCAACACCGTAGAGCCGGGAATCTCCCAGGACTGCGGCTGGCCCTGGTCCCTCCGAGCGACGGCCCGCAAAGCCTTCTGCACGCACGTCCGATGCTGTCGCAAGGGCGTGCCACCTGACCTATACCTGGTCAGGAAGGTGTTGGATGATGCCTCGCTTAGTTTCTGCATGGCATACACGTAAACGTTAAATACGAGCCTCGATCGGCTCTCAGGTTGTCCTGTGAATCGGCTCAGAGAGCCGATCCACCCATGATACGTACGAGGTGTACGATCGGATGGTGGTCCTGCTTGATCAAGATAAAGCTAAAGCGATCTACGACGATTTAGGGTTTTCACCGCATAATCGGAACATCCTACTCGTGATTGGGCCTCGCGCTCGCGTACGGTGATCGTAAGCCGATCCTAGACAGGGCCTAAAAACCAACACGAGGTTGATCCTCGGAACGTCCTGTCTAGGGCTAGCAAACTACACCCTACACGCCGCTGGATCCTCCAACCCTTTGTAAGGCCTAACTATTGCAGATATTAAACTAATCCTTGAAGAACAAGGAGCAACCGTAACGGATCGAATCTACTAAACAATGATCAAGCGGGGTGCCGCCCCTACACCTAAGATAGGTGTAGGCGGCTAGATGTATAAGGGTTGCACTACGACAGCATATGATACGAAGAACAATGCTAACCCTAACACATCTAAGATAACTACGTTGCTCGCCATCAAAAAGGCTTCAGTACGAGCAACGCGTGAACAACGTAATAAGCTTATGCTGCCTAGATCGCAAGATGCGATCTAGGCAGCATGGTGCTTACCGGAAGAAACCCTCGAGACGAAGGAGTTGGCGATGCGCCGAGATTGATTTGTGTTGAACGTTGGTTGTTGTTTATTTCATAAACCCTAGATACATATTTATAGTCCGTAGACTTTCTAACGTGGGAATAATCCCAACCGTGCACGAGGCAAACTTTAACTAACCGACACGTAATCTACTATGTTACATATACAAGGGCAAACTAGCCCAAACTTTGCATATAAGGCCGATTCACGTATTTCTTCCGTATATAATCTTCAAACCCATCTTGATCGCGGCCCACCTCTGACTCGGTCAAATTCTGGTGATAACACATGCCCCCCTGGTTTTGGAAATGACATTTCCAAAATCATTACGCTTTTCCTTCGTCGGGTCATGTCGTGGCAGAGCAGAACTGCCGCAGTATCCTTCATTATGATGCCTTGCCTCTTCCACTTCTCCGCGTGGCCTGCGAAATTTTTCTGTTGGGCACAACTTCCTCCAAAACTGCTGTGGCATTGAATCTCCCTCATATCCCCTTTACTTAACCGCTCTAAACAGTTCGCTTCTTCATCCCCTTCGCATTAGCACCCAAAAAACCCTCCTGCGCCACCATGTCTTCTTCCTCCTCATCCTCCTCCGGTCTTTCCTATGGGTCTTCCTCCTCCCGCGAGACGCCGGAGGACATCCGCGCACCAGAAGAATGGGACCAGGAAGACCACGCCTCCTCCATCTGGTCCGAGGACGACCAGTCCTTGACCAGCGGGGATGAAGATCTCCAGTTCCTCGCCGACGGGGAACTGGAATCGGAAGCGAGGATGACCGTTTCCCCGGGACGGCTGCCCCTCCTCCGAAGAAGAGGAGGAGGAAGACGACGACGACTCCCTCGAGGGCTACCCGCCGGCGAAACGCCTCCGCATGTGGTGGGACGACGACAGCAGCGACGATGAAGAGGAGGATGAAGCTCCCGTAGAGGGCTACGGGAGCAGCGACGAGGAGCCCATCGGCAGTAGTGCCGATGAGAGCTCCGAGGATGACGACGAGGGCAGCGATGGCCCGTAGATTAGGATCTACTAGTGTAGGCCTAGTAGTAGTAGATTGGTCAATAGACCCTTCTTTTATTCTTCCTTCTTCGAGCAATCGGCTCTTTCTTTGTACGAAATCCTGTTCATTAATGAAGAAGTTTCCCCAACTTGATTTTGCCGATTCTTTTTTTTTAAAAAACCGATTCTCAATGAGCCGATTGCAATCGTGGTCAAAACTCAATAAGCCGATGTCGGCGCATCAAGCCCTCATGAACCATCCTTCATCTTTTCGATCAATGAGTTTGAGTTCTGATGGATCACCACCCATGACGAAAATCACGACGCAGGACTAGCCGATGGCCACCCAATCGGCTTTCAAAAACAGAGCATCCACCAGGCCAGCTGCCCCCCGAGTCTCAGTCAAGGCGAAACAGAGACGAGGACACGCAATTCAGACAAATGGACCTGGGCTCGATCATGTCTGAGAGAACTACCATGTAGAGCCAGCCAGAGCCGATCACCCCTCCCCCGTTGAAAGTCGATACTGCAGATTCACACAACGGCTCAGGAGTAGAACTCCTCTAACACAGAGTTGGAGGTCCTTGTGTTTTGCAAATGCCACTGGTAGATCCCATAAAATTTGTGCTAGAGTCGATGGCCGTGCATCGGCTTTGTCCCTTGCATTTTTTTTACGGGCCGATTTTCCTATCGACCCCCAATGTTTCATCGCACATGCTCATCCGATTAGGTGCCCCCCGAGCCGATTCTGTCAGGGAACTGCTGAATTGGCTCTGTGGTTAGCCAAGGCGCTATATGTGAACGTCGGCTCGGTTAAGAACAGTGTTGACTTCTTCCAGTGCATCAGCCGACGCAAACCCATTGCCTCATTGTCCATTAGGCTGGCGCTGACCCTAAACAGAATGGATGGTGAGGATAATTTTGGCCGATTGCTGGAATCGGCCTCCCTATTGATCGAAGCGCTCAATGAAGGTTTTGTAATGTTCCTCCATAGATCCTTGGGGCCGATTACTTGGATCGGCATCGCCACGTTCGTCCATCGATGTTTGCTTTTGTTACACGGTCAGGCCGGTGGATAAAACCAACCTAACCCCGTTCTTTGTCACGTCGATGCGCTCGCAGTCGTCCAAATTGATGCCCGAGAGTGGCTCTTGGCCCGATGTCTCCCAAACGTTCATGCCAGCCGTCGAAATCTCGGCTGAATCATCTGCGTGGACGACTTCTAATTCATCTCCATCCCATCGTATTAGGCATTGGTGCATCGTGGATGGGATGCAACAGTTAGCGTGGATCCAATCTCTCCCTAGTAAGACGAGCATAGGAGCTCTTGCTTGTCTACAATAAAGAACGTCGTAGGGACGAGTTTTCCTTCCTACGGTCGGATCCACGTTCGAACACCTTGTGCGTCGGATGCTTGGCCGTTGAAATCGCTCGGTGTCACGTTGGTCTTGATCGAGATCCGAGCTGGGAGCGTCCCAACCGACGTAGCATGGAGTATGGCATAATGTTAAGCTGCCGCTCCGGTGTCCACCAACATCTTGTTGACAGGCTGCCCATTGATGTAACCTCGCAAGTACGGGGCCTTCGGATGCTCGTAGCTTCTTTCTCGTGGCTTCTCAAAGATGACCGGCCGTGGGCCGCAGATCAAGTTGTGCCACGGGTGCTTCGTCTAATCCTGGAGCGCTAAACTCCGTTGGAAGGATGAAGACCATGTTTGTGCCGGCCGATGTCTCAACATCGGCTTTCTTTTGTCCGGGGCGCCACTCTTTCCTTTGTGGCCGACCTTCTTCGTCCGGGGTTCGCTGAATTTTGGCGGCCGGATCAGGCCGCGCCTTCCTCAACATGTGCGGGTATAACCTTTCAGCTTCTTCCAACCCACGTAGACGCTGAACCCTTCGCTTTGGGAACGGCTGAGCCCATCGTGGGCACCACCTTGGCCGATGATACTTGTCTTCTTCTTCATCATCGTCCTCTAGTTCCTCGAGATCTTCCACCCGAGCGGACTCAGCATGCTTGTTCCTAGGCGGGAGAGGCCCTAGACGTTTGAACACAGACACGTTAGTTGCATCCTTCTTCTTTTGTTTACATTCTGGGCAGTTGCCGATTGTAGGTAATCGGCTCATTCCTGAATCCCAGCAGTGTCTGAAGAAGGGGCAGTCCCAGTGCCTATCCACGTCGTCTTGCTCCCTCGACTTTTCCTTGGCGTGGCGCTCGTATCGCTCCTCGTCGCGATCATGCCGACGACGTCTCATGTCGTCCCTAGCGAGACGATCCTTGCCATCATCGTCGTTGTGTCGCCGGCGTTGGTCGTATTGACCCACATACTTGTTGAGGAGGTGATCAGAGAGAGGTCGCTGATATCTTACGTTCCTCACTTCTCCCTCTATGATGTAGCGCTTGCCATCGTGGCGGAGCCGATCGCGTGGAGCGGCTTCCTCTGTATCCTTGCTATGAGAGCAGCTGCCCTCATCTCCGTCCTCACCAGAGTGGTGCCCAGGTCCTACCATGTTGATATTGCACGAGAAATCTGGCTGGCACCCTCCATGGTAAGTACACTCCACCATGTTAACGGCGGGGAAGGGGTGTGTGTCGACCTTCATGGCGTACTGGCTGAAAATTAGCCGCCCTTGTTCTATCGCCATTTGGACGTGTTGACGCCACACCCTGCAGTCGTTGGTGGCGTGGGTGAACGTGTTATGCCATTTGCAGTATGGCTTCCCGTTCAGCTCTTGCACCGTGGGGATCTTGTGGCCTTCGGGTAACTTTAGCTGCTTCTCCTTGAGTAAGAGGTCGAAAATCTGCTCAGCTTTGGTCACGTCGAAGTCAAATCCTTTTGGAGGACCTTGTGGCTTAACCCACTTACGGGACACGGGGCTTGCCCCCGAGTCCATTCAGCCACTGCTACCTCTTGATCTCCCGCAGCACCTTCATCTTCATCTGCCTCAACCAGGACCACCGCGCGCTTGAATTTATCCTGGTAGACATCTGGGTGGCGCTGTTCATATGCTGACAGCTTCTGCACCATGTGCGCCAATGAAGGGTAGTCTGCTTGGGAGGCCACGTCCTTGATCGATGATGAGAGACCCACCACCGCCAACTCGACTGCTTCTTTTTCACTTACGTGAACCGAATAGCATCGGTTCCTAACGGTCCTGAAGCGCTGGATGTATTCTAACACTGTTTCCCCGTGCTTCTGTCGTACTTGTGCTAGATCGGCAATACCAGCCTCGGAAGCCTCTGAGTGATACTGTATGTGGAACTGCTCTTCCAACTGCTTCCAAGTCCGGATTGAGTTCGGTGGCAGCGATGTGTACCACCCGAAAGCCGATCCTGTGAGGGACTGTGCGAAGAACCTCACCCGCAGCTCGTCTGATGCTGAGATCGTGCCCAGCTGTGCCAAATATCGGCTCACATGCTCGATGGAGCTGGAACCATCTGATCCACTAAACTTTGTGAAGTCCGGGAGCCGATATTTGGGTGGTAGCGGGATCAATTCGTACTCGTTGGGGTACGGCTTGGTATAGCCGATTGCCCTCCTTTTTGGCATCATGCCGAACTGGTCTTTCAGAATTGTACAAATCTGATCCGCGGTGATGGCTGTAGGCGTCGAACTCTGAAGGTTCGCCGGGGTGGCATACTTAGCCAGCCATGCTTGCTTTTCCAACTCTGAGCCAACTGCAGGAGCTGAGCTCTGGAGGTTTGTCGTAGTGGCGTACTTAGCTAGCCACGTCTGCTTCTCAAGATCTGTTGCCGACGTTCCTCCTGCTGTTCCAGAAGTCCCTGCCGTCGCAGCCTGGTTCGAGAGTGCCCAGTTGCTGCAGTCTGGCACGTATGCGTACGTGTATCCGTGCGGGATCTCCTTGGGCGCTTCATGTAAGAATTGGTAGTCACTAGGGTCACCACCAATCTTGTAGACGACGTATGCCGATGAATTCGGCACTTCTGGTGCTGCCAACACGAACGGCAGCGGTGGACGGGACTGGAGTGGCATCTCTCCTTGGTAAGTCCCCAGAGCTGGTCCTGACGGAGAATACCGATGGCTCATGATTTCCTGGATCACGCGCGGAGCGACACGCTCCAAAGTGTTCACCGAGGCTCTCGAGTGGCGGTGCAGCGAATGAGCCACCATGAAGTTGATCTCCTGACGCAGCGACCTGGTGCGTTCTTCTGACGGGGAGGACAGGTCCACTCCATCGAGCGCGCCTTCAGGTGAGAACCCCTTCCACCTGATGCCATGGGAGCGGGTTCTATGGAAAGAGCCGATGAGGTCGGCTTCGAGGACTGCTTTGATCTCGTCATGCTTCTTCTTGAGCTCCTCAGTCAGATCCTCGTACTTGACCGGAGTGCCTTCCGCCATCTCGGATGTAGATGGCGATGCGGTGGATGTCGAAGATTGTCCCACCGGGCGTGCCAGAATGTGTTGCGGTCGGAAACCCACCGGCGGGCAGCGACGGGCAACACCGTAGAGCCGGGAATCTCCCAGGACTGCGGCTGGCCCTGGTCCCTCCGAGCGACGGCCCGCAAAGCCTTCGCACGCACGTCCGATGCTGTCGCAAGGGCGTGCCACCTGACCTATACCTGGTCAGGAAGGTGTTGGATGATGCCTCGCTTAGTTTCCTGCATGGCATACACGTAAACGTTAAATACGAGCCTCGATTGGCTCTCAGGTTGTCCTGTGAATCGGCTCAGAGAGCCGATCCACCCATGATACGTACGAGGTGTACGATCGGATGGTGGTCCTGCTTGATCAAGATAAAGCTAAAGCGATCTACGACGATTTAGGGTTTTCACCGCATAATCGGAACATCCTACTCGTGATTGGGCCTCGCGCTCGCGTACGGTGATCGTAAGCCGATCCTAGACAGGGCCTAAAAACCAACACGAGGTTGATCCTCGGAACGTCCTGTCTAGGGCTAGCAAACTACACCCTACACGCCGCTGGATCCTCCAACCCTTTGTAAGGCCTAACTATTGCAGATATTAAACTAATCCTTGAAGAACAAGGAGCAACCGTAACGGATCGGATCTACTAAACAATGATCAAGCGGGGTGCCGCCCCTACACCTAAGATAGGTGTAAGGGCGGCTAGATGTGTAAGGGTTGCACTACGACAGCATATGATACGAAGAACAATGCTAACCCTAACACATCTAAGATAACTACGTTGCTCGCCATAAAAAGGCTTCAATGACGAGCAACGCGTGAACAACGTAATAAGCTTATGCTGCCTAGATCGCAAGATGCGATCTAGGCAGCGATGGTGCTTACCGGAAGAAACCCTCGAGACGAAGGAGTTGGCGATGCGCCGAGATTGATTTGTGTTGAACGTTGGTTGTTGTTTATTTCATAAACCCTAGATACATATTTATAGTCCGTAGACTTTCTAACGTGGGAATAATCCCAACCGTGCACGAGGCAAACTCTAACTAACCGACACGTAATCTACTATGTTACAGATACAAGGGCAAACTAGCCCAAACTTTGCATATAAGGCCGATTCACGTATTTCTTCCGTATATAATCTTCAAACCCATCTTGATCGCGGCCCACCTCTGACTCGGTCAAATTCTGGTGATAACAGTACGCTCGTACTCATTCCCTCCCATTTGAACCCCCTTCTTAGATCAAGGCACCGAAGGAGAAACTACCGTTGAACTAGAAGACAAAGGAGTCCACGGCAATAAGATGAAGAATACGATCAAAGAAGTCAATGGAGTCAAGTTCTGCATCAGTTAGAGTGGAAACTTAGACTAGTAATAGAAGGGAACATTTCCCTAATCCTAGCACCTAAGTAGCTAGATTCTATAGCAAGCCTAGTATCTCTAGAGATAGTGTTAGCAACAAGTTAGACTACGAGTCGTTCTTCTGGAGCTTTATTTGAAGTTTTACCTCACTGTAAAGTAGGAGGCTGTGTTGATCTTATGTAAACAGTTCGTGTGTACTTCTATAGACATACCTTGGACTCGCATATGTTTCTGTTGTACCACTCTGAGGGATGTAATATGAGTGGAACGGTGTTTCACTTGTGTTATGTCAACGACTTGTGTACTACACCATGCAGTGGTACGCTGGGTCACCGCAGTACTGGTATCAGAGCAAATGCTTTGACCCTAGGATTAAAACCCTTTAAAGGAGACCTATAGGTTTGGTAGTGTCTATAGGAAGTTGTATTAGTTAAACCAATTATTCTTTTGACTTGAGATGGGTATTCACTTGAGAATAACCCTGACACACTTGAGTCAATCTTTCTTATCTATCTTTCTTAAGTGAAGTTAGTTAGTTATCTTGCTTCATTCCAAATAATTAGAACACCATTGAAGCTTAAGATAATGGGTGGTAGTAGACCACAATTGGTATACAATACATGGTAGTCCAAAGAGAGGATACAACCATAAGGAAGATATCCTATTGGAAGAAGTATACCAATACAAGTATGGTTAAGTAAGAGTCATTTAAAATGTCAAATGACTGATGTTAAGTAAGGGAGATAAGTATATAAGGTAGTATATGTCTATGAGGAGTCAATCATAGGAGGTAAGGAAGAGTGATAGGAGTTACATGAGTCTACTTTTAATAATAAACTAGGTACTCATATATGATTCACTTGAGAGTCATGATGTGATGGAGTAGAACATCATAAGTGAATTACAAGAGTGTGATAAGGAGTAGGATTTAAGGAATAGTTCGAAAGCTTAGGCCTTAAAATCCTGGAAACTGTGCCAAGTATGCTCGAACCAAAGATGATAGTCGGAAGAAGGCTTTATTAGAGCATATCACATAGAGAAATCCTAGAGTTATAGGTGGTATATTCTAAACAATCATGTGTTTAGAGTAGACATGTTAGAACTAATTGTATTATAGGAAGTAGTCCTCAATAGCACATATATATGGTATACTATTTTGTTAGTACTTCCAAAGAAAACTAGGTTAACTTCAACTATCCCAGGCCATTGTGTTTCAAGTTTGTCTCATTGCAAATGTGCAATTAAGATAAATGTTGAGACCAATAGTATAAATTCACGTTTTCGTGCTAAGTATCACAACCTAAACCTATCTTGTGTGGTGTTATATACTACACATCTGAGCCTGATGTTTAGGGATGTCTTACCCAACTATTATATTCAGGCATATAAGGATGTGTACTATAAGCACAAAGCTGAATCTTCTTGGATTTTTTGGATTTTCATTGATTGACGAGATCCATACATGAAGTTTGACTTTGATATGCAAATGCATGTTGCAATATCAAGCTCTTACTTGATGTTATAGGTCTAGAGGGTAAAGGTATTCGTGTGAGCAAGTGACGAATTCTGAAGATTTTGAAGACAAGATGAAGGTTCACTAGAAGAAGGAAGTAAAGTTGTGGGAATCAACCACAACAATCTAAAGGAAGGACCAATTAAAACTCACTTTTATCCTTAATCAAGGAATAGTATCATGAAAGTGAGAAAAATAGTGAATATGGAGCAGTAGAAGTAGAGCCATATTCATTGTGGAAGAAGGGATTGCAAGTAGAGTCACTTACGATACTATCTTCATAGTACCAACAAGTGGTTATCTTGCAAAACAAACCCTAGAAGAAGGAAAATAGACAAGTGAAGTCACAGCTGGTATCCAATAAGCCACATCTAGTGCTAGATAGTCTACAGCTGGTAACAGATAGTCCACAGCTTAATCGTTCTTTCACTCTAAAGGAAAGAGGGATTCCACAGCTGGTATCCCGTAGCTGGTAAATATTTAATTGGAGGATTCACAATGGATACCCACAATTGTGTGGATACACCACAAAGAATTCTTCGTGGGACTTTAGAAAAGTACAAACTATAAGCCAGACCAAGACCAATCTTCTAACCTTGGAGTTTAATGATTAGAAGAAAGGAATTTTGAAGATCATTAGTAAACTCCAAGGGGGAGAGGAAGGCTGGAGGAGAAGTATTAAGATATTATTTGTAGTGTAATAGATGGAGAAAAGGGTCTGAACTGAAAGGAAGTCCGATCTTATTTTTATATAAGGTTGTTGGGAAGTACCCATATAAAAGTACTCTCAGGAGGTTGACAGACCAGAAGCCGAGGTTCATATCTCGGGGAAGTAAGGGTTAGACCTTAACTTGAGTAGGTAATTGTAATTACTCAAAACCAAGAAAACGTAAGTAAGTATTAGATAATGAATTGGAGGAAGAAGATATCGGAGGACAATCAAAGCCTAAGAAAACAAAAGACCGAAGGGTTTGATGTGGCACCCCGGGATCAGGGTTAGACAAATACCAGATCTTCGTCTGACATAAGCCTAACCTAGAGCTCGAGAGACTACAGTGAGAGAATCGGTAACACAACAGTGACTCTATGACTCAAGAAGTAATACAAGCTCATAACAGAGCGAAGAACCAAAGCATTACAAGCAGAGGTCACTGACCTGACATACATCAATCAACGGAAGCAAAGTTATGCTATTAGACATAGCAAGATAGCAAACGGCCTAAGAGGCCAGGAGCATAACGGCGACGTCCCAGCCCATAGATTCCAGGATGCCACCTGGGAACCCCAAGCTACTCATCGATGTCGACCTAGAAACCACCATCTGTTGGAGCGACTTCGTCTGAAACAAGAGCATGCAAAGCTGAGTACAGGGACTCAGCAAGACTTAGTACAACCTTTTAGCAAAGCGGGTATGCGGGCTTTCTGTGGAGCTTCTTTTGCGTAAAGCCAGTTTTCCTTTGTAAGACAAGAGAGAGGAGAAGCTCGACTACTCAGAACCTTTAAAAGGGGATAAGAGAGCGATATCTCTATCTCTATTGATCATCATATTGTATCCACCAATCTTCATCATCTCGAACCACTATCCTCGGATTACCCCCTCAACACCCGCAGAAGGTATCCGTAAACACACATTGGTTGCCAAGTTTTACGATGAGGTTAAAGTTCTCTATGATCTCCACGTCCGTTCCCAAGTCGTCCGTAACCGTGGACACGGCTTTTCGAAAAGATTTAACCCCTGCAGGGGTGCACAACTTTACCCACACGTGCCAACCGACTCTTAATGCCAAATTATTAGCTCTCTTCCTTGGAAAGCCGGCAGAGGGTGGTCGACCACGACCTTACCTTGTCGTCGCCGAGACCATGAGTCACGCGCTAAGGATTGTTCCGCCGTAACGGGTCAAGTCCCGAAGTCGGTCCTTAACGATGTGTACCGAGGTGGGTTTCCCCGCAGGCCGCAACCCCCGCCACCACGACCACGCTTACCGCCTGTTATGTACCTTTACCCCCAAAGCGGAATGCAATGCATATGTCCAGTATAACGCGCAAACTATGTGACTCATGGAATCTACTAGGCAAGTTAGTGAGTCGAGAGGGTACCATAATAGGGCCTCGTGTGGTTGTACGCTCGGTCTTGGTTCAAGAGGCGAGAACTCGGTTCCTAGGGTCGGCAGAAACGAAACAACCCACCACATCCCAATGTGGCCTCTCGTCTGAGCCTTTAATCATGTTTAACAACATCTCTATACTTACCACGTCAACCTGTCATGCTAGTTTCATTTCATTGTAAGGCTCCAGTCCGAAGACCGGAGTAGCGGCGTAACAAACTAAGCATGGCTAAGCATAAAGATATAAAGGCTCTAGCGACGCACACATGTCAAACCTATTTATGCTAGGAGCAGTGGATCATGGTATTTGAGGCTACAAGGGTGGAACATGCAATAGATAGGGTAACTCTACCTATCGATAAAAGACAGTTGAATCGTATGCAATATGTAGAAACCAGAGTAAAAGCATTTCAAAATCATATATGAACTAGGCTAGGGCTTGCCTTTGTCCCTGACAAACCAATGTGGATCTTCGGAGATCCCATGCTTGACTTGTTCGCTGATGGACAATTATTGATCTCCATCGTTGTCGATCTTCATCGTCTCGGGCACGTGCTCTATCGATCGCGAAGAAGCAAATACCGGAAAGGTAGATCAACAATCAACACATGGCATCGATGCAATGCGCATACAAGGATGATGATATGACATGTTAATAGTAATGAAAGTGATCCTCTAATATGCTCATCAATTTAAATAGGGCTGGAATGCATAATACTTTGCAATTCCATAAACCCCGCATATTAAAGAAAAGGGTTCATTTGTTCTTCTATTAAGGACAGGGTTCAAAGTTGTTTAGCAATGCATGCTTTTGATACTAAAATGTAGATCTCATTTTTCTGAAAATTTGGATATATTATACATAATTTTAAGATGTAAAATGGATTAGTTATAAATTTTACAAGTGCCGGTATTTTCTGAAAACGGAAAACAATGCGAAATTAGTTGGTTAAACTTTTCGAAGTGTTTTCTCTTACTGTGTTAGGATGTACGGCGGAAACTACTTTGCTCTTTCGTTAAACTCAACTTTGCTGTAGCTCTACTCCGAATAAAATCTGAACATTGGCACGTAACTACTGAACGACTGCTAGTAGTGCGAGCACTAATAGGTTTCTGCTGATTGCTGAATTCGAGTTGCAGTGTCTCAGATTGTATTTGCATGATAGGTAAAGTGAGTTTCGGTAGAGACAAATATGCAGTACTGAACGTACCCACAACCACAAGTATTCAGATTAGTGCTCTGCTAGCAGAAATAGGAGAGTTCAACATAAAATCCAGTCCAGAAACGTGTGCCTACAAGGACTACTCTGGCCGACCAAGGACTTGGCGATTGAGCGCTAACAGGGATGCGGTATGGCGCGCGTTGGATGCGCCTCATCAAGGCGGACCTAATAGCAGCGGCGCTGCCGCCTTTGTTCACTCGAACATGGCCGGCGACGACCTACCACGGTGGAGCACGGCGGCACGTACGGCGCGGGGCCAAACCAGAGGAGGAGGGAGTCCGAGGAGAAGTCCTTGAGGACCAGCGGCTCACCAGGAACGCGAAGGAGGGCTCAGCGAGGCCGGGCGAGGCCTGCAGGCGCCGCGGCGGTCGCCGGAAGCTGCGCCGGCCTCGGAGAAGACGAGGTCGGGCGGCCGATTGGAGCCTCCCTAGTCGATTCCTTCGACGGGGAGGAGCATCGGGAGGAGGCGGAGCCGGTGGTGGTCGTGGTTTGGCTCGGGGGTGGCCGGAACGACGGCGGCGACGAGCGGCCGGAGCTAGGGTTTCGGGCGCGCGCGCGAGAGAGAGAGGAAGGAGGCGCGCGAGGGGGAAAAGAGATAGGGACGAGGGGAGGCGTGCGGGAGGCTCTCCAGGACGTCGTCCTCATCCGCGGGCGAGCAGGAGGTGGCCGGCGAGCCACCAGGAGCTGCCAGGCAGCTGCCTCCTTGGCTGTAGGTAGAAGACAAAGACGATTTTTATGAAAATCCCCTTGCAGTTTAGAGTTTTCTCTGGAATTTTAAAACATGGCTAAAAACAATAGTATTTTGCTATTTGGAAATCCTTTTGGAGTTCAAAAATAACTCTAGACTTTATGTAAATACTTAGTGGCCCTTCTAATTATATTTGAGGGTCCAACAGTTTGGTTTGAAATATTTTGAGAGGATTTCAAACAGAGGGGAAATTGCACACATTTGGGTTTCCACATTGATTTATTTGCAAATTTTTCTTAATGCATTTTAAATGATGCTCATGAATGCACAAACATTTCCTAATTAGGGTTTAGCCAAAGCAGGGATGTTACAACTCTATCCCCCTTACAAGAATCTCGTCCCCGAGATTCCTAAGGTAGGAAAAGAGAAGGTAACAAGGACTACACCGATCTTCAATGAGCTTGTCGATACCACGGTGATCTTCTTTGTCGAAGAAGTTGATCCTCGACACAATGAAGAAGTTGATCCACAACACCAGGAATGAAGCGCTTCATTTTCTTCCTTTGAAATTGTTGCTCAACTGCACCTAAAGGAAAGAGGGAATAACACTGGACGGTGGATCTTCACAAAGATCGAGTATATCATGGTCAACTCACTGAAGGAGTATTGAAAACAACTCCTGAGCTAACAAACATGAAACACGTCAAGGTAAAGGAGGAGATGAAAGAAGTTTCAAATTTTTGGTAGGCAATTGCTCCACGCTTTACAAGAATACGAAGGGACAAGGTAGCGAGGAGTTAACCTGCCTTTGATACCATGACGAGGCACTCTTAGACAGGGCAACTCGTAGAAACACGAATGATTTTCAAACCAGAGAAACTTTGGATTTAAAGAATCGTAGTCACTCTTTGGATCAAGGATACATGAAACGATTATTGTCTACTAAAAAGGCCGGGGTCTAAATGACTGACGAATTCACAAAACGTGTGAATTGATTGGAACTTGAGGTATAAGCCAAAGTAAGGGGAAAAGCATTGTCGAAAGACGTAGCAAGGATTACCGGGGAGTGAATTTTTTTTTCTACTTACGAAGTTGTTGTCACCGGAGAAATGATTTCGAGGTATTGACCAGGAGACATTGAGCAGCTTTGTTTGTAATGTTCTCCTTGATGTCCTAGACACCAATATTAGGCTATTGACCAGCTTTCAATAGGTCATCAAGTGAAGGTCGGACTCGGAATTGAAAAGACATCATAAGGGCAACTCCTAGAATAAGTCGCAAAAGATCCTTATGGAGAGTGGTTATTCTTGTTACTTCAAGGATCTTGGCATTAGGTCTTCCGACTAATTGTGCTAACCACAACATCAATCTTACCGGATTTGCGAAGAGACCTATGTCAAAACTCCTTGAGAAACACCAACCATCATTGCCGCTTGAGATTCAGCTTAGGTTAGGTGTAAAGATACTTTCGGACTCGGAATGTTTGAATGTAAGATTTGCAACAGTTACCACCAAGGTAAAGTCGATAGATTCTCAAGATATAGCTTTGTCAATCTCCAAAGGATTGAGCTAGATTGCGTAATATATGTGGTTGCGACTGCAAAGGCAATTGCGTGCACATGAACTTGCAATGTAACACAAGTGAGTCCTTGCGGGGACATCAAAGAAGATATTGAAGCTCCTAAGCTTCTTCTCTTTTTTGAACAAACCAGTCAGTAGCTTAGTGTGCATAGAGGAATGTTTCAAGGAATGGAGGTAACAACCTGCCATCTCAAGAATATTCCGCACATGCATGACCGACCTGCGATGATTCCCGAGGAAAGGAAAGGGAACTCTACTCGGATCCACGGCGACATCTTTCAGCAAGTGCACGTGTACCGGAGAAGGTCACTTCCAACATCCGAACACATACTTCATGATAACACAAAGATGGTTCTCAAAAGTTTCCAATACTAGTGCCAAACGTGCAATATGAATCTATTTAAACATGGAGAAAATAAGAATGTCATCGATGGGCTCAATAACAAACTTATCAAGATACTCCAATGAGGAATTCATATTTTACATGAACGAGGCAGAAGTATTAGTCAGACCAAAGGACATGAAGGTATACTCAGACGAGGCACCATGAGTATAAACATCATCAATATAGTCCTTGGAACTGAGTTTGATTTGACGATAGCCCAAACTCAAATCAAATATGGGGATTATAGCATATCCACAAAGGAGATACTTTCTAACTTAAACACAAACAACACTGGACATCCCTTTATGAAGGAACAAAGTTGGATAGAGCTTTTGTCTTTCAACTCTCCAAGTTGTTGATTAAGCTCAACCAACTAGTCCAGGATATCCAGTATGGTTTCTTGGAGAAAGGAGTAGTTCACAAAACCGACTTGCTCATGAACTCGATAACACGGTCATGTGGCAACATAGCGATACTTCTAGAAAGACATCCGAATATCACGAACCACCGGTATATCACTCGAATTCGAGAGGGATCTTGCTTTACAAAGCAAACGATATGGGTCTTGAGAGCTTTGACATAAACCTAACTCTTTGACCGAAGATGTGCGAACCAATCTTGCTAAGAATGACACAAATGTCCTTGAATCTCGAAGCAATAACAATTGCTAAGCATCATAGATGGCAACATCAATATGCACACCCCAACATTCCCAAGCACGGACATCTCGGAGGAAGGTTGAGTAAAGACTTGCAAGAGAATTACTTCATCAATAAGGCCATGATACACAACACGACCTCATGATATTAAAGAGGGTGATACTCAAGGTAGAATAGAACAGAAGCTAACAAGGCCTCTTAATTTGCGGATTACAATACTTTGACCAAGTCTTAGAAACGGACGAGGTACTGGAGTTTGTTTCTCCTGACATACTGAAGTGGGATGTCTTGACAAACCACAAGATTAATATGCATTGGAATACAACAATGCACATTTACAACTTGACTGTTAACTAGCATACAAAGGTCGGAAAGCAACTAAAGGGGAAGAACACGATCAGGATCAGAATTCCTGAGAGGTAGATGAACAAGTTAACACTCTTGGAAAACTCATGCTGAAAAGGGAGATGTGGTAGAGTCACAGACGTAGATGCGAGACTCACAAAGAGCACTCGTGTCCTGATCCATTTGTTTCGATGAAAGAACCTCTGCAATAGCTAGTGGAAGGGAAAGACCTGTATTGCCGAAATTCAATACGACAATAAGCACAAGATTGAAGGCTAGCTTTATTTGAATTTAGCCATCCCGATGTAATGTTTGAACATTAACACTGGGTGTTCAACGGAATGGATCTTGGGTTAAAGGCCGGCTTCATGTACTAAGATTCAGTAGAATCCAGCACAATCGGGGACCTTCGGTTCAAGTCCAAGGGTTAAAAAGTCCGAGAAAGATGTAACTACTAGATGAGTGACACGGAGGACACTGCGAGGTAGTAATCACGGTGTAGCATCTAGAAGCAATGCATAGCTTCTGAAGTACCCAAGCAAATAAAAAGGAGGCATACAAGGCAAAAGGAAACCTCGAAGCCTAGAAACGGAATGATGTGGAACCCACAAAATAGAGAGATCATGATGGAAAGAATCTCTCCGTTGAAACAAAACAACGAGGAAGCAAAGAACACACACTACTCTAGAGAACTCTATACTAGGTCAACTGGTTTAGAAACGACATGCCCTTGAGGCACCTAAGTTTGAAAGACCAGAAGAGATAGAAAAACTTTCAAATCAACACAAGGTAAGGCACCTTAGAATTAGAGCGATACCAGATAAGGAGTAAAAAGAATCCTAATCAGATTTTCGGAAATACTTTTAGCTTTTAAATAGTTTTCACAAGGACTATACTCAACATCGACCAGTTAACAAGGGTTTCCTACAGGCAGTCCTGCTCTGATACCAAAACCTGTGGCACCCCGGGATCAGGGTTAGACAAATACCAGATCTTCGTCTGACATAAGCCTAACCTAGAGCTCGAGAGACTACAGTGAGAGAATCGGTAACACAACAGTGACTCTATGACTCAAGAAGTAATACAAGCTCATAACTGAGCGAAGAACCAAAGCATTACAAGCAGAGGTCACTGACCTGACATACATCAATCAACGGAAGCAAAGTTATGCTATTAGACATAGCAAGATAGCAAACGGCCTAAGAGGCCAGGAGCATAACGGCGACGTCCCAGCCCATAGATTCCAGGATGCCACCTGGGAACCCCAAGCTACTCATCGATGTCGACCTAGAAACCACCATCTGTTGGAGCGACTTCGTCACGAAACAAGAGCATGCAAAGCTGAGTACGGGGACTCAGCAAGACTTAGTACAACCTTTTAGCAAAGCGGGTATGCGGGCTTTCCGTGGAGCTTCTTTTGCGTAAAGCCGAGTTTTCCTTTGTAAGACAAGAGAGAGGAGAAGCTCGACTACTCGGAACCTTTAAAAGGGGATAAGAGAGCGATATCTCTATCTCTATTGATCATCATATTGTATCCACCAATCTTCATCATCTCGAACCACTATCCTCGGATTACCCCTCAACACCCGCGGAAGGTATCCGTAAACACACATTGGTTGCCAAGTTTTACGATGAGGTTAAAGTTCTCTATGATCTCCACGTCCGTTCCCAAGTCGTCCGTAACCGTGGACACGGCTTTTCGAAAAGATTTAGCCCTGCAGGGGTGCACAACTTTACCCACACGTGCCAACCGACTCTTAATGCCAAATTATTAGCTCTCTTCCTTGGAAAGCCGGCAGAGGGTGGTCGACCACGACCTTTACCTTGTCGTCGCCGAGACCATGAGTCACGCGCTAAGGATTGTTCCGCCGTAACGGGTCAAGTCCCGAAGTCGGTCCTTAACGATGTGTACCGAGGTGGGTTTCCCCAGAGGCCGCAACCCCCAGCCACCACGACCACGCTTACCTGCCTGTTATGTACCTTTACCCCCAAAGCAGAATGCAATGCATATGTCCAGATAACGCGCAAACTATGTGACTCATGGAATCTACTAGGCAAGTTAGTGAGTCGAGAGGGTACCATAATAGGGCCTCGTGTGGTTGTACGCTCGGTCTTGGTTCAAGAGGCGAGAACTCGGTTCCTAGGGTCGGCGAAACGAAACAACCCACCACATCCCAATGTGGCCTCTCGTCTGAGCCTTTAATCATGTTTAACAACATCTCTATACTTACCACGTCAACCTGTCATGCTAGTTTCATTTCATTGTAAGGCTCCAGTCCGAAGACCGGAGTAGCGGCGTAACAAACTAAGCATGGCTAAGCATAAAGATATAAAGGCTCTAGCGACGCACACATGTCAAACCTATTTATGCTAGGAGCAGTGGATCATGGTATTTGAGGCTACAAGGGTGGAACATGCAATAGATAGGGTAACTCTACCTATCGATAAAAGACGATTGAATCGTATGCAATATGTAGAAACCGGAGTAAAAGCATTTCAAAATCATATATGAACTAGGCTAGGGCTTGCCTTTGTCCCTGACAAACCAATGTGGATCTTCGGAGATCCCATGCTTGACTTGTTCGCTGATGGACAATTATTGATCTCCATCGTTGTCGATCTTCATCGTCTCGGGCACGTGCTCTATCGATCGCGAAGAAGCAAATACCGGAAAGGTAGATCAACAATCAACACATGGCATCGATGCAATGCGCATACAAGGATGATGATATGACATGTTAATAGTAATGAAAGTGATCCTCTAATATGCTCATCAATTTAAATAGGGCTGGAATGCATAATACTTTGCAATTCCATAAACCCCGCATATTAAAGAAAAGGGTTCATTTGTTCTTCTATTAAGGACAGGGTTCAAAGTTGTTTAACAATGCATGCTTTTGATACTAAAATGTAGATCTCATTTTTCTGAAAATTTGGATATATTATACATAATTTTAAGATGTAAAATGGATTAGTTATAAATTTTACAAGTGCCGGTATTTTCTGAAAACGGAAAACAATGCGAAATTAGTTGGTTAAACTTTCGAAGTGTTTTCTCTTACTGTGTTAGGATGTACGGCGGAAACTACTTTGCTCTTTCGTTAAACTCAACTTTGCTGTAGCTCTACTCCGAATAAAATCTGAACATTGGCACGTAACTACTGAACGACTGCTAGTAGTGCGAGCACTAATAGGTTTCTGCTGATTGCTGAATTCGAGTTGCAGTGTCTCAGATTGTATTTGCATGATAGGTAAAGTGAGTTTCGGTAGAGACAAATATGCGATGCTGAACGTACCCACAACCACAAGTATTCAGATTAGTGCTCTGCTAGCAGAAATAGGAGAGTTCAACATAAAATCCAGTCCAGAAACGTGTGCCTACAAGGACTACTCTGGCCGACCAAGGACTTGGCGATTGAGCGCTAACAGGGATGCAGTATGGCGCGCGTTGGATGCGCCTCATCAAGGCGGACCCAATAGCCAGCGGCGCTGCCGGCTTTGTTCACCCGAACATGGCCGGCGACGACCTACCACGGTGGAGCACGGCGACGTACGGCGCGGGGCCAAACCGGAGGAGGAGGGAGTCCGAGGAGAAGTCCTTGAGGACCAGCGGCTCACCGGGAACGCGAAGGAGGGCTCGGCCGAGGCCGGGCGAGGCCTGCAGGCGCCGCGGCGGTCGCCGGAAGCTGCGCCGGCCTCGGAGAAGACGAGGTCGGGGCGGCCGATTGGAGCCTCCCCTAGTCGATTCCTTCGACGGGGAGGAGCATCAGGAGGAGGCGGAGCCGGTGGTGGTCGTGGTTTGGCTCGGGGGTGGCCGGAACGACGGCGGCGACGAGCGGCCGGAGCTAGGGTTTCGGGCGCGCTGCAGAGAGAGAGAGGAAGGAGGCGCGCGAGGGGAAAAGAGATAGGGACGAGGGGGAGGCGTGCAGGAGGCTCTCCAGGACGTCGTCCTCATCCGCGGGGCGAGCAGGAGGTGGCCGGCGAGCCACCAGGAGCTGCCAGGCAGCTGCCTCCTTGGCTGTAGGTAGAAGACAAAGACGATTTTTATGAAAATCCCCTTGCGGTTTAGAGTTTTCTCTCGGAATTTTAAAACATGGCTAAAAACAATAGTATTTTGCTATTTGGAAATCCTTTTGGAGTTCAAAAATAACTCTAGACTTTATGTAAATACTTAGTGGCCCTTCTAATTATATTTGAGGGTCCAACAGTTTGGTTTGAAATATTTTGAGAGGATTTCAAACAGAGGGGAAATTGCACACATTTGGGTTTCCACATTGATTTATTTGCAAATTTTTCTTAATGCATTTTAAATGATGCTCATGAATGCACAAACATTTCCTAATTAGGGTTTAGCCAAAGCAGGGATGTTACATTTGACCATACCAAAATTAATGATTATTAGAAAGATTCCTTTCATGGAACCTAAAGAAACCAAAAGTAAGATAACTAGTATAAACTTGAAGCCATGATTGGATGGACTAAATGAGTCTAATCCATTCGTAGGACTAAACAACCAGGACCATGCCCATTGTAAATACCTTACTAAGTACCATTACTTTCGTTATGATAGTAAGGGAAAACAATACCTTACTTTAAACAATTTTTTTTTAGAATTAAGGTTTGGGCACCGCAGCTGGATTACCACAGCTGGTAGAACCAAGCTTTGAGTACCTAAATAGGAAGATGTCACCACAACCATTAGTAAAGTCCATTAACACCATAAAATGTCCTAATCCAAGAATCTTTGGAGAGTAAGTCTATACGCTTAGAGTGTTGGAAGAAATCATAGAATAGAAGACAGTATCAGTGCCAGACATCAGAAGACTACATGAAGGATCTGGACAAGGGATATATCCAACTATATCTAGTGTGATCACCATGGAGTTGAAGGATGGTGATCTGTTCAAGTCATTTCAACATTTCGAAACCTGAGAGCGTTCGAACTTCGGGACGAAGTTCAGTTTAAGGGGGAGAGGCTGTAATATCCCAGGTTTAGAGGTTATAAAATGAGAGATCACCAAAGTGTGCATTGCATTCATGCATAGAAAATCCGGGGAATTTTCGCGCTTTCAAATAAAACTTACCACGATAATCGAAGTTTCACTTGACTTGCTGGAATTGAAGTAGATCATCAAGTCAAGCGCTATAAACTTCACTGTGATCTTTGCTAAAACCTTATTTTGGGTAGACATAATTTGATCCATAGGTTGGATCAAAAGGAACTAGAACTATTACACAACACTTAAAAATTAGCAACTACCTTTGTGTGTAATTTAATTCACTTATAAATAAGGTAAACCACAGGGTCTAAATTGCATACAAGCCACACATTCTTATTTAAATCATAACTTATTAAATACATGGAATATCATAAAACTAAACCCATTTACATTACGAATTATAGTCCAAACTATTTGAATAAAACAAACTATGAGTATTTTGAAACTCATATGATCATGCCTTGGTGAAATCAAACCCAACTTTCCAAAATTTAGGAATAACCTTCAACCTTGACCTTTTGACCAATATTATAATGTAAATCCAATCAAAGATGGTATGATGACTCATCCACAATAATAAAATCATCCACAAGATATTTAGTAGCAAATGCCACTTGGCTATCCAAAAATAAAGCATATGAGAGGATAATGATCTTGCCACATGGGATGAAAATATCTACATGACTTGCTTTCCAAGCTATGCCACCTCATGCTCAAAGGATTGCTATGGATGAGGGCATGACAACCAAGCACCTTACACATCAAACCAACACAAGAGTCACCACCTATGTGTCATGATACTAGAGCTTGCCCAAGCCTATAAATAGAGCCACATCCTCCATCCATTTGCTCATCTTGTAGCATGATACAAGGAAACAACCACATAGAGCCACTCCATATGAATTAGCTAGGATCAAGATGAAGAAGCTAGGAGGTGGAGGCATACCACAAGATGCAGGTTTATCAGATTTCCTGAAGAACAAGCTATAGAAGATACCAAGGTAGAATTCCTAGGGAAACCATATATTTAGAGGATCATATCATCATCTCTTGAGTAGGATCTTAGGATATTCCAAGAAATTGAGAAGTGAGAGAAGTTATAATACTAACCATAGCCATGTTCATACAAGAATATTAGAGAAGTACTAATCCTAGTTGTTTAAGACAACATTTGATCTTGGAGGTGAGAACCCTATTCCAATAGCCATACCTTAGGAAACCAATTCTATAATCATCACAACTTGGTATTAATTATAAACCGTAAGAATCTAGGATGAGTGTGATGAGAAGAATACTAAAGAGGGATTAGTGAGGAATGAGTGAATCTTGTCTAATGCATGATCATACCTTGTAGACATAGATGATAAGTTAAAACCATATGATTAATAGAATCTCATCTATCACATAAAATAATAAGTATATCACTAGTAGTTAACCCCAGACCAATCCTCATGCCTTGTATGGAGGAGTAACCCTAGCTAGCCAATAAAACATAATCAAAGCTTATACTTATACCCAATTCTAGCTTGTGTATTACATGGGTAATCCCAAATAAAACCCTAGACCACATTTGAATCCAAGTACCAATTGGGATCATGAAAAGAACCCTGCCATACCTCATGCCTATTTATACTTCAATTTAGTGAAGCTTAGGCAAAACCCTAGACCTTTCAAGTAGAATTCACACCACATAGAATATTATGTCCTAACTTGGGTATCATGGATCACAAGTATAAACCAATCCATATACACCTATAGACTAAATACCATTTGGTGAGTAGAGCGAAACAAACATTCAATTCTATTTGGCTTTCCAAGTACTTGCTTTGGGAACCAAATGAAATAGTATTTTATAAAATAGAATCACCACAAGAGCAATTGAATTAACTATGAGGATTAAAGGATTCATCCTAAATAATTTAAGTTAAAGCTTGATTGATGATTATAGAGGTTATATCACCACTCTTCTTAAACTCTAAGAACCATCATTCACATAAAATCATGAACCAATCCCATTTCCTTTACCATTTGTTAAAACCTAGCCATAATTAAATAATATGTGAGTAATCACTATGGTTAAGCACTAGAAAAATAGAATATGTTCACCATGCACATGTTCTACATTCCAACCCATTTAAACAGGTTTGATTCCTAAATTAATTAGGAATTGAGATGAACCCTAGAATTATATCAATTGGAATTTTAACTTGTGCCTCATAAGAACCCCAAATTAATCATTTATAAAATGGTTGTTTATAAACAAAACAATACAGTAGGTAGCATTATCAAATTGTTTTGATATTAAATTATTTTCGAACCTCAAAACAAAACAGAAATCAAATTTGAATTCAAACAACAAAATAGAAAACAGAAAAGAAAACAGAAATTTGAAAAAGGAAAGAGAGGGAAACTTACCTGACTTACCTGGACCGCAGCAGCCCAAAGCCCACCACAGCAGCCCAACAGTTAGCCCAGGAGCAGTCCAGCCCACGTCCAAATACCGTTTCACGTGCGTCAAAAATCGTGCGAGAGGAAAAAACACTTCGTCGTCGTCGTCTCCGAGCTCGACAGCGCGGCGGAGCTAGTTGGCCACGATCTCGTCGTCGATAAGCTTGCCCGGACGTTGCCAGAACTCAGAACCACGCCCAACCTCTCTCGCGTCCGAGCTTATCCGCGGACGAGGAGATCCTTGCCAGCTAGAAGCTTCCAGAGACCGCCACCTCCCGACCATGGTCGTCGCCGTGTCGAGGCCACAGGGCTTCCCTTGGCCTATAGATAGGTGGAGAGCATCGCCGTGCACGCCTTGTTCATCTCCTCCACTCCATTGCTGCTCAGAAACCTTCTATATCTCATACGCATCCACTCTCTGTCGTCGGAATCGAAGACGAAGCCGACGGAGGAGGCCACCCCAGCCTCCGGCGTGTGGTCCAGGAGAAGCGCCTGGACTCAAGCAGCATCTGGGAGGAGCCCAGCATCAAGGGGAGCAAGGAATCAGGGCAATTTCGGCGTTCCCTTCTGCAGCACATCGCCGGGAAATCTCCAATCGCCATCGTCTCCGTCGACCATCGCCGGAGCCTACCACACCTTGAGCTTCATGGTGAGCTTCCACGTCTGTAGGGCCTACTCTCACATCCTATCGACGTTTGTAGCTCCGTTTAGACATCTCGCCGGAGTGCACCGCCGCGGGACATGGTTTCCGACGAAGCTCCGGTGAGTCCCCCCACAAACCATCACCACCAGTAGCTTTGTTTTGTAGTCCTCGTTCGAATATGCCTAGCCGCGCATCTCGGGAGGCTGTAAATCGGCGGCGCCACCGTGCTCTGGCCGCCGGCGTTTAAACGTCGGTGAGGTCAAAGGTCACGGTCAATTTTGACCAGTCCTTGCCGACGTGGCACCTGACGTGTAATTTGGTCCCACCAGTCAGTCTCTGCGGGTATAAGTGGACGGGTATGTTTAGTATCTCGTTCAAATTTCAAATTCCAGAAAATAACTGAAACTTTACAAAATCATAGAAAATTCATATCAACTCAGAAAAATATGAATAATATATCAAAATGCTCAGAAAAATAAACTCTATTCAAATAAAATATAAAACAAAAATGTGTGTCAAAATAAAAATTCACTTATTTTTATCTTTATTAATTATGTCTTTCTAATTGTTTAAAATGCAAATTGAATTCAATAAATAATTAAGTTCCAAAAATTAAACTATTCAGTAACTAAATAAAATATTAAGATTAGATTCATTAACATGTTTCATTTACTTAAATATTAGTGATAATTCATAAACCCTAGTTTGCAAATTACTATTTTCTATTTTCTTTAAAAAAACAATAAAGCAAGAAAATATTAAAAGCCAATATCACTTTGGTAGCTCAACAATTAGTTACTTAAACATTCTTAAGTTAACAAGTTAAATACTTTAAACCTAATAACAATTATTAAACCCTGATTCTTAATTAAACCTAAATAGGAGTTACTCTAATTATTAAATCTTGTGAAAATTAGTAAAATGTCAAACCATTACTAATTTTGATTCAAAGTAATTAGTAACCACAACTTTATTACCAATCATCATTTTAGGAGTTGTACCATAATTTAGAAACCCTAGTTTTAATTGAGTAAGACCTTGATTCCATTATTTCATGTGATCATCTCAAATTATTTCAATTCTAAAACCCTAAAGATTTAACCCATGTGATCATGTGAAATTCCCCTTACATAGAGAACCATATTATGTGACCAATGAATGCATGCTTATGATCCACTAGCATAAACCAAGTCACATGAGATTATCATTTCATGTCCCTATTCTTAATTAAAACCTATATGATCCACTAGTGCCACCTAGGTATAAACCCTAACTTGTTAATATGTTAGCAATATTAATACTCATACCTAGTATCACCATGGAATTCAACCTCAACCATCAAACCCTAGTAGAACCATAGTAATGAACCCTAATACCCATCTTGTGTGGTAATTCTCATCATATGCTCCTATTCAACTAAACCCTACTTAGGAAATGATAAGCCACTTAGCTTAGAAACCATTAGAGATTACTTAGTAAAGCAATTGTGAAACCATAGTAAACCCTAATAGCTAATTTATAGAACCATCTTGACCATCATCCTTTGATATGATACCATAATCAACCATAGTAATAAACCTGCCAATACTTCTTGTATATAGAACCAATTCAACTTAAGAACCCAACTAGTCCCTATTAGAGAACTAGATGAATTCAATGGTAAACCCTAGAGTTACCTAGCTCCTATGTATAGTAGTTCATATTCTTATTTAACCTGTTCTTCAAAAGTTATTCTTTTGAAGTACAAATGTCAATCAAACCTTAGAAGCCTAATCCTTCCTTGAAATACTCATTATTTCATAAACAACATGTTCTTCAAAAGTTATTCTTTTAAAGTATAGTATAAGTAATCATCAACCATGTTCTGTAGAACTTAAAATTGACAACTTCTCTTTACATATTGTTCAACTACAAGTCCTTTATGTATGTGCTTGTTATGATGTCTTATATCACTTGGATATGATGCTAATATAACCAAACCCTAATAAGAACCTTGTTTGAGAACCATCCTAAAAGTGCAACCAACCCTAAAGAAATCTTTACAACTCATACATCCTAAATCATCGAAGCTAGATTACGCTCGGGACGATTGCATCTCATATTATGCATTATAGCATCTTTGCCAATTCTTTAAATATTGTCCTTACCGGACGATGATGGTATTTCAGCATTTGGAGTTCTCACGTATCGAAGCTTTTGCCTGCATAATCTTGCAGTCAACAAAGGCAAGATCATCACTTGCTCATGTCATTTGATTATTTGTATCAAACTATTTGCAAAGTTCTATACTTATCACTCATGCATTGAAAAGCAAAGTATTATTTTACAATTATGAATATGACTATGTGGTGGGCAATGGAACCATGGTATGTGTTGATATGGTGGAGGTTCCATTGCATGGGTACTACTCATCTAGGACTAAGTACCAATGCCGTCCAGTGATTCTAGCGCCGTACATATCGCGTTGACCATAAGATCTATAATGGCTCTGGGGAAGTCAGCTGTATCTTTTCCCTTCTGCACGCCAACGGACTGGTAGAGCTGCGGGGTGTTGGAGGCACTGACGTAGGTTGGGATAGCCTTTTAAATCCCCATCCGTGTGTGATGTTGAGCTCTACGGTCTATGATGGATTGTACAAAGTACACCGTGAGTAAAGCCGTATTATCGGAAAAAAAACTGGGGGTGTGCGGTTGGACAAAAGGGTGGGTTTGCAGTCGCGGAAAAGGCAGTGATTGGCTTGGACCTTACACCTGGCCCCACATCAAGGAAGTGTGGACGGGAACGATCACCCGGTTGGTATCCAGGATAAGTTCTCTTATGGGAAAAGTAACGCACCTCTGCAGAGGATACCGACTTGTGACTCGTCACTCCCTGTTCGGGAAGGGAACTGCGAACACGGCAGGAAAGGAACTCCATGAAGTTCGGTCAACTCCGTGAAGACCGACGGGCATAGTTTTCGAATAAAATAAACCTTTTGAAGAAATGTTTATGAAAACTTGCATTTGCCTATGACTTTCTGGTCTGTGGCCGTAGCTAGTGCATGATACACCTATTTCCTAATATGAACTTGCTGAGTACGCTCATACTCATTCCCTCCCATTTGAACCCCCTTCTTAGATCAAGGCACCGAAGGAGAAACTACCGTGGAACTAGAAGACAAAGGAGTCCACGGCAATAAGATGAAGAATACGATCAAAGAAGTCAATGGAGTCAAGTTCTGCATCAGTTAGAGTGGAAACTTAGACTAGTAATAGAAGGGAACATTTCCCTAATCCTAGCACCTAAGTAGCTAGATTCTATAGCAAGCCTAGTATCTCTAGAGATAGTGTTAGCAACAAGTTAGACTACGAGTCGTTCTTCTGGAGCTTTATTTGAAGTTTTACCTCACTGGTAAAGTAGGAGGCTGTGTTGATCTTATGTAAACAGTTCGTGTGTACTTCTATAGACATACCTTGGACTCGCATATGTTTCTGTTGTACCACTCTGAGGGATGTAATATGAGTGGAACGGTGTTTCACTTGTGTTATGTCAACGACTTGTGTACACCATGCAGTGGTACGCTGGGTCACCGCATAGTGAGAGGGAAGTGCCCACGCTTACACGCATCGACAGAGCGATCGCATCAGTGGACTGGGACCTCATGCACCCAGACGTTATATTGCAGGCGCTATCCTCTTCGGTGTCTGACCATGCGCCAATACATCTATCTTTGAGTGCGGCTTTCCGGCCTAAGAGGAGGTTTAAATTTGAGGCTTTCTGGCTAAACTTAGAGGGGTTTGAGGAGGCCCTGAGAGAGGCCTGGTTTTGCGACCCTAATATTGTAGACCCTTTCAGACGCCTGGACGCCTTGTTCCGTAATGCGGCGGAATTCTTCCAGGCGTGGGGAGAGAAGAAAGTGGGGAACATCAAGCTAAAGATTGCTATGGCGAATACCTTGATTCTAAGGTTTGATGTGGCGCAGGAGTCGAGAATGCTCACGCATGCGGATGTGTGGCTAAGGAGAACGCTCAAGCTTGTGGTGTTGGGGTTGGCATCCATGGAACGCACGATTGTGATGCAAAGATCGAGAATCCGATGGTTACAGGAGGGTGATGCTAACACCAAACTGTTCCGTGTGGTGGCAAATGGGAGGAGAACCAAAAACTACATAGCCTCTGTAAAGGTAGGCGAGGAGACGGCTACAACTCAGGAGAGGAAAAACGAGGTGTTCACCGAGGCCTATGACAGGCTCATTGGGAGTATCCAGGCTAGAGAACACACTTTAAACCTGGAGGCTCTAAACATCCCCGTCGCGGATTTGAGCGAGTTGGACTCCATGTTCACGGAGGAAGAGGTTTGGGACACTATTCGAGAGATGCCAGGGGACAGGGCGCCGGGACCAGACGGGTTCACCGGCGCTTTCTATCAGCGAGCATGGCCAATCATTAAGCCTAACATCTTGGCGGGTCTCATGAAGCTATGTCTGGGAGATGGAAGAGGTTTTGCTCGGTTAAACCGTGCTTTGATAACTTTGATACCCAAGAAACCGGAGGCAGAGGAGACCAAGGACTATAGGCCAATAAGCCTGGTGCATAGATTTGCGAAGCTGTTCTCAAAAATCATCGCGAATCGGCTCCGGCAGAGGCTTGGAGAAATTGTTAGCATGAACCAATCAGCGTTCATCAAAAACCGGAGTTTACATGATAACTTCGTGCTTGTGAGGCAAGTAGCCAAGAAGATTAACATGAGGAAGCAGACCGGAATGCTGTTAAAGTTAGACCTAGCTCGCGCCTTCGATTCTATCTCTTTGAGCTTTCTGTTTGAGGTGTTGAGGAGAATGGGGTTTGGGGAGAGATTTTTGAAGTGGATAGCACTGCTGCTTTACACGGCAAACACGAGAGTCATGGTGAACGGTGTTCCGGGTGATCGCATTTACCATGGCAGAGGCTTGAGACAGGGAGATCCCACGTCGCCCATGCTTTTCGTAGCTTCCATGGAGACACTCTCGGCTATGGTTACTAAGGCGGTGGAGGAGGGGTTGTTTGGAAACTTGGCTTCCATCTCCCCACTACATAGGATCTCCGTATACGCGGATGATGTTGTCATTTTCATCAAACCGGAGTCTACGGAGTTGTGGGCGGTGAGACACATGCTCAACATGTTTGGAGAGGCCTCAGGCCTGAGAGTAAACTTCACAAAGACGACGGCCACGCTGATCCGAGGATCACAGGAGGATGAGGAGAGGGCTACGCGGATCATGGGATGTGAGCTTGCGAGATTCCCGATCCGGTACCTTGGGCTTCAGTTGGCGCTCAGACCCCTTTCTAAAGCGGAGTGGCAGCCGCTGCTGGACCAAGTTACCAAGTGCGTACCGTCGTGGCAAAGAGGACTCATCAGAAGAGAGGGAAGGCTAGTCCTGATTAACTCCGTGGTCGCAGCGAGAGCAGTGCACCAGATGGTGGTAGCTGAGGCGCCAATGTGGTTACTGGAGGACATAAACAGGTGGATGAGAGCTTTTTTCTGGGCTGGCAAGGATGAGGTACAAGGGGGTCAGTGTCTGGTGGCCTGGAGGAGTATATGTAAGCCAAAGGAGTTTGGAGGTCTTGGGGTGAAAGACTTGAGGTTGCAAGGCCTCGCCTTGAGAGTGAGATGGATGTGGCTTAGACGCACGGAACCTGAAAGACCTTGGCAAGGCCTACCTGGGTTAAATGATCCTTAGGTGGCGGAAGCGTTCCAGAGTCTGGCAAGATTCAGTGTGGGAGATGGGCGGCTGACCTACTTCTGGAGAGATAGATGGATCGGTGGATACACAGCGGAGGATCTGGCGCCGGACATCTTCGCCAAGGTAACCACTAGGCGGAAGAACTCCCGTCTGGTGGCGGAGGCGATGCATGGAGATGCTTGGATAGATGACATACCTGGTGAGATGACGGCCCAACTCTGGAGGCAATGCCTAACCTTGTGGGAGGCGGTGGAGACTGTGGAGAGAGACGTCGCGAGACCGGACCAAATTTTTTGGAAGGGTGCGGTCTCTGGAGCATATACAGCGAAGTGCACTTATGAGATGCTCTGCCAAGGGAGTGTTAGATGGAGTATGAGCACACCGGTTTGGGGCTCTTTTTCCCCCATGAAATGCAAGATTTTTGCATGGTTGGCTTTGAGATACCGGTTGTGGACCTCCGATAGGAGGGCGAGGCACGGGTTGCAGGAGAACCCGGATGCATGCTACTCTTGTCTGCAAGAGGAGGACAATGTCGATCATGTTCTTGCGCTATGCCCTTATGCGAGGCAGGTGTGGTGCAGGGTGCTGCAAAGCGCAGGGTTACAGATCGCCGACCCAGGTTTCACGGGGAACCTGCAGAGATGGTGGACGGAGGCCCGTAAGCGTGTGAAGAGGATCGACAGAAAGCGGTTTGAATCCATGGTCATATGCTCGACATGGACGTTATGGAAGCAGCGGAACGCGAGGGCTTTTGGTAATGCGAGGGAGCAGAAGACGGTGGATCAGATGGTGAACCAGATTAGAGATGAATTCCACCTCTAGGAGAGGGCCAAGAGAGGAGAGAGACTAGATATAGCGAGAGAGTAGGCCTAGAGGGAGGGTGGCACTACAAGAAAAGTTGCCATGGCCGACGAAGTTGAAGTCGCGCCGTGGTTGCTGGTGTACCATGGCCGACGATTTTTGGTCTCTCCGTTGTGCATGTCAAAACGTTTTTTTCTCGTTTTTGAGGCCACCTAGCCCGACGAAAACGGCCAAAACGTGGCGTATGGTGTCCCGGGACGTGGTGCATCTCGAATTCTCGGGTTCGCCGGCCGAGTCAACGCAAATCCGCACCGCCGAGGGATGTAGGGCCCAGATGGCAGCCTCTCTGGCATTGTTTTTTCTCTCGATCGCGCCATCTCGTTCAACGCTCTCCGATCGAGCCGTTTACGATGCAGGATCATCGGTCCCGCATGTCATCCTCTATGAACCAAAATTCTTTCTATTCTTGGATTTTTTTTTGACCCCCTGATTTCTGGCTACTTCCTTTTTCTTTTGATCCCTTGCCGCCTTGGAAACGTTGAGACCGCTGCTGCTAATTGGGACCCGCATGTCATCCTCTATGAGCAATCAACTTTCTTTTCTTGGAGTTTTTTTTTGGCACCTCAAATTTGGTCACTTGCCTTTTTCTTTCGATCCCCTGCCGCCTCTCAAACGGTGAGACCGCTGCTGCTAAATGGGACCCGCATGTCATCCTCTATGTACTATAAAACTTTCTTTTCTTGGATTTTTTTTGGCACCTCATATTTGGTCACTTACCTTTTTCTTTCGATACCCTGCCGCCTCTCAAACGGTGAGACCGCTGCTGCTAAATGGGACCCGCATGTCATCCTCTATGTACTATAAAACTTTCTTTTCTTGGATTTTTTTTGGAACCTCATATTTGGTCACTTGCCTTTTTCTTTCGATCCCGTGCCGCCTCTCAAACGTTGAGACCGCTGCTGCTAAATGGGACCCGCATGTCATCCTCTATGTACTATAAAACATTCTTTTCTTGAATTATTTTTGGCTCCTGATATTTGGTCACTTGCCTTTTTCTTACAATCTCATGCCACGTTTGAAACGTTGAGGACCCGCAGGCTCATGGGACCCGCATGTCATCCTCTATGTACTATAAAACTTTCTTTTCTTGGATTTTTTTGGCACCTCATATTTGGTCACTTGCCTTTTTCTTTCGATCCCCTGCCGCTTCTCAAACGGTGATACCGCCGTCGCTAATTGGGACCCGCATGTCATCCTCTATGTACAATCTAGTTTCTTTTCTTGAATTATTTTTGGCTCCTGATATTTGGTCACTTGCCTTTTTCTTTCGATCTCATGCCACGTTGAGGACCCTGCTGGCTCATGGGACCCGCATGTCATCCTCTATGTGCTATAAAAGTTTATTTTCTTGGGTTTCTTTTCACCCTCTGATTTTTGGCTATTTCCTTTTTCTTTTGATCCCCTGCCGCGTTGGAAACGTTGAGTAAGCTGATGACTCATGGGACCCGCATGTCATCCTCTATGTACAATCAACTTTCTTTTTCTTTTGATCTCAAGCCGCATTTGAAACGTTGAGACCGCTGCTGCTAATTGGAACCCGCATGTCATCCTCTATGTACAATAAAGTTTTTTTCTTGGATTATCTTTGGCTCCTGATATTTTGTCACTTGCCTTTTTCTTTTGATCTCATGCCGGCTTTGAAACGTTGAGTAAGCTGCTGGCTCATGGGTCCCGCATGTCATCCTCTACGAACAATAAAAGTTTCCTTTCTTGGAGTTATTTTTTACCCCTAATTTCTGGCAATTTGCCTTTTTCTTTTGATCTCCTTGCCCCTTCGAAACGATGAGGACGTTGTTGGCAGGTCGGTCCCACATGTCATCCTCTGTGAACAATAAAAGTTTCCTTTGATGGATTTATTTTGAACCCCTAATTAATTTATGGATATTTCCTTTTTTTTCCTTTGATCCCTCGCCGCCTTGGAATCGTTGAGGATGCCGCTGCCTCATGGGTCCCGCATGTCATCCTCTCGTAACGGTAAATGTTTCTTTTCTTGGATTTTGTTTACCAAATGATTTTTGGCTTATTTTTCTTTCGATCTCCTGCCGCCTTTAAAACGTTGAGGACGCTGCTGGCTCACGGGTCCCACATGTCAGCCTCTATGAACAATAAACGCTGAGGATGCTGCTGCCTTATGGGTCCCGCATGTCATCCTCTTAGAACAAAAATGTTTCTTTTCTTGGATTTTGTACCAACATATTTTTGGTTTATTTTTTCTTTCCATCCCCTGCCGCCTTTAAAACGTTGACGACGCTGCTAGCCCATGGGTCCCCGATGTCAGCCTCCCCGTACAAGAAACATGTGATATTTTGATTATTTTGCAGACAATAAACAGTGTATTGCGCTCTGAGCTATTGCAAACGGATAAATTAAAACTTTATTTTTACATAAACAAACTTATATGTTGAATCTCCTTGTTTTTTTGTTTTTGCGAAGGATAGGACTTTCCTATTTTTTTTTTGGAAATTCCGAACTTTCCTGTTTTGGAGTGGGCTGAAATTGTACGAGTCAAAAGGCCAAGCAGGATAGTTCGAAGGCCCAGATGTCCAGATGCAGCCCAATTGAAATCTTTCTTCTTGGATTTTTTTCACCCCCTGATTTCTGGCTACTTCATTTTTCTTTTGGTCCTGTGCCGCCTTGGAAACGTTGAGACCGCTGCTGCTAAATGAGACCCGCATGTCATCCTCTATGTACAATCAAGTTTCTTTTCTTGAATTATTTTCGGCTCCTGATATTTGGTCACTTGTCTTTTTCTTTCGATCTCATGCCACGTTTGAAACGTTGAGGAACCTGCAAGATCATGGGACCCGCATGTCATCCTCTATGTACTATAAAACTTTCTTTTCTTGAATTATTTTTGGCTCCTCATATTTGGTCACTTGCCTTTTTCTTTCGATCTCATGCCACGTTTGAAACGTTGAGGAACCCGCCGGCTCATGGGACCCGCATGTCATCCTCTATGTGCTATAAAAGTTTATTTTCTTGTATTTTTTTCACCCTCTCGATTTTTGGCTATTTCCTTTCTCTTTTGATCCCCTGCCGCCTTGGAATCGTTGAGGAAGCCGCCGACTCATGGGACCCGCATGTCATCCTCTATGTACAATCAACTTTCTTTTTCTTTTGATCTCAAGCCGCATTTGAAATGTTGAGACCGCTGCTGCTAATTGGGACCCGCATGTCATCCTCTATGTAAAATAAAGTTTCTTTTCTTGGATTATTTTCTGCTCCTGATATTTGGTCACTTGCCTTTTTCTTTCGTTCTCATGCCGCCTTTGAAACGTTGAGGAAGCTTCTGGCTCATGGGTCCCGCATGTCATCCTCTATGAACAATAAAGTTTCCTTTCTTAGAGTTATTTTTTACCCCTAATTTCAGGCCACTTCCTTTTTCTTTTGATCCCCTGCCGCCTTTGAAACGTTGATGACTTTGCTGGCTCATGGGACCCACATGTCAGCCTCTATGAACAATAAACATTTCCTTTCTTGGAGTTATTTTTTACCCCTAATTTCTGGCTATTTGCCTTTTTTTTCTTTCGATCCCCGCCGCCTTCGAAACGTAGAGGACGCCGCCGGCTCATGGGTCCCGGTATGTCAGCCTCTATGAACAATAACCTTTCCTTTGTTGGATTTACTTTTCACCCTCTCGATTTTTGGCTATTTCCTTTTTATTTTGATGCACTCGCCGCCTTGGAAACGTTGAGTAAGCTGCCGACACATGGGGCCCGCATGTCATCCTCTTTGTACAATCAACTTGCAAGATCTTGGAGCGAAAGAGCTTGTATTAGTGGGACCCATATGTCATCCTCTATGTACAATAAAAGTTTCTTTTCTTGGATTATTTTTTGCTCCTGATATTTGGTCACTTTCCGTTTTCTTTCGATCTCATGTCGCCTCTGAAACGTTGAGGAAGCTGCTGGCTCATGGGTCCCGCATGTCACCCTCTATAAACAATAAAAGTTTCCTTTGTTGGAGTTATTTTTTACCCCTAATTTCTGGCTACTTCCTTTTTCTTTTGATCCCCTGCCGCCTCTGAACGTTGAGGACTCTGCTGGCTAATGGGTCCCACATGTCAGCCTCTATGAACGATAAACCTTTCTTTTCTTTGAGTTATTTTGACCCCTAATTTCTGGCTATTTTGCCTTTTTTGGATCACGTGCCGCCTTGGAAACGTTGAGGATGCTGCTGCCACATGGGTCCCGCATGCCATCCTCTCAGAACGATAAATGTTTCTTTTCTTCGATTTTTTTACCAACTGATTTTTGATTTATTTTTTCTTTCGATCCCCTGCCGCCTTTAAAACTTTGACGACGCTGCTGGCTCATGGGTCCCGATGTCAGCCTCCCCGTACAAGAAACATGTGATATCTTGATTATTTTGCAGACAATAAACATTGTATTTCGCTCTGAGATATTGCAAACGGAAAAAATAAATCTTTATTTTTAAATAAACAAACTTATATGTTGAATCTTCTTGATTTTTGTTTTTGCGAAGCATAGGACTTTCCTGTTTTGGAGTGGGCTGAAATTGTACGAGTCCAAAGGCGTCCAGCAGGATAGTTCGAAGGCCCAGACGGCCAGATCCAGCCCAATTGAAATCTTTCTTTTCTTGGATTTTTTGACCCCCTGATTTATGGCTACTTCCTTTTTTTTTGGTCATGTGCCACCTTGGAAACGTTGAGAACGCTGTCTGCTAAATGGGACCCGCATGTCATCCTCTATGTACAATAATTTCTTTTCTTGGATTATTTTTTGGCTCCCGATATTTGTCACCTTTTTCTTTCCATCTCATGCCGACTTCGAAACGCTGAGACCGCTGCTGCAAAATGGGACCCGCATGTCATCCTCTATGTACAATAAAAATTACTTTTCTTGGATTACTATTTTGGCTCCTAATATTTGGTCACTTGCCTTTTTCTTTCGATCTCATGCCAAGTTTGAAACGTTGAGGAACCTGCTGGCTCATGGGACCCGCATGTCATCCTCTATGTGCTATAAAAGTATATTTTCTTGTATTTTTTTTTCACCCTCTGATTTTTGGCTATTTCCTTTTTCTTTTGATCCCCTGCTGCCTTGGAAACGTTAAGTAAGCTGCGGACTCATAGGACCCGCATGTCACACTCTATGTACAATCAACTTTCTTTTTTTGGAGTTCTTTTTGACCCCCAAATTTCTGGCTACTTTCTTTTTCTTTTGATCTCAAGCCGCATTTGAAACGTTGGGACTGCTGCTGCAAAATGGAACCCGCATGTCATCCTCTATGTACTATAAAAGTTTATTTTTGGCGATTTCCTTTTTTTTCTTTTGATCCCCTGCTGCCTTGGAAAAGTTGAGTAA
>NC_061509.1:203079460-203191312 GCF_022539505.1 Lolium rigidum
CTCCCATGCGTGCTGTCCCAAGACGATCTCAGCGTCGATGACGTTACTCTGGAACCCACGGACCACAAGCCTTGTGCCATCACATAACCCGTTAGCTGGGTCGATATTCCTCAACAATATAATTGGGAAATTTATCTTCAGTTTAAGCGCGTGCGGGGGAAGCCCACTAGGAGTTAGGTCATTCAGGAACTGTAGACAAAGCTATAGTAGATCGTCTCCTCGCCATGAAAACTCTCAATCATGTGCATGTTTATTCCATCGACATTGTCGTTCCTTGTGGAGAGAATCGCTCGAGAAGTCATGTGACGTGGGCATTACCCTTCGGGTAACCGATATTGCCCTATCATGTGCGGCCCAACTGGAGGCCCATGAAGATACCCGATGGCAAGGTGGGCCGCTAGGACGGTGCTGGAGAAGATTCCTTGAAGAATAAGACGAAGAGGAGCCGAACAAGGAAAGTTTAGACCTAGTCATACCCGGACAGATCTCTTGAGACCTAGCCTCCTATATAAAGGCCAGGAGAGGGGCTGCCGAGGGACACAATCAATCTTAGCAACTTTAGCCACCACAAGTCTGGAGCTAGGTCGCCATAGCACTTAGCCTCTCGACGAGATCACAGCCGAAACCTTCGGCACCCCATTGTAACCCGATATTTTCATAATCAAGATCAGACAGGCAGGACGTAAGGGTTTTACCTCATCGAGGGCCCCGAACCTGGGTAAATCGCTCTCCCCGCTTGTCTATTAACCGATGTCTCGTGTCAGCCTACAGGATTCCATCAACCCTAAGCCCCAATCGGAGGGCATTGCCGAGGAGTACCCTCGACAATTGGCGCCGTCTGTGGGAACCCTGTCGGCACAAGGCAGGTCATCGGCAGTACCGGTCACGTCTGCGGCATTCGTGCTAGAGTCACCAACACCGTCGGATCCGAAAGATTCAGTTCGTTGCGGGTCCTTCGAGTTCGTACCGCATACCGAGGCATCGCGTCCAATATCCGCAAAATCACGCGACAACATGGATACTACTTTCGGTGGTGTTCACTTCATCATCGATTCCAGAGGGTTTCTTCGCCTCCCTAGTTCAAACGCATCAAGCCTAAGAACTTCGGTTCCAGAAGATATCACGTCAGCAGCAACTTCGGCAGTCCTATCCAGGAGTGCGGGAGAGGGAAGCCGAGGTAGCCTCGGCTCCGTAGAGGAGCAAAGGAAAATACGAAGGGACTCACGTCGTGAAGAGGAAGAACAAATCGCGACTCGCCGCCGACAGTACGAACGAGGATGCCACAGCACGCAATCAAGCAGGAATCGCCTTCGCACGCCTTGCCTATCGGCCACGGAGCAACTTGAAGCACCGTGTTATCTACACTCTTACATCGATCCAAAGGATGGCCTTGAAAAATCCAGTCATTTGCTCAGAAATTGTCGGCAGTTCCTAGAAATTCGGCAGTTCTGCGACGATCTTAGGGCAGAGGCCGCGGCAAGAGTTCACACAATGGAGAGAAGAGCGGCATCCTATAGCTATCCGCCAGAACCATATATACCAGAGCCATACATACCAGCAGGAGGAGACAAGTATGCACCAACCGAGGTGTTTCCAGAGTCTCGCGGACAGGTCAGCATGATCCATAAAACCAGCTTTTCAAAGAGAGAAGTTAAGAAGTTTTGACGGGAAGTAAAGTACGCAGAAGTTGCCATGGTCGACATGCCCGAATATATCAACTGGTCAGACCAAAGTATATCTTTTAGCAAGGAAGATCACCCGAAGGCCGTCCCAAGGCCTGGCCACGTAGCCTTAGTCCTTGAAGCGCAGATTGGAGGATACAAGATGAGCAAAGTGTTCATGGATGGAGGAAGCGGCCTGAATCTGTTGTTCTCCAGCACAATGAAAGCGATGGGCCTAACAGCTGACATGCTACGAGTGTCCGACACGGGATTCCATGGCATCATACCGACTCGACCCGCTTATTCTCTTGGCAAGATATCGTTGGACGTAGTTTTTGGCACACCTAGCAACTTCAGAAAGGAGAAAATCGAGTTTGAGGTGGTCGATTGGGAGTCTCAGTACCATGCCATCTTCGGCAGACCTGCGTTTGCCAAATTCATGGCCATACCCCACTACGTGTACCTGAAACTGAAGATGCCAGGCAACAACGGGACAGCGATAACCATACATGGAAGCTTCTCCCGTTTAGATAGCTGTGACAGAGATTTCCAAAAGTTTGCCTCAAAGTTTGGGGCTAAGGAAGAACTTAATGCAGTCGATGATATCACAGACCACACAAAGCCACCGGCCGATAACCGAAACGTGAGATCCGATGAGTTTGACGTCGCGAAGGAAGCAAAGAAGCTGCAGGTGCATCCCTCTGACCCGAAGAAGACAGTCAATATTTCGGCAGACCTCACTGGCGCATAGGAAGGCGCGCTCATCGAGTTCCTCCGTGAGCGCTAGGAAATATTTGCATGGGAACCATCCGACATGCCAGGTATTCCCAGGGAACTCGTTGAGCATGCCCTCAATGTTGACCCGAAGGCCAAACCAGTACATCAGTCGATGCGCCGGTTTTCAAAGCCGAAGAGAAAAGCGATCGACGAAGAAGTTAGTCGGCTCCGCAAGGCCGGATTCATTCGGGAGCTCAAGGAAGCCGAGTGGGTGGCCAACCGAGTCATGGTACCGAAGAAAGACACAACCGCTCTTCGCATGTGTATCGATTACACAAGTCTCAACAAGCATTGCCCTAAGGATCACTTCCCTCTGCCCCGTATAGATCAGATAGTCGACTCCACGGCAGGGTGTGATCGTCTCTCTTTTCTTGATGCATACTCCGACTACAACCAGATCAAGCTCAAGGAGGAAGACCAAGAGTTGACTGCATTCATCACTCCGCACGGCGTTTTCTGCTACAACGTCATGACTTTCGGGTTGAAAAACGCGGGAGCAATCTATCAGCGGTGTATGCAAGCTTGTCTTGGAGAGCAGATTGGAAGGAATATCGAAGTCTATATTGATGATATCGTGGTGAAAACAAAGCACGCCGCCACTCTCATCGACGATTTACGGGAAACTTTCGACAACCTCGACAAGTATAAAATCAAGCTGAACCCGAAGAAATGTTTCTTCGGGGTGCCAGGAGGACAAGTACTCGGATACTTCATTTCAGCCAGAGGGATAGAGGCTAATCCCTTAAAGATCAAAGCAATTCTCGACATGGAGCCGCCAAAGAATTTGCACCAAGTTTTGACAATCGAGTGGACAGACGAGGCGCAGGAATCTTTTGACAATCTAAAGAAGATCTTATCGACGTCTTCAGTACTCGTAACCCCACATGAAAAGGAAACATTGCTCATGTACATAGCAGCAACAGTGCAAGTCTTCAGTAGCGTCCTAGTCGTTGAACGGGCGGAGACAGGAAAAGTTCACGGTGTGCAAAGGCCCGTCTATTACCTCAGCGAAGTACTCACACCAGCAAAACAGAGGTATCCTCATCACCAGAAGCTGGCATACGCAGTATGGAGAACGTCTCGCAAGCTACGCCACTATTTCACGGAGCATCCGATCATCGTCGTAAGCGAAGCACCATTGAAGAATATACTCACTAACCCAGAAGCTAAGGGTCGAGTGTCTCAATGGGCCATCGAGATAGCGCCACACGACATAACCTACGTCAACCGGACGACGATTAAATCTCAAGTCCTCCCAGATTTTGTGGCAGACTGGATCCAGTCACAAACACCGGCAGCACCCGACATGTCTGGTTCGTGGACAATGTATTTTGACGGATCTAAGCGGAGTACAGGCGCAGGTGCAGGGGTGATACTGATATCGCCACAAAGGGACAAGATGAGGTACATCTTACGTATGAATTTCTCCCTGCCGACAAATAATGAGGCAGAATATGAAGCACTGTTGCACGGAATGAAGATGGCAAAGGCATGTGGAGCAACTCGCCTGGAGATCTATGGAGACTCGAACCTGGTGGTGCAGCAGTCGATGAATTTATGCGACGCGGTCAGCGACAACATGATAGCCTACCGTCAACTATACCAGAATATGGAAGCCAAATTTGAAGGGTGTGAACTTAAGCATATCGGCAGAGCCAGCAAAGAGGAAGCCGACGCTCTGGCGAACATTGGATCCATGTGTTCTTCTATTCCAGACGGAGTATTTTACGAAGTTATCACTCAGCGATCGATAAAGGAGAAAGCATCGGCACCTCCAAAATCATCGGCTGAGACTAGCTCGCAGCAAGATGTCGAAGAATCTCCGTCTCGACCTACAGAGCAGGTCCTCCTCCTCGAACCCCTATGGACCAAACCCTTTTTAGCATACCTGGTAGAGCAGCAACTACCGGAGGATCCGGTGGAAGCCAGGAGAATTGTGAGGCGGTCAAAAGCCTTCACCGTGGTAAACGGAGAACTCTACAAGCATAGTATCTCTGGTATTTTTCAAAGGTGCATCGCCATCGACGATGGAAAGGCTCTGCTACGAGAGATACATGAAGAAACCTGCGGGCATCACGCAGGCAGCAGGGTCCTTGTAGCGAAAGCTTTCAGAGCAGGATTTTACTGGCCAACGGCAGCATCGGACGCACGGGACTTGGTCATGAAATGTAACCCTTGTCAGCGTTTTGCACCAAGACCTCACGCTCCCGCAACAGATCTGATGACAATACCACTTGTGTGGCCCTTCGCACAGTGGGGACTCGATCAAGTTGGGCCACTACCGAGGTCATTGCCTGGGGGTCACACGTATCTGTTGGTCGCAGTCGACAAGTTTACCAAATGGATCGAAGCCGTACCTGTTCGAAACCAGGAAGCCGAAACCGCCGTCTAGTTCTTCAAAGGAATAACTTGTCGATTTGGCATGCCTCATAGTATCGTCATAGACAATGGAACCAATTTTGACTCCAAAAAGTTCTGGAAGTTTTGCGACGACGGTGGCATCAAGCTAAAATTCGCATCGGTGGCACATCCCCAGACAAACGGGCAAGTTGAAAGGATCAATGGTCTCATCGGAGACGGCCTCAAGAAACGCCTTACGGGTGCAGCTGGAGCATGGGTCGAAGAATTACCATCTGTGCTTTGGAGTTTGCGTACTGCACCCAATAGATCAACCCAGTACACCCCATTCTTCTTAGTGTACGGAGCCGAAGCAGTGTTGCCAGCCGACGTTCGCTTCGAAGCCCCTCGGGTGACCGCGTACACGGAAGCTACTTCCAACAGCACGCTGCAGGATGCCGTGGATGTCCTTGACGAAGCTCGGGATATTGCCTTGGCAAGAACAACGGTGTATCAGCAGGCGTTAAGAAACTATCACAGTCGACGAATACGCAATCGAAGCTTCAATGTTGGAGATATGGTATTGCGACTGAAGCAGGAGAGACCTTCGAAGCTCGAATCTCCATGGGAAGGGCCGTTCATCATCACTAAAGTGATACCAGGAGGAGCTTATCGGCTCAAGAATCCAACTTCGGGAAAAGACGTTGAAAATCCATGGAACGTTGCACATTTGCGACGGTTCTATGCATAGGATATAATTATCCCCCTCCTGTTATTTGGCAGCTCTTAAGATTGTCTTATGTTATGAATAAAATTCTGATCAGGTTTTCTACCTTTATTGTTCCAGACCTCATCATCCGAACAAATTGTTCGGGGCCCTTGTCATTGGCTCTTACTCCCAACGGGAGCGCTGGCCAGAAACACGCTCGCACAATGTCGTTAATTAAATACTCCCATCCGGAGCTAAGGTTAATGACACACAACAACCCATCCAAGCCTCGATAAAATACGCGAGTGCTGCAGTCGATGGACCTATCATCACAAACAAGGCTCAAACCGGTGCACCGCGTGACGAAGCCAAGAGCCTAAATCACTCGATTATTCGACGGGTGTCGCTCTTACTGAACTTACGTATTGACTCCGCAATAAACTTGCAATTACAACGGAGTCGTCGGGTGAGCAGGTTGACTTGATCACTCAGCCGCCCCCGACAAAACAATTATCAATCGAATTAGCAAATTCACCAAAAAGTACACGATGTACAAAACACACATTAAATTTATATGAGATTATTCCTTGCAGGTACAAGGTCATTTGCTATGGCCTCCAAATCTAAGGTCGGGTGACACGACAACACTGAAGCAAGGGCAAGTTCAGCGCCGGCTAGGAGCTCTTTTCGCACCAACAGTCGAATCCTTTCAGGGCTCTTGAACCGAGTAAATAGGGCAGACAAAGTTTTGGGTGCTTGGTCCAGAGGAAACAATGTTCTCCAGACCATCGAGAGATGAGCATGGAACTTGTCGAAGTAATAGTGCACCTTCTCTGCCCGATGTTCGAATTTGGCCACGGCAACAGCCTTCGGTTGATTGGACCACAACTCATGCTTCGGGTGAGCGACATCGGTCATCGCTTCGATCTTCTCATGGATCCTCCTGTTCTCCTCTGATTCGTCAGAAGCTGCGACTGTCGAGAGGCAAAAATCAATTAAAAGATATTCAGGCTTCGATAGAAATCGACGGATGGATAGATACTTATAGCTCAATCTTTCGGTAGCAACACGGAGACGGTCGAGAGCGTGTTGTTCAATTGCAGTCGCAATCTCACTTTTTCTTTTCACCAACGCTGCCATTGCGTGAAGGGTGGTAATGTCTTTATTCAATCGAGATATTTGGTCGCGCAAACGACGAACAAGATTGGATTCATCACTAGCCGAAAGATTTAAAGAAGGATCGGCACAAGAAGAAGAAGACGAAGGCATCTGCAACATAAGTCTCAGTTCAGAATGGCATCAGTAAAAATTCCCATCGGGAGCGCTGCAGCATATATATTACATTCAAAAGATTGTTGGAGCTAGCAACAGAGCCAGAATAAAACATGGTTGGGTTAAACTGTATCAGGCCTTAATTACAATTGACATAGCAAGCATTCATTCAAGGGAGGGCTGATGATGAGCCAGGGGCAGCTTCAGGCGCAGCTCTGGTCTTCGCGTCGTCAACCAGCTTGAGGAGTTGATTAGCACATGTTACTGCCGATTGTTTGAAGGGCTCAAGATTGATTAAGCAATTGTTGTCATCTACAGGCAATGCCTTAGACAACTTTTCTAGCTCAGAGCCCAATCCATGACCCATCAGCAGCTGGAAAGTAAGTACCGCTCCAAACAAACGGGAACGACGCTTTAGTACCTCCACAGGCTCAGAAGAGTTGACGAGGAAGGCGTCTGCCATCTCACCAAGAGTCTTGTCCTGCTTCATCTTTGGGAATATCATCGAGAATAACCTCGACAACGCTCCCTTGGTTTTTTGCAAAAGTCTGAGAACTTGAAAATTGGACTCGGCAGGCGAGTGACAAGGCGTCAGACATGGAATCCTCCCGAAGCTTGCGAGCCCGATTGATGGTTATACCGGCAGCGCCTGGAACAAGGCAGATAAGCAACCTGGAGGAAAGAACTGAAAAAATATACGTGCCGAAGGACTTACCCAATAAATTCGCAATGGATTCACGGAGGACGCCTTCTTTTTCATCGGCTGCGACTGCGGCCTCGCGCCTAGCATCTTGCTCATCCTTCATTTTTTGCTTCAGCTTCTTCAGTTCGTCCTTCAGCGAGACGTTTTCATTTTTAGCATCAGCTGCAAGCCTGTTGGCCTCCAGCACCTGGTCAGCCGAAGTTTTGACGGTCTTTCGAAGATGAGCGTTTTCAGACTCTAGGCGGGTGAATTGCTCAGCAAAATCTGCCACAGCGTCAACTGTGGTGTAAATCGGCTGCGAGGCAAAGGGTCAAGAAATCTCCGTCGAATATGGAAATTCATCAGAAGACAAGACGGATACATCACTTACATGGTCACGAGCAGCCGATGGAGCGGGAGCGTTGCCGGAAGGGATAACCTTCGACACCGGAATCTTCTCTACGGTCGTCCGTGAGGGCGGCGTCGATTTGGCGGGTGAAGGATTCGGCTCCTTTGCTGACGTAGATTTCTCGAAGGATAACTTAGCCCTCTTTGTGAAAGGAACATCGTCGTCATCGTCAGAACTGCTTGAAAAGCAAGGACGTTCGTCATGCAGAATGAAATGAAGCTGATTACGAAAGGAAAGATAAATACTCACAGGTCTAAGTCATCCTCCATGGCGAAAAAACTTGTCGAACTTTTGGCGGCAGGAGGAGGCGATGCAGTTTCATCGGCATCCTTATCTTGTCCGCTGGGACTCGATTCAGCTGTTGTAATCAGATCTTCATTTATCCTTTTGCACCGCCTGCTTCTGGTGAGAGCATCATCCTCGGGAGCTTCGTCCTCCTGGACGTCGCTGTCCTCAAGAATGTCTCGGGCGTCCTCGGTCTCCTCGTAGTCATCATCATCATCCTCCGGTTCCACACCACTCTCGGGTGTAGGAGGATAACATTGAGCCACGGTGGAGGCCTCGTTGACAGGAGAAAAATTAATGAGAAGTCGAAGAGCAGCACAATGATAGTAACAAAAGCAAAAGCGAGTGAAAGCTACCTCAGCCGGAAGGTGTTTGAGGTCATATGGAGAGCGGGCAGAAGTCAGAACAATGGTGTCCTTCATGCTGAAGCAAGTAAGACGCCACACCTCATCGTGAAGATCTTCATCCGACAGATCGGCAGAACTTACTCTCGACGCATCATTCTTCCCGTTGTACATCCACAGTTGGTGGGGCCAGGACATTAGTGGTTGCACCCGACGTTTCAGGAACGCTGAAACTACCTCAGTGTCGCACATCGTCAACCCTTCGGCGTTCTTCAGGTCGACAACTTGCTCGAACAACTTGTCGGCTGTAGCGCTTTCTTCGGGAGACAAGGTGTTACGCCAAGATTTCTTCGGCTGAGTCACCATGACATCTTTGAACGGAGGAAGGTTGGAACGCCGCCCAGACATTGGAGTGTCTCGCAGATAGAACCATTTGTGGCGCCAACCCTGGACAGATTCCTTCATTGGGAAGTTGAAGTAATAAACTTCCTTTCTAACAACGAAACCAACACCACCAACGACGGGAGGGCCATTGTTGTCATTGTGACATTTGACGTAGAAGATTTTCCTCCAAAGACCCCTGTGGGGATCAATGCCGAGGAAAGCCTCGCAGACGGTGATAAAGATGGAAAGATGGAGAATGGAATTTGGGGTCAGCTGCCAGAGCTGGATCCCATAGAAGAAAAGGAGAGAACCAAGAAATACGTGGGCAGGAAGAGAAAGCCCGCGAAACAGAAAGGCGACGAACATGACAGTGAAGCCCTTCGGGGGCTTTGGGCGAGAAGCGGCACCTGGAAGACAGATGTCGTCATCGGACGAGGAGATGAGGCTGAGGGTGCACAGCTTGCTCACCTCGCGGTTGGAAATGGTGGAGGCGCCCCAATCGCGGCTAACCTTGTTGCGCCTGAGGCACTGGCGCTCTTCTTCTTGCCCATGGTGCTCGGAGTTCTTGGGAGAAGGAACATAGGTGAAAAGAAAGGCTGGGGAAGAAGATAAGCAGTGTGGAAACGTAAAAAGTGAAAACAATGGGAAGGCTCCCTATTTATGCCACGGGAGTGCTGGGAAATCGTGGCCATAACTCCAAAGACATCGTGGGAGGTGGACGAGATCTATTCGTACACGTGTTGCTCCATAGGAGAACGAAACCGGCGGCCCATTATTCCCACGATGTGCGAAAATCGAGGAGGCGCCTCGGTCAGTGCGCATGCACTGGTCATTTCTTGAAAACTGCCCACGCAGAACTAGGGTGGGCCCGTCAGTGTCACGTCTTGTCAATCAAACCACAGCAGTGGTTGCGTCATCAGTGACGTCATGAAGCCCGCTGAAAGCATCCGAAGGAAAACGAGAAGCATCGGGTGGTCAACTTGAGTCTACGCACGGATCGCAAGAATCTGCACATAGACTCGGGGGTTACTCCCATCGGGGGCGCTGGACGCGCACCCGATAAACCTGAACTCGAAGATATTCCTGTGAAGAAATATTTGAAGAAATGCTCAGCTCAAGTCTGCACCCGGTCACAAGCGCCCGTGCCCAGACTCGGGGGCTACTCCCATCGGGAGCGCTGGACGCGCACCCGATAAAACTTTTTTGCACTCCGGGATCATGCCCGGGGACTTGATTCTATGTAGGGTAACGTTGATTTGCCATCGGCAGTTAACCAGCAAAGCTGGGCACGTTACTCGATATCCTTTACGCGTTCAAACCTTACTAAAAAATACAAGCTCCGATACAGGTGTATCGGGTGGCCTATGAAGACCTGCAGAAAACTTCGGCAGAAGAAGATGTTCGAGTAGCACAACTTGAGTCTACGCACGGATCGCAAGCATCCGCACCTAGACTCGGGGGCTACTCCCATCGGGAGCGCTGGACGCGCACCCGATAGAAGAAGATGATGTTGTTACAAGATGGACAAGAACAATCAAGGGAGAAGAACGTTCGGTGGAGGCATGCTTTAGTCTCTACCCGAAAAATCTTCGGCTAGACACTCGGGGACTACTGACGTGGGCATTACCCTTCGGGTAACCGATATTGCCCTATCCTGTGCGGCCCAACTGGAGGCCCATGAAGATACCCGATGGCAAGGTGGGCTGCTAGGACGGTGCTGGAGAAGATTCCTTGAAGAATAAGACGAAGAAGATCCGAACAAGGAAAGTTTAGAGCTAGGTCTTTTGTAAACCTAGTCATACCCGGACAGATCTCTTGAGACCTGGCCTCCTATATAAAGGCCAGGAGAGGGGCTGCCGAGGGACACAATCAATCTTAGCAACTTTAGCTGCCATAAGTCTAGAGCTAGGTCGCCGTAGCACTTAGCCTCTCGACGAGATCACAGCCGAAACCTTCGGCACCCCATTGTAACCCGATATTTTCATAATCAAGATCAGACAGGCAGGACGTAAGGGTTTGACCTCATCGAGGGCCCCGAACCTGGGTAAATCACTCTCCCCGCTTGTCTGTTAACCGATGTCTCATGTCAGCCTACAGGATTCCATCAACCCTAAGCCCCAATCGGAGGGCATTGCCGAGGAGTACCCTCGACATCATGTAATGCGGATTTTCCATGTTGTGGTCTAGGGCAGGAAACACGTGGTCGATCAAATTCTTTATATCATCCGCGTCATTGCCTGTAGACGACACGCATATATCTTCGGGAAGCCGGATGCTTCCGTCCTCATCGGTTTCCTCGGTGCCGTTACCCACCCTCAGGAGGTAATCCGCGAACCATCGGTCGTTTTGCGCCCTCATGTTCTTGACGAGCTTTAGCTAGCGCATGCCCTTCCAGAGTTTCGAGCTCCGCAGACTTGCGTCTATTATCTGACCTCGTGACCCTTTCCTCACTACCGGAAGCACCTGCCTGAAGTCCCCACCGAACACGACAGTCTTGCCCCCAAAAGGTCGGTCTGGGCATTCCATGATGTCTCGCATGCTTATGTCTAACGCCTCAATTGTCTGCCGTTTTGTCATGGTTGCCTCATCCCATAGAATGAGCGAAGCCATTCTCAGGAGCTTGGCTTTCCCACTCTGCTTAGTGAAGCTGCATGATTTTCCTTCTTCAAGGTTTAGTGGGATCTTGAACCTCGAGTGGGTTGTCCTGCCTCCTAGCATGATTGAAGCGGCAACTCCTGACGTCGTTGTGGCCAATGCGATATTTCTCTCTCCTCGAACCCTAGCGAGCAGTGCCCTGTAAAGGTAGGTCTTCCCTGTGCCTCGTGGGCCATCCACGAAGAATACGCCCCCATTTACGCCATCAACTGTCTCTAGTATTTCATCGTAGGAAAGCCTCTGCTCGTGGTTTAGTGAGGTCGCTAGAGAAGCGTCTTCCTTGTCTACTTGGATATTGGTTTCCTCGATGACCTCCTTGGCCTGTCCATCTGTGTTGTCATAGGTCTCGTCGATGTCTGGTAGAGGGAACGATTTTATGTCTTTGCACATGGACTGTAGCATGCCCCTGATATCAAGCAACATCTTCTGCTCCACTGCTTTTGGGCATGTATGTTTACGCCAGTAGTCGTCAGACATCGCCTCAAGGTGCCTATCCCAAGGGCCGCGCACATCTCCAGGCTCGCAGAATACCAAGATTGTTGCGAAGAGCCACCTGAGTGAGGCTGGCATGGCGAACTGCTCTGACTCGGTAAGACACTCATCGAGAGTGTTGTCAGCCTCGATGAGACCCCTCCTCTCGGCGGCTTCACGAAATCTATCACATATCACACCATTCACTGTTTTGAGATCTTCGAAGGACCTTGAGCCTGCTACGTGATTTAGAAGCACCCTTAGGAAGTATCTCTCCCCCTCTGCAGGATGGCGGATATGATTCGACCTACTTGTTGGCCCTTGTCCCTTTTATTCCAGTACTTTGTTGTTTGCCATGTGAAACTTCTCGAAAAATCTTTGTAAAGAATATCCCGAGCCCACGCGTGCTTCTCGTTAGCCACGAAATACTCTGTCAGCATGGATGGGTTCTCTCGGGTGGCGACGTCGTTTAGATTGTCTCCTGCTTTGAATGTGACGATTTGCATATTTTCGAGCTGAAGCGGCAACGGTAGGACCGACGGGTCGTTCTCACACAGCTTGAAGCCGAATATCCTCCACATGGCCTCTAGTGGAGTAACCCACCTTGCATCAACGAACCTCTTGATCTCGTCTATGTTACCATCAACATCGGGCTTCTCGGTATTGAATGAAGTTTGATCGTGGCCCTTATATATGTACTTACATAGGTACTTGACGGCCTTTATGTTGGAGCACACCTCCACATTGATGTGGCAGTCAAACATCCGTAAGAGGTATGGGTTGTAAGGCACAACCCATCTATTCTCTAGCATCTGGCCTTGGACCTTCGCACAACAGTCGTCGTCCTTCCGTCTCCGATAAATGGGGTATGAGTCTTTCCCTTGTACGGTGGTCTCGTTGAACGCCCGCGGGTACCTACCCTTGCACGACCCATCTTGCATGCACACGTTGTTTGGCTTGAGGAAACCACATGGACCGTGCATCATATGCTTCACGACTATGGCGTATAGCGCCGGGTACTTATTCTTGTCCGGGAGCTCGACGGATATGACGCGGTCGTACTGCTCTGGCACAATGAGCTTATATTTTGAAACCATGATCAACAGAAAATGGGCGTGTGGGAGGCCCCTCTTCTGGAACTCGACCACATAGACGTAGGCCTTCACAACGCCTAGGATATGCTTCTTGGTCAGCATCTCTTTCATCGTCTCCAGCTTGGACCTAAACACTCGGACCAAAATGTATGGTCGGTCCTGTGGGGTTTGTCCTGGAAGCAGCGCATCCTGTATCTCCTGCCAATTTGGGTTACAGGTCATCGTCAGGAAGATGTCAGGCTTGCCGTACGTCTGCACCAACGCCATGGCGTCCATATGTCTGTGCTTCATGTCTCGGAAGCATCCTTGGAACTTCGACGGGAGAATAATCCTTGTCCCAATAGCGCTTGCGCGAGTCTCTCCAGCCTTGATGCTATCCACAATGCCTTTATATAGATCGGCACGTATCTCTGGCTGGTGCTCCCTGAACAAACTCAACCTACAACCCTCAATATTTATGTACATGTCGACCGCAAAATGTTGGAAGAGACGCCCTCCATGTAGTATGGGGTTGAATATAACCGGACGCGTCTGTAGTCGGTAACAGTAGTACTCCCTTACGGAGGCGCATATATTGGCACCTCCATCTGCGTGAATGACAATTAAAAGAAGGTTAGGTGAAGTACAAAAAGGATAGATAAAAAATGCAGAACTATCTTGAACAACCGAACCTTCGTCCCCGTGGTTCTCTCTTGATATTTGCGCGACGTGCCAAGGCGTACCACGTTTAGGGAGATTTGCATGCCAACCGAGACCCCCTTGGGGAAGAAGAGGGGGTACGAGAGCGGGTTATAGCATCCTTGGGTGGCCTGTATACTATGCCTCTCGTTGTTATTTCCATATAGGGTAATGTTGCACTTGAACCTATTTTCTAGGTCGCTTCCCTCGACCCAGATCGCAGCAACCTCGGACGACACCGGTAAACTGTATCCCCGTTGGTCTAGCTTCTTGTCGGTATTCAGTTCTATACGGTAGTCCTGGAGGTTGTCCTTGTGGGCGCCCAAACTCCCGAACTTCTCGCAGTAGGGGTTTCCTTTTAGTATGTCCACTACCTTCCGCACGACCTCTTGGTCCAGGTCTTTGGTGGCTTCCTTGCGATGTACCAGACTTGGATCGTCGTCGTAGAAGTGGAGATGTAGATGTTCCGGGCGAGAGTTTAGCCTGAATGAATGCATGTTGTGGTACAACTTGCCTTGAGCTCGGAATGTGTACACCCCGGATCTCATGTTCGTGCAGTCGTTGTCTAGGCTGACTCCAAGAGTTGTGAATGAGAAGTGGCCGTTGAAGAATCGTATGCTCTCCAAAAATGTCGAGATTCCGCATCCGCGCTAGACCATAACCTCATTAGCTCCGGGATAGGCTCTGGTTCAGCGAGCTTTATATTTTCGTTTCGACAACAGAAACCATCGGTCTCACTCTCAAACTTCTTGGCATGGCAGTGTTCGCAGTTCGGTTCTTGCTTTAGGATGTGTGTGTTGTTTGGGAGGTTCGAGTACACACAAAGTCAAAAGGATCGATAGATTCCGCGCCGGATGAGTGTGTCGGTGTATCTGTAACGCCCTACCTTTTAACAAAGGTAGAACACCTGTGTTCAGTGCTACTCCCTGGATCACTGATAGCACCACAGTACAAAATATAGCATTCATGGCAATAGTATCAATATTACAATGTAATGATCCGGTACGACAAATAAGGAAGATACAACTGGCATAGTCCAAATGACTAGCCTTCAAATAAAGTTCAAGTATCAAACACAGCGGAAATAAAGTAGAATGGAGCCTCCATCTTCATCATGCGCCACAGGCAGACATGTTGGAATGTAGACTCGAGATCCTATCAGTAATCTTCATCTGAGCGACCTGCACGTTTGAATATGCAGTCCCACAAATGGAGGTCAGTACAATGATGTACTAGCAAATGACACTTATTTGGTGGCAGTTTTGAAAGGACTAACTACATGAATTTGGCTGGTGGAGCTAGGCTATTTGCATAAAGGCAGTTTTGTCCTATATTTGATAAAACATTTGAAATCTTTGAAATTCATCGTGGGTGTTCAGAGGGTGCACCATGACACACCACGAAGTTTATTAAGGTAACTTTGAAATCCATCATGGGTGTTCAGAGGGCTCACCATGACACACCATGAAGGGTTTCTAGCGCATTTTAATTGACTTTAGAAAACAAAAGGGCGTTGAGATTCTTCAGTACAATCCCTGCCTAGTAGCTCAAATTGTCCATGACCGGGGACACGACTAAGATCTTAGATTTAACTCTCGAGAGGTTGTGCACTTTCACCTTAAGACCCATCCTATCCAAGAGTAAGATGAGACAAGACCTTTGGGAAGAGAAGTTCACCCATACCAGCCAGACCCGTTACTCCTATAATTCTGCTACCACCCTCTGATCTGACAACAGGATGAACCTCCACAACTTAAGAATCTTGGCAGAGCCATATACCATAAAGCTGCACTGGAAGCTATCTAAAATAGTGAAGACCTACAAATTTCTTTGTTCCTGGGTGGCAGTCCACAAGTGCACTCTCAGGCGAAGCCAACCACATGACAAGTACTAGACATGAGTCATGTGGCCCTGAGTAGCCACTCAACAATCAGCCACCAAGCAAGCCATCCACCTGGGGTGCATTAAGGTTGTTAGTTTTCAAAGTTTTGTAAACTTTTGTAAACCACCAAACAAATACAATAGCGGCGACAATTTTGATAGTAGCCAGGTACGGCAAAGCATTTACCTAACAGGGAGGAGGGTTTCAGGGTGGCTATCAACTACTAGGTATTCTAGCATTGCATTCACTTTCAAAACAAATAACAACCTATCGTGCATACTACTAGAAAAACACTAATGCATTGAATAAAAATGGGTGAGAAGATGAGTGTCACTTGCCTTGCTCAAAGCAACCTGAACAATCACAGCAATCACAAACAAGACTCTGGTCCTCCTCACAATCTAAACAAAGCAAACATGAGCCAAATAAACACAACATTCTGGATGCACAACCATACACTTGTATGCATGCATGATATGCATCGTTTAATTTCACACATAGGTATGATGTGAAAATATTGTATTAAGTGTCCTCTGGTATTTAGAATGTTGGTAATGATCTCTGGTTGTATTTATTTTATTAGAGTTTTATTTATAACGCTATTAATCAATTAAGAATGCATATACGTCAACTAAAATAGGTACTGTAGTGTTTATGTTTTGTAGAAATATAAACCCAATATCTCTGGATGGGGTATAGTAATACCAGACCATAGAAATTGGATTCATTCAAAAATAGTTTATAGAATTTGAATTATTGTCAGATTACTGATTTGAATAGATATGCAAAAGCAAGTTTGTGCACGTATCAAATTTGGTCAACTCTGGTTCTATGATGAACTACATGTTCTAAGGATTCCAGAGACTATAAATTTGTAAATTTTGGCCCACGGGATTAATTCACACAATTTGTATAGTGTCAAAGGGTTAATTCTATGTTTTTCATTATGGTGCACAATTCATCACGGAACATGTACTGTATTGTTGCATGGTTGTGTGCTACAGGTTTCAAGCTTTCCAACGGTATAAAATTTGCTATATTTGGGCCTACGGTTGATTTGATATTGATTTTACAAGATGGGAACATTTTCTGACATTTAAATTCGAATTCAAATCGAGTTTGACTGGGTTTGACCGGGGCTGCTGACTATGCAGCGGACTGGGCGCCACGCGGCTGATTCCTATTGGCCGATACCCTTTCGGTTAAGTGGTCTAATCTAAGCCGTAGGATCTAGATCTGACGAACCAAATAAAAAGAAAAAAGGAGAGAAAGGGGATGAGAGGAGGCTGCTCACTGCGGGGGCGGCCGGCAATGGCGCGGTGGTGACGGCTCGGACGGTGGTGGCCGGCGGCATTGCGGTGGCTCCCCGGCTCGGTGGAGACGACGACGAGGCGCGGCTCGACTAGCCGAAGCGTCCGGTGGTGGCGGCGCTCGCAGCCGTGGCCTCGGGCGGCCGCGGTGTGAGGCTAATGGCGGCGACGCGAGGCGGTGCTCCGGCGAGCAATTTGCTCAGTCTGGCGGCGCTATTCGCGTGGGGGAGTGAGGGGAAATGGAGAGGGGGTGCAGGGCTTTGTAGGGGTGTGTCTCGGGCGGTTGGGGAAGGTGCGGGCGACGTGGGGGGCGAGGTGGCCGGTGTGCTGCGGGCGTGGGCGCGTGGAGGACGTGGCCGGGGGTTTGGGGAGGAGCTGACAAGGCGGGTTTCACCCGTCAGCGTGAGAGGGGAGAGAGAGAGGAGGAGGCGGCGTGCGGTCCGCTCCCATGGCCGACTGGGTCGTGCATCGGGCCGGGCTGGCCCAGGTTCAGCCGGCTCGGTCCGTTTCCTTTTTTTTCTTTTTTCTTTTTTTTTCTTTTTTATTTCATAACTTTTGATTCACAACTCTGAATGACCTAAAATTTGTTTCTAAAAATTTGTAAAAATAATAGGGTTGTTTTGGGACTAGAGTAGAGATGTTTTAAACTAATTTGAAAGTTAAAATAAAATAAAATAGCACATAGGCCATTTGACAACAAATATGTGATTTATGGTCTTTAGGGTTTGGCCACTTTGGGTTCGTTATTTCATGTGATTCATTTAAATGCAAGGATGATATGAATGCATGATGTTTTTTGAATTTTGAAAACTCGGGATGTTACAATATCAATCTCCATGTCATCAGCGTCGTAACCTATATATGCATAGAATTTCATATCAATATGTTCATCTTACCTCGTATAACAGAAAGAGCTGATAGAAAGCTTGGCATAAATACCTTCACGGGTATAGCACTGCTCGTCCATGAGGTCAACAAAGATGCCATCCTCGTCCATGATACTGCTTAGGAAGCTCTCCATGTCTCCTACAACATTATGGATTCGTTAAGTATGGCGCTTTAATGTGCCAAGATGTAACTAATAAATGTAGTAAAAAAATGTAGTAAAGATGGGTATGTTATCCTCGGTTCCAATGGTATACGCCGGCGTGCTCGTTGAAGGGGCAGTGGGAGCTGAATTATTTTCCTCTCTGGCGGGTAATTTGTATGTGCTCGCACGCATGTTTATTGTAGGCAAAATTGCTGCAGTTGGGCATGGCATCGCGATTGATTCAGCACATGGGGTGTTCCTTCTAGCTTCAGCAGTTGCTCTGCGCTGAGCTAGCAATGCTACCCTCTCCTCTTCAGTTTTGTTCTGCCTAGATATGCGCCGTCTTGAATTCAACTCCCGATGTTCTTCTTTGGATTTATTTTGACTACTAGCCCTTTTCTGTATGTTCCTCTCATCGACCGACTTGTTTTGCTCGAGTGCTCTTTTACGTGCATTACTCTCCTTCCTTTAATCATCTGTCAAACTATTTCAATGAGCTCTATCATCATCACGTCTTTCTTGATTTATAAACTCTGAAATATTTTTAATTGGTTGATGGTTAGTTGTTCATACTGTACATTGTTTTTGCAAATGTACGAGTATTGTAAAAAAATAGAGAATTACCTTTAATCATGACTTCTGGCTGCTTTGGAGTTTGTATGTCACCGATTGCTCCTTTTCATCATGGTTATTATGAGATCGATAGCTTCGGCATGCTCATCATCACTGCTGAATGGTTTTGCTAGGGTATCTTTGTCTTTGCTGGGTGGACACAATGGGTAGTATATGCCTTTCCATGAAAGTTTGTTAGTTTTATAAATAGACACATGTTTTTTGAATGTATATGTATTGTATGAAATTTAAAATATTACCGTTAATCATAACTTGTGGTTGTTGTAAGGGTTCTATGCTAGTGTTGTGGCTATTTATCACGGCAGTGTCTTGTTGTGATGATACTGGTCTAGTTTTCCTCTGTTTTGCCGAGAACTCTTCGCTTCGACGATGTAGCAATGTTTGTCGTTCTCCCGGCGTCACATGATTTCTTTGACTCACATTTAAGGTAGATGTACCACCTTCCTGTTGTGTTGCGATAAATGCGTGGTTGACCATCGCAATTGATTCTTTGCTTGTCATGTTGCGCTTGTTGGCCTCTTTAATTTTTTTTTTGTTTTGCTGATAGGCTTCACGGCGTTTTTTCTGTTTTTCCTTCTTTTCTTCATCTGTCATACGTGCATGCCGCTCTCTATCTTTTTTCTGTCTTTGTTCCTTTGCATCCATGATTTTAGATTGCAGCCAAAATGGCTTGCCAGCATGAAATTTGTATAGTAAGTATTTTGTGAAGCTAATTAGAGCATGTACTATCTCTTGTTGCAGTAAATCTATGGCAGTTGCTATCCAGGATCATAGAACTTTTTTTTTTGCGAGGGAGGATCATAGAACTTGACAGGGTAAACCTAAGTAAGCACACTCCTAAACTTTTCTTGGCATTATGTAATGCTTGTCAAGGTTTAAGATCTGATCAGTACACCATTGGAATTTTCATCTCAGTTCATATTCAACCTATATCCTATCAAATTTCATCTCAGTTCATATTCAACCTACATCGAAACTTGAAAAGTAGTACATCTCATCTACTTGCTATTTGGTGCACGGTGGAGAGGGCATAACCCCCGACTATTTAATACCAAAGAATTCTTTGCAGGATTTAATTGTTTTTCTACATATTACATTGGCACAGTCTGATATTCAAATGACAGATGTCTCGATTGAGCAAAGTAGTTTGCTCCTTGATGGTATGAATTTTTCTGGTTTATTTCATCATCAAATTAGTCGTACATGCTACAGGGATCAGGGGCACCAATGATATGTACTGAACATATGTTACAGTAGATTTCATATATATGATTTGAACATATGTCACGGTATTGTTACCTTTTGACAGATGTCTGGCAAATTAGTAGCAAGCGTGGAGGATGGGTGGTTTGACAGGTTGACTTCCGGCGAACAGCAATTTCGAGGACGGAGGGTGAAATCGATTTTGAACACACAGGGGGAAATCGTGTCGAGTAGTCAGAACTTGTGGTGGTGCTTATCGCTGAACTCCTTGTGTGGCTTATTCTGTATGTTTATATAGGAGAACCTGGAGAACGATGTGCTCCTGGTCGAACTTGGTCAGCTGTGTTCGATCAGGACACGGTAAGAGCTTTTTATGGTGGACACGGTCAGCTATATATTATGGGCCTTCCAATTTAGATTTTGGCCCACATACCCTGATCTTTTTGAATAGTACCACTTTGCTAACAGCACAAGAGGTAGGGCTCGCGGGATCGCATCGTGAGACATTTGGTTCGCTGGTTGCCTGTCCGGTTTTTCTTTGTTTTTCCTGCTGGGGGCGCTCGCGGGATTGTATAGGCACGGGTTTTTTTTGACGTACCAAAAGGTTTTATTACGTACGGACACCACCTATTCCCGTCGCTTATCGCTGAACTCCTTGTGTGGCTTATTCTGTATGTTTATATAGGAGAACCTGGAGAACGATGTGCTCCTGGTCGAACTTGGTCAGCTGTGTTCGATCAGGACACGGTAAGAGCTTTTTATGGTGGACACGATCAGCTATATATTATGGGCCTTCCAATTTAGATTTTGGCCCACATACCCTGATCGTTTTGAATAGTACCACTTTGCTAACAACACAAGAGGTAGGGCTCGCCGGAAATGGTGAATGGAACCTGGGTGCGCGCGCACCCATTTACGAAAAGTTCAAAAAAATGCTATTTAAAAGTTTCAAAAAAATGTGAAGTTAATTTTTGCATGTATATATTATGTTGATACTTACTGCGTGTGTTTTCACGGAAAAATACCATTGTGTGTGACCTACATAAAAATGACAAAATGCAAATTCCTATTCCTGTGAATAGTAAAATTCCTATTCACTATTCTCATTTGGACATTTTGTCATTTTTATGCAGGCCACACACAATGGTATTTTTCCGTGAAAACTCACACGAGTAAGTATAAACATAATATGTACATGCAAAATTTTACTTCACATTTTTTTGAAACTTTTAAATAGCATTTTTTTGAACTTTTCGTAAATGGGTGCGCGCGCACCCAGGTTCCAAACGTCCGGATCGCTCGCCGGAAATTTGAGACATTTGGTTCGCTGGTTGCCGGTCCGGTTTTTCTTTGTTTTTCCTGCTGGGGGCGCTCGCGGGATTGTATAGGCACGGGTTTTTTTTGACGTACCAAAAGGTTTTATTACGTACGGACACCACCTATTCCCGTCTAATAGTAAAGAAAGATAATAATTAAAATTAGATCGGTTTATTTGACGTATGAAAATTTGTTTCGGTTTTTTTACCTACCAACACCACCGATCCGTAAGTTATCTTCTTCTTAACTATTAGATTGGAATCGGTGGTGGTCGTACGTAAAAAGATCCTTCGTACGTCAAATTTTTTTTGGCTTGAATCGGATCGCTTCAAAAACCGGCTCCTTCTCACGAGTGCAGAGCGAGAAAAACCGGATGGATCTTGTTCGGCTGGTGTTCATCCCATCTACGTTCTCCCGCAAAAAGACAGAAACCGAAGAAAAAATATTGGCAACGCACGCATGACTCCCACGGTATGCAACCCCGATCATGGACTCCCGAGTCCTGACCGACGGCGGGCGTCGAAAGTCAGCTTGAAAATCCATCCGGCGCGCCGCCCTTGATTCACCCTGGTGCCCGCTGTTGTGCGACACTACGCTGCCCTGTGCTCCTGAGGGGACGGTTCTCTAAATAAAAGGGGAGGCCGTTTCTCGGACCACCATGGACGAGGTTGTGGAGTTCTCGCACGTGACCGTGAAGCTGTTTATATAGAGGAGCTGCAGACAGGATGTGGCGTGGTGAAGTGGATTTGGAGAGTTGCTAATTTAGCAGAGCGCAAAAGTCCATCTGGGGCAAGCCTTGTATGGTTGCATGAATTGCGTCATTGCATGGCGTGCGTGGAGGAATAAAAAAGGCTTGAGTTCCTAGATAAAACCCGACCTGCGCTGGTTGAAGATAAATTTCGATGTCCATTGTTGGTGCTTCAGTTCCTGGGTATGCTCGTGTATATCATGTGCAAAGTTATCGTGAAAACTAGATCAGCAAAGCTCTTGATCTTCTATGGTAGGGCGTGAGAAGCACTTGATTTCTTTGATTTTGTCCCATGGGATCAATTGGCGAGCAGCAATATCCTTATTAGTTGTGCATTATTAAGTAATAATACTAAAGTTGTTTTTGTTGGCTGAAACGATGATTCAGATTCAGGTGGGATTTTTTTTCTTTAACATTTTTCCTGGTGTTCCTATTTGCGCCTTTCACATCTCGTTCTATATGGAGCCAATTTAGAGAAAACATCTAAACAGAGAGAAGTTTTTTGCCGGCTGTTATCATGGCATATTTATCACAGATTTGTGTCATATACATTCAAATTCGATATTGTTTTTGCCACTAAGAAAGTTTTATTAGTAAACACACAAAATTTAAAACCCGCTGCAAAGCGCGGTCATTGTGCTAGTTAGTAGATTTTTTTTTTTGTTGACCAAAATAATAGTCAATGTTTTCTCCAAGTACATAATACCCAAATAAACCGGTACATAGGGAGTAATGTATTTATAATGACCTAGCATGGTGGCTCCTGTAAATGCGTGGGCAGCTTATTTAGTCTTTAAATAAGGACTTTTGTATAAAGCGAACGCTATGCTGAACGTATCAAAAAGTAATTGGGCGTAATCTAATTTTGGAAATTCTAATCCTCACTACAACATGGTAGAGCAGCTAGGACAGTTATTAACACCCGTGCAACAGGAAAAAAGAAGTGTCTCTGTAGCACTACCATGGCACCTTTTGGCAGCCAGAAATAACCTCGCTGTAGAAAGTGAGGTCCCGGCGGATATTTTCCTCTGCATATAACTTTGGCTAAGGGTATCTCCATGGGTTCAACGCAAACTAAAAGTTGGTACACCATGTACAAAACCAGGCAATCATAAATTTTATGCATCATCATAATGGAGAAGCTGCAAGTTAGGAAAATTCTGATATATTAAGTGAAGCAATTACACATCAAAGAACTTGCAATAGGTCTGCTTGATGTTTCTCTGTATGAGAACTTTCTTCCTACTACATTACCTACGATAATAGTTAATTGGTTACTTTATATAACAAAGTCATGCCAAAGAGAGATTCAAGTGCATTTTGATCCTCAAAAGTACATCTCTATTTTCAACATAGTTATAACTATCAGGTAATAGTTGCATGTGATGAATTTAGTATTCAAATAGGAATGGTTGCTGAGCTCAGATACATAAAAGAAATTCTTATATGCTCCCATTTTATGGGTATCACTGGTGGAAAAAGGGGCTTTGGTCGCGGTTGGCAACTGCCATTAGTCGCGGTGGCGCAACCGCGACCAAAGTAGCGCGACTAAAGGCCCCCCCCTTTAGTCGCGGTTCCTTACGAACCGCGACTAAAGGCCCGTCCACGTGGGCCGCAGGCGAGCGCCAGGGCGGAGGACCTTTAGTCGCGGTTCTTCTGGCCAACCGCGACTAAAGGCCTCCGCAGGGTTTAGGGTTTAGCCCCCCTCCCCCTAAATCTGGTTTCTTTTTAATTTGTATTATTTTATTTCTTTTGGGTTTTAATTTTGAAGGAGTTTCACATATTCTACGGTACTGTATACATACATGCATATGAATGTACAATTTCAAACAAATTTGAAATTAGAACCAAAAAGAATTCAAGAGGAATATACAATATATATTCAATATCGGATGACCATATACAATATATATTCAATATCGGATGACCATATACAATTTTGAACAAGTTAGTTACAAATTCTGGTGCATATAAAGTTCTACGTCATCGTAATAGTGTTCTCCTCTAGGATCGATGACTTCCTCGCCAACCATCCAGCTAGTTCCTCTTGAAGTGGTCGGAAGCGAGCTTCCGGACTAAGCGTCTTCCGGAGGTTATTCCTCGAGATGTTGTTCTCACAGTTCTGGTCCCGCTCATTGCAGTATCTCCGGATCCTCTCACAAACATAGTATCCACATAGATTGGTCCCCGGTGGCTGAGTATCCCCAGTCATCCGCACTGCCATTTTAAAATGTAGCTCTTTTTTGAATTCACCGACCTTGGTATCTACGAACCGTCTCCAAACCCTACGAGGCAAAGAAAATTAAATAAACAAGAGAGTTATTAATTAGTTACTTGATATTAGGAAATGATGAACGAAATAGGCCGATCGATATAGAGCGCAAATGAATGAAAATAATTACTTTTGCATCATTTTTCTCATGTCGCCCCAAAGCGCCGGATCCATATTCAGAGAGTCGTGGACGAGAACCGAGGAGGTCTGAACTTTAATTACCATAAGAATCCAAGTGGAACCCGCGGACACGATACATGCACAGTCATGCATAACTCATCGATTAGCCACATACCATGCATGGAGTAAACAAAAGAGAATGTGCTCAAGACAGTAAACACTCACCCAAAATGGTAAGGAAATAGAATATCACTTTTCCGTTGCTGTTTTCTAATAAACCGCCACAGGTCATCCTCCACGTCGGCGGGGTGGTGTTCTAACACATATGAATTAACGATGTGTGGGTCAATGAACCCAACATCATGGATGTTCCTTATTCGCATTTCCCGCTTCTTCATTCTCGCATAATAGCGTACACAACAAGATAGTTAGGACAATATATATATATATATATATAGTGCAGCAATGAACGAGATGGGGTAGAAATTAATAAATCACTTACGTAACGTAGCAACCGATGATAGATTTGTCGAGGTCGCGCAGATTGAACAGCTGGAACAATTCACTCGGAGGAATTTGTACCCAAGTAACGTTTGAAGTGATGCTCATATCTAACTTCCGCATAGATATAGTCTTTGGCGTTTTTATGTTTTATGTAACCCTTGTACCAATTTAGCAGTACCTTTCATTTGTCGAGGTAGATCCTCTTCCTCGCGCAGTGCTCGATGAGAGGGCCATTCTTCACATATGTAAATACTACGTCCTTCATTGGCGCCTCATCAAGGCCTAACAAGTGCACGAAGAGTGATACCTAAGTCGGCCGCTTGTTCTCTCGGCACTCGTTACAGCTCAATCCATGTGCTGCCGCAGCTGCTATGATATCGGGGGCATCCGGACCGGCGGCTTGCACTATGAGCGGGGCGATCGATTGTTTACTTTGTTCCCCGAGCTGGGCAACTTCTTTCCCCCTTTCTAATTTTGTCTCGGCCTCGTCCTCCAAGGCTTTCTTCTCCGCCAACTCTTGGTTCCTCTTGAACGCGAGTGCTTGCCTACGAAGTTCACGTAAATAGTCGTCATGCAGATTCTTCGCGGCTTGGGACGGTGTGTTCAAAAATGACTTAGCCCACTCGCTTTTGCTTGTCGAATATACCGGCTTGGGCTCGCCCTCTCTTTTCTTCTTGCACTCCTCCTTCCATTTCTCATGCCGAGCAGCCACGGCCGCCGCATTTTCCTCGACACTAAGTTCCCAAGGCCTCGGGATGAGAGGCTTCGGTGATGGCTCTGGTATCTTTGTGGTTCTAGGTACATAAGGGTCCGGGTTAATAACCCAGGACCGCTTCTCGCTTCTTCGCCGGAGGTGGATTGGGGGCGGTACCGGTGTCCGATCACCCGCCGGACGAGGACTCGGGGGGCGGCGTCGGCCGACGTGAATGAGGTGTATTAGGTGAAGCACCACCGCCACCGTCACCGCCACCGCCACCGTCACCGCCACCGCCACCGCCACCGTCACCGCCACCGCCACCACCACCACCGTACGGGGTGGACTTGTTGGCGCCTCGCCCGGAAACTTGATAAATTTCTTCTGCCATAGAATGAACTCGGCGCTTGACATCTCCAAGTCTTTTCACCCCTTCAGGTGTAGCAATGTCAATGTCCAGGTCCTCAAACCCTTGGACTATCTCCTCCACCGTGACACGAGCATAGCCATCTTGAATGGGGTTGTTGTGGTGGAGTGCTCCATGTGGTAAAGCACTGCCGATGGCTACCTTCATGGACATGTTCCCGATAGGATAATACAGATGACATGCTTTCATCTCCTTTATATCGTCCACGGGGTAGCGAGGAGGCTCCGGTGCAGTAATTTGGACCACCGCAGGCTCCGGTGCAGTAATTTCTATCGTCGGTGCACCAGCCGGTGAGGCCTCCGTGGAAGCCACGCTGCTTCTTCTCCGCTGCCGGCTTCCGAGATCCATTGGATGATCTTCATGCTGCGCCCGAGCTGCATCTCTTTCGGCTACTAGTACACTCACGGTTTTCTTCATCACATCCATTTCCGTTACCAACTTCGCCACAACATCTGCATCCCGATCCATCTTTCTCTTACGGCTTCTGTAACCGTACGGGTCATCGTTCTGGGGGAACCCTACTTTCCACGGAATGGGCCCCATGCCTCGTACACGTCCTCCGTGTTCAGGATTCCCGAGGGCTTTTGTCAGGGCGTCGTTCTCTCTGTTGAACTTGATCCTCCCTCTTGAGCATCCCTCATTGCCTCAATAAGCTTTTGGGTGGGTGTAATTATTTTGCCCCGATAAACACACTCCCTCGTCTCCGGGTTCAGCCGATCCCCCATGCCCGTACCACCAGCTTTTGGCCCTTGGGTCCCATCCCTCCGTACCTGGACGGATTCCTCGCGCCCTCAGCTCGTTCTCCATCTTCTCCCACCTAGGCTGCCAAAAGCGATACCCTCCCGGCCCCATGATATGATTGTACTCCTTCTTGGCCGCATTCTTCTTATTTTTTTTCGATATTTCAAGGAACTCGCTCCGATTTCTTTTGCTTCACAAATTCTGGCCAATCATGTTGCAAGTTTCTCATATTGTCCTTTGAAATCCAGAGTCTTGCCCGGCTTGACAAAGTCATGGGCTAGATTTTGCTTGTATTTCCGGAATGCGTTGGCCATCCTAGAAAGAGCGAACTCGTTTGACTAGCTTGCACCTCTCCTTGTTTTCCCGAATCTTGTTACCCTCCTCATCGTATCTGCGGTATTCCGGAGGTAGAACGAAATGTTCCATAAGCCTCTTGAAGCAATCTTTTTTTGTTCTCTTATCGACAAAAGTGAAACCAAGACGTGCCTTCTTTGGCTCATTCCACTCTCGGACGGTGATCGAGACGTTGTCTCTAACAACGGCTCCGCATTGGCCGACAAACTTGGTGGCGTTCTTGCTGGGCTCCAGCGGCCTGCCGGTTTGCTTCATCGACAACATCGATGGTGCATGTTTCGTCTTGGTTTCATCGTCTTGGTTGCGCCACGCTTTGACGACGTACTCGATTTTTTCGACGATCCGGCCGAGGGCTAAAATAAGAAAGAGAGTCGCGCGCGTTAGTACACACACATTTATTCAAATCAGTTAGTTGTATCACCGTACGCTCAATATGTATATATATATATACCTCGGCGCCGGAGGTGGTTGCTACTTCCAATTGAAGATCGTCGTTTATCGACGTTTCTTCGGCATCATCTTGCTGACGGCGCCCTTCATCTTCACCCTCAAGGTTCAGATAAGAAGAGATATCATCTTCTTCTTCTCCGGTCGGCACATATAGAATATCGCCTTTTATGATGCCGAACATATGGTCTTCAGCGTCCGGATCATAGTTGTCCAGAATCGGGTCAGCTCTATCGTCCGCCATATGTCAGTCCTGAAAACATGTAGTCAAAACAAATTAATTGTGTATATGCCAGCATTATCACATCTCTTCTACATATAAAGAGAGAGGGCGACGAGGGAGGCGAGAGGGGGGACTCGTGTATTAGATGTGTATATGCGGACGATCGACCTCGCCTCGCATGCAGTGATCGCGTGACCGAGAGAACGGTGGTGGTGGCGAAAGGGGGGACGCAGTGACCGCGTGACCGAGAGACCGGTGGCGGTGGCGAAAGGGGGACGCAGTGACCGCGTGACCGAGAGACCGGTGTGGCGGTGACCGAGAGGGCGGTGGCGGTGCCGAGGACACATAACCCTCGCCGCCCCTCTCGATCCCAAATAAAATGTTAAGTTAAAATTTTGATCATTAAGTCTAATTTTTCTTAAGTTAAAATTTTGATCATTAAGTCTAAATTTTGTTAAGTAAAATTTTGATCATTAAGTCTAAATTTTGTTAAGTAAAATTTTAGTTACATTAAGTCTAAATTTTGTTAAGTAAAATTTTAGTTACATTAAGTCTATTACATGTGTAAATTTTTGTTAAATTTTGTTACATATTACATATTTGTTACATATTACACGCGAGGCCGGCGCGTGCGCGGTGAGAGAGAGAGGGCCGGCCGGCGGCGCGCGGGAAGGGGAGAGGAGGAGGGCGGCAAGGAGCACGGACGGTGAGAGAGAGACCGGCACGGTGGCGGTGGCGAAAGGGGGGCGGCGGTGGCGGTGGCGCCGCCCCGTCGCTGCGAACAAAAAAAAAGCCCGCACATATACGGAGGGGGCGGCGAGGGGGGCGGCGCATCGCCGCCCCCCTCGCTGCCCCCTCTCCGTATACGCGCGGGGTGCATGTCAAGTTTTACTTTTTTTAACTTTTAACTTTTTTGTCAAGTTTTACTTTTTTGTCAAGTTTTACTTTTTTTCTTAATTATCAAGTTTTATATACGTTTTTGTTAATTATCAAATTTTACTGTTTTTTTTGTTAATTATCAAATTTTACCGTTTTCTAAAACTAATTAACTAGTTAAAATTAAAAAAAAACTAAAAAACTAAAAAAAAAGGCGGCCGGCGCCCCACACTGCACGATCTCTCTGTCAACAGAGAGAGGGGCGCGTGCGCGCGCGGCAACACAGGCGCGCCGGCGCCGGCGGGCGAGAGCGAGCTAGGCGGCGGCGGCGGCGCCGTGGGCGAGAGGGAGGAGTGGGCCGGGGCGGCACGCCGGGCGGCGTGGCACAGCCGGCCGGCGGCGGTTTCTTTCGGAGCAGCGCGACGCGCGCGCGGAAAGAAGAGAAGGAGGCGGCGGCCGACGGCGCGGCGACGTACGACGAGTTCGGCGGGCGGCGGTGTCGGCGGTCGGCGAGGGCGCGTCTGGGCAGCCTGACGGCGTCTGGGCGTCGTCTTCGTCGGCGAGATGCGCGCGTTCTGTTCGGCGGAGGAAGAAGATGAGCGGGCCGTTCGCGCCGCGACCTTTTATAGGGAGGACCCTTTAGTCGCGGTTGGGGACGCGACCCGCGACTAGAGGGTACCTTTAGTCGCGGTTGGCCAGACCAACCGCGACTAAAGGGTTTTTTCGCCGGGTTTTTCGTTCCCGCGCTGAAGGACCCTTTAGTCGCGGTTGGCGAGGCCAACCGCGACTAAAGGTCTTTTTTCAAATTACTTTTCTTTTTCAATTCAGAAAATAAAACTAATTCATTTCAGAATCATAAAATACAAATAATATATCAAAAAATTCAGAAAAATAAAACTAATTCAATTCAAATTCTTAAAAATACAAATAATATATCAAAAAAATCAGAAAAATAAAACTAATTCAATTCAAATTCTTAAAAATACAAATAATATATCAAAAAAATCAGAAAAATAAAACTAATTCAATTCAAAATTTTAAAAATACAAATTATATATCAAAAAAATCAGAAAAATAAAACTAATTCATTAATTCAATATGTTAAAAATACATAAATAATATTCAATCAAAAGTTCGTTGGCCCCCTCTTCCCACCTCTTTCCGCCGACCCCTCTTCCCTCCTCGTCTTCCCGCCATTTCTTCCCCGTCTTCCCGCCTCTTTCTTCCCGCCAATTGTTTCCCGCCAATTTCTTCCGGCCTCTTTCTTCCCGCCAATTTTTTCCCGCCAATTTCTTCCCGCCACTTTCTCCCCGCCTCTTTCTTCCCGCCTCCTGTCTTCCCGCTCCCATTTTTCCCGCCATTTGTCACTACATATAGGTAGCCCGGCTTGGCCAGCATCACATCTCTACAATCTCTCATCACTCTCTCATGGCTTCCACCGCACCCACTCTAACCTACCAGCAGGTGGAGGAGCTTTGCGCTCGAACTACACTTGCCCTCCGGGCTACCGCGTCCCCGCCGGCCGGAGCCTAAGCGCCGGCGGCGTGCCGGTCCCTCCCGTCCCTCGTGGTACCGCGCGCCGGCGGCCATCACGAACCACTACTACCTCGACCTCACGCCGGAGCAGCGGATGAATCCCCGCCGGCATCCCGATAACCAGCATACTTGGGACGCCTTCTTCATCAATCGGCGTGAGAGGGCGCTCGCCGTGTATGAGGAGGACGGTCTGCGCTCCCGGAAACTTCCACGAGGCCGGCCGTCGGCTATGGTGGTACGGCCGGACTCCGCAGAGCGTCATGGACTACATCACGGCCGGCGATATCCCCCGCCTCGCGCTACCCTCGCTCGAGCCACGAGCGCCGCCCGACGACAGCCGACGACAAGCAGCGACGACGACGCCGGCAACTTAGAAGGCGACGACTCCCAGCACAACGGCGGCGGCTATGAAGACTACGAGTATGCATATTATACGCCTAGGCAGGAGTATGACTAAATCACTCCAAATTTCATGTATGCAGGAGTATGACTTAGTCACTCCAAATTTCCTATATGCAGGAGTATGACTTAGTCACTCCAAATTTCATGTATGCAGGAGTATGACTTAGTCACTCCAAATTTCATGTATCATCGGTGCTATCTCGAGTCAATTGAATCATTCGAAAATGGACACCAAACACATCACGGGTAATATAATTCACATGATTCATTCAACAAAGTTTGGTACAATAAATTATTACACATCATTTCTTCCCTTGTGTCCCCGCTTGCTTACGATTGTGCCGTATCCATGGAGCATCCTCATCATTTAACTTAATGCTTGGGTCGGTGTTCACTTTGAAGGGCGGAATTTCAGCAAACATATTATAATCTTCTCGACATGTCTGTCTTGTCCTCCACTCCCACGATGTTTCTTTTCCCCGAAAGAACAATGTGGCGCTTTGGATCATCGCATGATGTACCGATCGTTTTCTTATCTTTCCGTTTCCTCGGTTTGCTACTCATGTCCTTCACATAGAAAACCTGAGCGACATCTTTCGCTAGGACGAATGGTTCGTCAAGATAACCAAGATTGTTGAAATCCACCATTGTCATTCCGTATTGCTGGTCCACCTTTACCCCACCTCCCGTTAGCTTGAACCATTTGCACCGGAACAAAGGGACCCTAAAGGAGGGTCCATAGTCAAGTTCCCATATCTCCTCTATGTAACCATAATATGTGACCTTTTGCCCATTCTCGGTTGCTGCATCAAAGCGGACACCACCGTTTTGGTTGGTGCTCTTTTTATCTTGGGCGATCGTGTAAAATGTATTCCCATTTATCTCGTACCCTTGGAAAGTCGTTATAGTCGAAGATGGTGTCTTGGCCAACATGTACAGCTTGATCTACAACCTTATTGTCACTCATTAAATGTTTTCTCAACCAACTGCCGAAAGTCTCCATGTGGGCCTTCCTAATCCAGGATTCAGGCTTCCTGTGGTTCTCCGAGCGTAAAATATTCTTGTGTTTCTCAAAGTACGGAGCCACCAAGCTGGAATTGGTCGAACTGTGTGGTGTGCTTCGGTCGGAGAATGGCCGTCCATACATATCATTGATTTCCTTCCGATCGTGCCTTTTCCACTTAGTCTCCCCTCGTGCCGCGATTGAGGAAGACCAATCGGCTTAAGGTCGGGAACAAAGTCAACACAAAACTCAATTACCTCCTCATTTCCATAGCCCTTGGCGATGCTTCCTTCCGGCCTAGCACGGTTACGAACATATTTCTTTAATACTCCCATGAACCTCTCGAAGGGGAACATATTGTGTAGAAATACAGGACCGAGAATGGAAATCTCATCGACTAGGTGAACCAGGAGGTGCGTCATAATATTGAAGAAGGATGGCGGGAACACCAACTCGAAACCGACAAGACATTGGATCACATCGTTCCGTAACCGTGGTAGAACTTCCGGATTGATTACCTTCCGAGAGATTGCATTGAGGAATGCACATAGCTTCACAATGGCTACTCGAACATTTTCCGGCAGAGCCCCTCAAAGCAATCGGAAGCAATTGCGTCATAATCACATGGCAGTCGTGAGACTTCAGGTTTTGGAACTTTTTCTCCGCCATGTTTATTATTCCCTTTATATTGGACGAGAATCCCGACGGGACCTTCATACTGCTCAGGCATTCAAAAAAGATGACCTTCTCTTCTTTGGTCAGAGCGTAGCTGGCACGACCTTGAAACCGTTCCGGATGCCGGTCATCATGGTCTTTCTAACTTTGCTGGTCCTGCCGTGCTTCCTTTGTATCATTTGACTTCCCATACACGCCCAAGAAGCTTAGGATGTTCACGCAAATATTCTTCGTAACGTGCATCACGTCGATTGCGGAGCGGACTTCTAGGACTTTCCAATATTCTAGCTCCCGAATATAGATTTCTTCTTCCACATGGCTACGTGCCCGTCGGCTCCCTTCGGAACCGATTGTCCGCCAGGACCCTTTCCAAAGATGACTTTCAAACCCTTGACCATATCAAATACCTCAAGCACCAAGTAGTGTTCCGCAGGCTTCGGCCGGTGATCTGCCTTGCCGTTGTAATGCTTGCCTTTCTTTCTTATCGGATGACCTTTCGGAAGAAATCGACGATGCCCAAGGTACACGTTCTTCTTACAATTTGGCAAATGTACACTTTCAGTCTCATGTAAGCAGTGCGTGCATGCATTGTATCCCTTATTTGACAGTCCCGAAAGGTTACTAAGAGCAGGCCAATCGTTGATGGTTACGAAAAGCAACGCTCGTAGGTCAAATTCCTCTTCTTTGTGCTCATCCCACACACGGACACCAGGTCTGCCCCACAGCTGTAAAAGTTCATCAACTAATGGCCTTAGGTACACATCGATGTCGTTGCCGGGTTGCTTCGGACCTTGGATGAGCACCGGCATCATAATGAACTTCCGCTTCATGCACAACCAAGGAGGAAGGTTGTAGATGCATAGAGTCACGGGCCAGGTACTATGGCTGGAGCTCGCTCGCCAAAAGGATTCATGCCATCCGTACTTAGACCAAATCTTATGTTCCTTGCGTCAGCTGCAAAATCTTTGAACTCTCTGTCGATCTTTCTCCATTGCGTTCCATCCGCGGGGTGTCTCAACTCCCCGTCCGACTTACGGTCCTCTTTGTGCCATCGCAACAACTTGGCATGCTCTTTGTTCCCGAACGGACGTTTCAACCGTGGTATTATAGGAGCATACCACATCACCTTGGCGGGAACCCTCTTCCCGGGTTTCGGCCCTCAACATCATCACCAGGGTCATCGCCTCTGATCTTATAATGCAATGCGATGCATACCGGGCATTCATTCAAATTCTCGTATTCACCGCGGTAGAGGATGCAGTCGTTGATGCATGCATGTATCTTCGTAACCTCTAAACCTAGAGGGCAGACAACCTTCTTTGCTTCGTACGTAGTGGCGGGCAACTCGTTATTCTTTGGAAACATATTCTTCAACATTTTCAGCAAGTTTTCAAATGCCGAGTCAGCTACACCTGCCCGTGCCTTCCATCTCAGCAAATCCAGTGTGCAGCCCAGCTTTTCGGACCATCATCGCATCCGGGGTACAGCGCCTTCCCGTGATCCTCTAACATGCGATCCAAATTCTCCCTCTCTTTTTCAGTTTCGCAGCGTCTCCGTGCATCAGCAATGGTCCGACCAAGATCATCAACGGGATCATCACGTGCCTCTTCTTCACCTTCCCCTTCACCTTCCCCTTCACCTTCAGCATCCTCCATGAAAGTATCACCGAAATGAGCAAGATAGCTTTCATCGATGAAATCATCCCCTTCTTCATCTTCTTCCATTATAACCCCTCTTTCTCCATGCTTGGTCCAACAATTATAGCTTGGCATGAAACCGTGCCGAAGCGAGTGCATGTGAACATCTCATGAGGAAGAGTAACTATTCCGATTCTTACATTTAACACATGGACAGATAACAAAACCCCCTGCTTGTTCGCATTGGCCACTACGAGGAAATCTTTCAAACCCGCACTGAACTCGCCGGAGAGTCGGTTACCGTACATCCATTGTCGATTCATCTGCATTATTATAATATAAAATATATAATTAACCATCATGCATTTGTTAAACTAACTAGCTACAAACAATATAAATTAAACAATGAACTACACACACATGCACATTTTATCAACGACACATCAAAGGTTCAAGTTGCTAACCGCGATCGAGGAGGAAAAAATAAATGAGAAAGCTCAAGTGTGGCTCCAACACTTCATATCATGTTTGTTTCATGCTCTTGGGGCATTTCATCAAACACCTTATGTGCATAAGAGGAACCAAAAGCAAACCTAACACCCACTTGTGAAGCTTGTGAAGAGAATGGCACCAAATGGCTAAGTGTTGGCTGCTGGGTGGGTATATATAGGGAGGGGCTTTAGTCCCGGTTGGCCTGGCCAACCGCGACTAAAGGCCTTCGGGCACCTTTAGTCGCGGTTGGCCCGGCCAACCGCGACTAAAGCCCCCCACGTGCACCGGCTGGCCACCGAGCGCCCGGGCCCAGGCTTTGGTCGCGGTTCGCCTCCCGAACCGCGACTAAAGGTACCATTAGTCGCGGTTCCTGCAGCATCGCGACTTATGGGGCTCACCCGAAGCCTGTTTTTCCACCAGTGTATTGTTCACTTGAACTGTATCATGTTTATTGTAGCATATACTTGGCTACTTCGCCATAAATACTTTCTTCATCATTTTATTTGTAGTTCATTGAGCAGAAGTTATTAGCATTTTACCCTTAGGACAAGCACCCGGGCAAGTGCCCCTTCTGCTCCTTGCCCACGGTGTACAATCGTTCCCACATGGTAGAACATGTGATTGAATCCATCAGAGTGGCTTGCTCCAATGTGAACCATATATGCACTGCAAGGATAAGCTACTATCAGAAAGAAGACCATGAGAAAGGTTGCCAACACGCGCCATATTTGTGCCCGGAAGCCGGCAGCAGTTTCAGTAGACCAACCACGAAGCTGCACATGGGGCAGTCTTTCAAAGTTACCTACAAGAAGGTGCTTGAGATCTTCTTACGGGTGGGATCAACCATCATTGTGTGCGAGGATGGGCACCTGTTCCTGGCTAACATGGTACCGGAGCCTCTTGGTGGTGTAATCTCAGTTTGCTGCACCCAGCCTCACATTACTTGATCGGTTTTTGAGCCTTTTTCCAGCAAATGCTGATGACATGCGTTTAGAGATAAAGCATTGTAATCATTACTAAAAATAAATTACATACCGGTTGCCCTCCAATTACTAACTAGATGCGATCATCACAAATTTCTACAATTATAGAAAGAAGTAATGGTGACTGGATTATACTTTTTAATCACAAATTTTAACAATTGTTCTTGTAGAGAAAAGAGCAACCATGATATTTTAGAAGGCTTTTTCTAGGTAAACTTTTCTATTCCCTCCGATCCATATTAGTTGCCACTAATATAGATGTACATCCATACTAGTAGCAAGTAATATGAATGGAGTATAAGGTTTTTTAGGGGAACTTTTGTATAAGGTGGTCAGTCACAACTGAGTTTCGGCTTGCATTGGTTGGCCCCTGAGAGGTGGTAAGCCCACAGAGTGGCTTCACGTTCGACCGACCTCGCTTCCGGTGTGGTGGCAACCGAGAATTTTGCAGCTCGCGGGTGCTGCTCTCAAACTGCTCTCCTCCTCCTCGCAGCCGCCGCCTCTCAGCTACTTCGTCTGCAGCCGAGCACGCAGCCCATTCGATTCACCCTTCGTCGATTGATTTCAGAATTTTGTCCATCTTCTCCGTCGAGAAGGTTCTTGCGCCAGCGCGCTGCTTCGATCGTTGGTGGATTAAACTACTCTTCGTGCATTTGCCCCTTTATATTACCTTCTCAATATATGACCAGTCTATTTGAGGGTTGTTTTGTGGTACCCTCAAATAAATAATAGTCATTAATTTTCGTCCATTTAATGGTCTAAATAGTTTCATACCACAGTCTAAAACTTGAGAGGTATGTTTCAAACCTCTAGGAGTTTTCGCACCTCAGTAAAAAAAAGTAGATGGGCCAAGCCCAGTAGACTGCTCCAGCCCGATCATGTGCTGACCTAAGCTGGTGGGGATTCCTCGTTCTTCCGTGACATTGCTGTGAGAGGTTCAGCCACCGCCGCTCTCTCCATTCCCCAACTCCGGCACCACCGCCCCAGATGGATAGTGGTGCGCAGCGACTCCTCGGACGCCTTCCTCGCCTTCTCGGCGCCTTCCTCACCATCGCCGCGGAGGATCTCGGCCTCCCCGTCCCCATCCCCGACTCACCGTGTGAGCCGTGGTCGACGTCCTGGTCGTCCTCGCCATGGATGAGGCCGACTGCTACTGCGCCATGCCCTTGACGGACCTGGCGCTGGCGGCGCCCTCCCGCACGGCCTGCGCCGCCCGAGGGCACCCATCTGATGTATTACCTGTTATATCACTAGGATCATATAGGCTAGATCTTAATCGGTAGGAACCATATCTGTGAATGAATCATGTGTGGGTACTGTGAGAGGGAGAGAGAGATGTACTGTGGGTTTACCTTCACCATTGGAGGTGGAGCTCGCTGACCTGAACATGGTGGCGACGGCGGCGCATAGGTGAGGGAGTGGTGGCGGCGGAGCTTCCCGTCGGCTCTGCACTAACCCTAATCGGTGGGTCGTCTGGTGGGGCGAGTGGCAGCTCAGGGTAACCTCATACGTTGTGCCACTGGCCCCCACCACTATATATAGTGCAGGCGACAGGGGCCCACCAACCAGCGAACGGTTGGGCGCCCCCGATCAGGGCGCGGACGAGGTCAAGGGGTCGTGCCTGAGCCGTTGGGCTCGCAGTGCGGTGGAGATCAATCCTAACATTCTCCCCCTTGATCTCAACTTTTCTTTTAACTTTATACTTTCACTTTATTCGTTTCATTTTGGATCATTCCATAGGGCATGTTTCATCGTCACAGCTCTATTGCTGATAGAATCAGACAACCACAATACACTTCTCTGTTTTGAAACAAATTCTTTTACTTTTGGGCCTCTTATGATCCAGGATAGGTAAGACTTTCCCTTAAACCCATGCCGGCTACGTGCTCCTTGAACACGCTGGGTGGTAAGCCTTTCGTTAGCGGATCCGCAAGCATATCTTTTGTCCTTATATGCTCGAGACTTATAGTTTGATCCTGGACCTTGTGTTTCACAACATAATACTTAACCTCAATTGGTTTCGTAGCTGTACTCGACTTGTTGTTGTGAGCATAAAATACTGCGAGCTCATTGTCGCAGTACATCTTTAGTGGTTTGTCAATACAATCTACCACTTTCAAGTTGGGTATGAATTTCTTTAACCATAATGCCTGCCCCGTGGCTTCATAACATGCTATAAATTCTGCATACATCGTGGATGATGCAACTATCGTCTGTTTGGAGCTACTCCACGAAATAGCTCCCCCTGCGAGGGTGAATACATATCCAGATGTGGATTTTCTATCATCTTTATCTCCCGTAAAATTTGCATCTGAATACCCTCGTATCTCTAGGGAATCAGTATGTTAGCATGTAGTTCTTTGTGCCTTTCACATAACGCAATGCCTTCTTTACCATTTTCCAGTGTTCATAACCTGGATTTTCTTGATATCTACCGAGTACTCCGGTGATAAATTCTAAGTCGGGCGAGTGCACACTTGTGCATACTGTAGGCTTCCAATAGCCGAAGCATATGGAATCGCTTTCATTTGATCGAGCTCGTATTGATTTTGGGGACTTTAATGTTTCCCAAAACTGTCGCCCTTGACTATAGGGGCAGGTGTGGCACTTCACTTATGCATATTATACTTACTTAGAATCTTTTCTAAATAAGACTTTTGCGATAGTCCTAATACTCCATTGTTCCTATCTCGGTGAATTTCTATGCCCAAAACATATGACGCTTCACCAAGATCTTTCATTTCAAAATTTGAGGACAAGAACTTCTTTGTCTCTTGCAGTAGACTAACATCACTCGCTGGCAAGCGAGAATATCATCCACATACAAGATTAGGAAAATATATTTCCCACTTTTAAACTTTGCATAAACGCGATTGTCCTCAATATTTTCTTTAAATCCAAATCTCTTGATTGTTTCATTAAACTTTAGATACCACTGTCTGGAGGCTTTCTTTAATCCATAAATGGATTTCTTTAGGCGGCATCCCATTTCTTCCTTGCCTTCCATGATAAAACCCTTGGGTTATTTCATGTAGACATTTTCTTCTAAATCCCCGTTTAGAAATGCCATCTTTACATCCATTTGATGCAACTTTAAATCAAAATGTGCAACTAGTGCCATGATGATTATGAAGGAATCCTTACATGAGACCGGAGAAAATGTCTCATTGTAATATATCCCTTCTCTTTGTGTAAATCCTTTTGCCTCTAGAGGTGGCTGTTGTTGCTCCCTTTCATGCTCAACAAATGGTTCATTCGGCTCCTGACGGACAGGTTCCGAATTTTCACTCATCGTTGTCATGGGTGGAGTTACAACATGCGCTTGCACCTGATACGTCCAAAACGTATCTACTTTCCCGAACACTTTTGCTATTGTTTTGCCTCTAATTTGTGTATTTTGGATGCAACTAACACGGACTAACGCTGTTTTCAGCAGAACTGTTCTGGTGTCTCATTTTTGTGCGGAAATCCAACTTTCAGGAAAATCCTCGGAATTTATGCGAAAGGCCCTATTTTCCCAGAATACTGACGGAGCCAGAAGGGCAAGCCAGGTGGGGGCACGAGGGCCCCACACACTAGGCCGGCGCGGCCCTAGTGTGTGGCGGCCTCGGCTGGCCCCCGACGCCCTCTTTCGGACTACTTATTGCCTTCAACCTAAAAACGCACGGGGAGAAGTCGAAGTCGCCAGAAACCCTCCAGAACGCTGCCACATCGCGAAACTCCGTCTCGGGAGCCAGAAGTCTCCGTTCTGGCACTCCGCCGGGAAGGGGAATTGGAGGAGATCATCGTCATCATCACCACCGACGCCTCTCCATCGACCAGCCATGTTTCCCCCATCCATGTGTGAGTAATTCCCCCGCTGTAGGCTGAAGGGGATGGTAGGGATTGGATGAGATTGGTCATGTAATAGTGTAAGATTGTTAGGGCATAGTGCCTAGTGTCCGTAATTGGTACTTTGATGATATTGTTGCAACTTGTTATGCTTAATGCTTGTCACTAGGGCCCGAGTGCCATGATCTCAGATCTGAACATGTTATTATTTCATCATGATATTCATTGTTTATGGTCTTACCTGCAAGTTGTATACACATGTCGCTGTCCGGAACCAATGGCCCCGAAGTGACGAAATCGGGACAACCGGAGGGGATGGTAGTGATGTGAGGATCACATGTGTTCACGGAGTGTTAATGCTTTGCTCCGGTACTCTATTAAAAGGAGTACCTTAATATCCGGTAGATTCCCTTGAGGCCCGGCTGCCACCGGCTGGTAGGACAAAAGATGTTGTGCAAGTTTCTCATTGTGAGCACGTACGACTATAATTGGAACACATGCCTATTGATTGCTTTGTACTTAGACACCGTTTTATTATTATCTGCAAATGCCCTGCTTGATTGTTACATGAGTTTCTCTCATCCATGCAACGCCCGTTATCCGTCCCCGTGCCTACAGTATTTTAATCCTGTTGTTTACTATAATCACTACTGCTGTCTCCGTTACTCTGTCGCTGTTATTTCACTACTCGCTATCGCTATAAAGCTGTACACTACCGATAAACTCTTGCGAGCAAGTCTGTTTCCAGGTGCAGCTGAATTGACAACTCCGTTGTTAAGGCTTTCAAGTATTTTTTGTCTCCCCTTGTGTCGAATCAATAAATTGGGTTTTACTACCCGCGAAGACTCGCTGCGATCCCCTATACTTGTGGGTCATCAAGATCTGTTTTCGGCGCCGTTGCTCGGGGAGCATAGCTTTATTTGGAAGTTCACTTGGATTGATATTGTTCGCTGCAAATTCTCCATCATGGGTAAACCTCGCGATCCTAAAGTCGCCATATTACCATCCACTACAAGAAAAGGTACAACTCTGAGTACCTCTGCTGCTCTTGATTCACCATCTGTGATTGATAAACTTGTTTCACCGCCACATGCTTCACTTGCTGGTACTTCTGCTGAATCTAAAAACTCTCATAATATTGATAATGTTTCTGCTGTGCTTGATGATAGTGGTTCATTGGGATCCTTTCTAGATGCTACAATTGCTAGGTCTAGACAAATTGAAAATACTGAAACTCCTAATGCTACTACACCTGTTAATTCACCTGAACTTGATTATTCTAGTGATGATCCCGATGAAGATTATGTGGAGCTTAATGATGATTTTATTAATAGATGCAATGCTACTGCTGATGCAAGCAAAATTAAAAAGTTTCTCAAACAATATACTGTTAGACATAAGTTATCTCCTGATCCTAAATTTGCCACATCTCCTATATGCATTAAGGACAAAGATTATGATTTTTCTCTTGATCTATCTCATATAGCTATTGTAGAGAAAGCACCCTTTTGTGGTACTGAAAAAGAAAGTGTTGTAGAACACATGATTGAACTTTCTTCTATGAGTAGTTTGTTTTCTGATGATATCAAGATGCGTACTTATTTTGTCGCTAATTTTTTCCTTTCTCATTAAAGGATGATGCTAAAACTTGGTATAATAATTTGCCTCCTGGTTCTATTAAAAGTCCAACTTATTTGCGTGATGTTTTCTTTCGACAATACTTTCCTCGCTAGTGCTCAACATGTTGCTTTACGGAAAATTTATAGATTTGACCAGGGAGATGAAGAGAAATTGCCTCGAGGCTTGGGCAAGATTTTGTTCTCTTATCGAGCTCGACCTGGACATGATTTAGAAAAGAATGATCTTCTTGATATATTTTATAGTGGACTAACCATTGAGTCTAGGGCATATTTGGATAGTTGTGCTGGTTGTGTTTTCAGGAAAAGAACTCCAGACGAAGCTGAAGAATTATTGGCTAAAATAGGCCGGAAACATGATGATTGGACTACGCCTGAACCAATTCCAACGCCAATATTGAAGAAGAGGGGTTTAATTAAATTCAATGATGAAGATATGAGGGAAGCCAAGAAGTCTCTCAAGGAGAAAGGTATTAAATCTGAAGATGTGAAGAATCTACCTCCCATAGAAGATATATGTGAGATAATTCCCCCTTCATCCATGATTGAGGTAAACTCCCTTCAGCGCTTTACTAGGGAAGATATTCCGTATTCAAAACCTTCTGCGCAATGCTTAGATGAGTTTGATAAATATATTGTTAAGCAAGAAAATTTTAATATGAGAGTAGAGAATCACTTAATGGAAAATTCTCGAGCTATTGGTGAATTGCATGGTATTGTAGAGAGAACCTCCAATGATGTTAAGATGCTTGTTAAACATTTTCAAATGGTTCAAACTCAAATTGGTCAACTTACTAAAATGCAAAATGACTTATTAAAAAATAATTCTAAAGAGAAACATGCTTATGAAGTAACAACTAGAGGTGGTGTCTCTACCCAGGATCCTCTATATCCTGAAGGGCATCCCAAAAGAATTGAACAAGATTCTCAACGAACTGAAACTAGTGCTCCATCTAAGAAAAAGAAAAAGAAACATAAAACTGTTGTGGAATCCTCTGAGCTTGTTAATGATCCTAATAGTATTTCTATTTCGATGCTGAAACTCGAAAGTGGTAATAAACATGATAAGGATAATGATAAGAATGATGCTTCTGATAAAGAAGAGGTTGAAGAAGAACCTGAAAAGCATGCTAAAAATAAGAAGTATACTAAAGAAGATTTTATTGCTAAGAAACATGGTAATGAAAGGGAACCTTGGGTGCAAAAGCAAATGCCTTTTCCTGCTAAGAAATTAAAATCAAAGGAAGAAGAACACTATAATAAATTTTGTGATTGGATGAAACCTTTATTCTTGCAAATCCCTTTAACTGATGCTATTAATTTGCCTCCTTATTCAAAGTATATGAAAGATATTGTTACTAACAAAAGGAAAATCCCCAATGAGGAAATTTCCACTATGCTTGCTAATTACTCTTTCAATGGAAAAGTTCCAAAGAAGTTGGGCGACCCAGGTATACCGACTATTCCTTGTTCTATTAAGAATAATTATGTTAAAACTGCTCTATGTGACTTAGGAGCCGGTGTTAGTGTTATGCCTTTTTCTCTTTATAAGAGACTTTACTTAGATAAGTTGATACCTACTCGATATATCTTTGCAAATGGCTGATAAATCTTCTCGCTATTCCTGTTGGTATATGTGAGGATGTTCCTGTTCAAGTTACTAATAATCGCTTGATATTAACTCGATTTTGTTGTGTTGGAAATGCCCGAAGATGATAATATGTCTATTATTCTTGGGAGACCTTTTCTTAACACCGCAGGGGCTGTTATTGATTGCAATAAAGGAAAAGTTACTTTCAATGTTGATGACAAGGAGCATACCGTTTATTTTCCCAAGAGGATTGAGAAAGCATGTGGAGTTAATACAATTTCTAATGTGAGAACTATCAAAGTGGGAACCATTGATTGTCCAATATATGAGCCTAAAGAAGAATATCAAACTCTTGTGATTGGATCCGTATCAATACAATACAAGGTAACATGATTGATTTGAGGTTTAATTCTTCTTACGTTATGTAAAATTTATTTGGTGGCAAGACTTGATCACCCTTGTTAACAAGTATATTTTATATGCATAGAAGAGCTAAACAACATTTCTTTCCTTCTCCACTTACTTTACTTGCTGTAGCACTACTTATTTTGCAAGATGCTTTAGTTGTTTAGAGGTTTGAAAATCTTTTTCTGCCCTGTAATAATAATTTTAACACCCAAAAATGTGCATGGGCACCATGGGATTGATCTCCACTTAGGCAAAAGCCTAAGCTTGGGGGGAGGTATACCGGCATCACTCATTCTTTGCATATTATGGTTGCTGGATACTTGTATATACTTGTTGAGTTTCTTTGAGTGGTTTTCTAATGAGAGGAAGATGATATTTGGGGAGGTGCTGCCTGAAAACAGATTCTGGACTGTTACTAGAAAAATCCGTGCGCACAGCCAGAATGTTATTTTGAGCTGCCAATTTTTTTTCATGTTCCCCAGGTTGTTATCTAACTTTCATTAGTTGAACACTTTTCGAGCTGAGCAACGGAAGATTTTTGTAAAAATCAATTTCTGTACTGCTATCAGGTTTTGGCAGATTTCTGCCATCCTGCTTTTCTGTGTTTCTTTTAGTTTTCATTTTCTTATTCTTACTTTGTTTCTTTCCTAAAACACAAAAAAACCAAAAATATTTCTGTTGTTTCTCTTCACCGCTTGTTTATTTTAGTTTCTTGATTTTATCTTACTTTATTCGTTATTGCTAGTTTGCTATAAGAAAACCCAAAAAGATTTTGCTTTGTTTGCTTGCTTCCTTTTGTTCTTGTTTCCAAATTCGAAAACACCAAAAATATTTGCTGTTCTTCTTTGGTTTTGTAAAGTTCTTTATGAGTTAAATGGTTTTCGGTGGCTGGAGCGTGGTTTTCAGTCTATATTATTCAAGCTACACAAGTGAAAAGGCAATAATGACGATCTACGACAATCTGATTGTGGTGAGAGGCTGGTATGAACTCTATTTGTTTTCATTTTTGTACATATACTCATCCATGTGAGCATGCTTGGTTGGTTCATGTGAGGTATATGTCATTTAAGAAAGTCTAGTAGTTCATGATCTCTCATGTTTAGCTCCAATCTATTAATATGAGTAGCATGTCATGAATGTTTGCTTGCATTGTTTTATTCATAAATAGGTATGATATTGTGGTATCCTCCTCTGAATAATTCGTTTGAATTAACTTGGCACATGCTCACGCATGCATATGACTGAACAAGAGTCAATTAAGCCTCAATGATTTACATTGCCTCAGAGTTCTTGTATCACTTTTATGCCTCAGTTAATCTATTTTGCCGCAAGCATGATTATGACTGTTACTGCTCTCTTGATTGCCGCTTCCTAGTCTATTGCTAGCCTTCACTTGTACTGAGCGGGAACGCTGCTCGTGCCTCCAAACACATGAAAACCAAGTTGTTCCAAAGTGTCCACCATAAATACCTATGCATGGCATTTCAAACCATTCCAAGTAAATTCTCATGCGCTACCTTTAAACCTTCAAAATGCTTCTCAATTTGTGTTAATGTTTCATAGCTCATGAGGAAGTATGTGGTGTTTAACTTTCAACCTTGTCAATTACTCTTGACGGACTTTCATATGGACTAGTGGCACATCCGCTTATCCAATAATTTTGCAAAAGGAGCTGGCAACGGGGTTCCCAGCCCCAAATTAATTAACCTTCATAAATTTATAAATAGACACTCCTCCATGGTATGTGATTGTTGGTTGGCACCCGAGGATTCGGTTAGCCATGGCTTGATAAAGCAAAGGTGGGGAGGAGTGTCATCTAAATAAAACTAAAATAAAAAGGCACTCCTTCATGGTATGAGATTGTTGGCATGCACCCGAAGATTCGGTTAGCCATGGTTTGTGAAAGCAAGGTTGGAAGGAGTGCCAGCCAAAAATAAAATTTCATGGGAGCCACTCTTGAAAGTCTGGTTGACGAGGTAGTTAGTGTACCCATTACCATTCGTTGACAACAACAAACACCTCTCAAAATAATTTTACTCGTGTTTTAAAAATGAAAAGCTCTAGCGCATGTTAATCCATGCTTCCCTCTGCGAAGGGTCAATCTTTTACTTTTACATTGAGTCTCCATCCTTTCTTTGAGTACTTTCTTGAGAGCACAACTGTCATTCTTAGTGTAATATGCTTGTCTCAAAATATGATTGATTGTGGTATAACTTTGATGCTTTTATCTTTGACAATCACTATTTCTAGTCTTTCTATGAACTTCAGAGGTGCCTGAGCATTTATGTTTTGCTGATCAAATATGAGCAAGCGAGATACCACTCTATCATACTCTTTTATGAACATTGCAATCCTGCTTATATACGTGATTCATGATGCTTATTATTAATTGTTGGTACTTTTCCATGATTGACATAGCTATTGGATGATCTTATTTGCATGTATCTTATCATGAACTGCCTAAGTGTTAGCCATAGCATGAGAATATTTACATCATATGAACAAATGTGTTCGTGAAAGTTCTTTTATCGCTCAGTTGTTAATCGAATTGCTTGAGGACAAGCAATAAGCTAAGCTTGGGGGAGTTGATACGTCCAAAACGTATCTACTTTCCCGAACACTTTTGCTATTGTTTTGCCTCTAATTTGTGTATTTTGGATGCAACTAACACGGACTAACGCTGTTTTCAGCAGAACTGTTCTGGTGTCTCGTTTTTGTGCAGAAATCCAACTTTCAGGAAAATCCTCGGAATTTATGCGAAAGGCCCTATTTTCCCAGAATACTGACGGAGCCAGAAGGGCAAGCCAGGTGGGAGCACGAGGGCCCCACACACTAGGCCGGCGCGGCCCAGGAGGGGCTCGCGCGGCCCTAGTGTGTGGCGGCCTCGGCTGGCCCCCGACGCCCTCTTTCGGACTACTTATTGCCTTCGACCTAAAAACGCACGGGGAGAAGTCGAAGTCGCCAGAAACAATCCAGAACGCCGCCACATCGCGAAACTCCGTCTCGGGAGCCAGAAGTCTCCGTTCTGGCACTCCGCCGGGAAGGGGAATTGGAGGAGATCATCGCCATCATCACCACCGACGCCTTTCCATCGACCAGCCATGTTTCCCCCATCCATGTGTGAGTAATTCCCCCGCTGTAGGCTGAAGGGGATGGTAGGGATTGGATGAGATTGGTCATGTAATAGTGTAAGATTGTTAGGGCATAGTGCCTAGTGTCCGTAATTGGTACTTTGATGATATTGTTGCAACTTGTTATGCTTAATGCTTGTCACTAGGGCCCGAGTGCCATGATCTCAGATCTGAACATGTTATTATTTCATCATGATATTCATTGTTTATGGTCTTACCTGCAAGTTGTATACACATGTCGCTGTCCGGAACCAATGGCCCCGAAGTGACGAAATCGGGACAACCGGAGGGGATGGTAGTGATGTGAGGATCACATGTGTTCACGGAGTGTTAATGCTTTGCTCCGGTACTCTATTAAAAGGAGTACCTTAATATCCAGTAGATTCCCTTGAGGCCCGGCTGCCACCGGCTGGTAGGACAAAAGATGTTGTGCAAGTTTCTCATTGCGAGCACGTACGACTATAATTGGAACACATGCTTATTGATTGCTTTGTACTTAGACACCGTTTTATTATTATCTGCAAATGCCCTGCTTGATTGTTACATGAGTTTCTCTCATCCATGCAACGCCCGTTATCCGTCCCCGTGCCTACAGTATTTTAATCCTGCTGTTTACTATAATCACTACCGCTGTCTCTGGTTACTTCGCTCGTCGTTATTTCACTATCGCTATCGCTATAAAACCGTTACTACCGATAAACTCTTGCGAGCAAGTCTCGTTTCCAGGTGCAGCTGAATTGACAACTCCGTTGTTAAGGCTTTCAAGTATTCTTTGTCTCCCCTTGTGTCGAATCAATAAATTGGGTTTTACTACCCGCGAAGACTGCTGCGATCCCCTGTACTTGTGGGTCATCAGCACCACAATCGCAGGGATCGTCGATACAGGTGCACATGGTAGCGCAAACAATGGCTCCCGAGTCATCGGATTAGGTGCATGCACCCTCTTCTCCTCAAGATCAATTATCCGAGCTACCATGCTCCCCCTCATCATTTCGTCCTCTAAGAAGACACCATGTTTCGTTTCCACAAACTTTGTGTATTTCTCTGGGCAGTAGAAACGATAACCTTTTGACTTTTCATGATAGCCAATAAAATGGCAGCTGACTATTTTGGTATCTAACTTTGCGATGTTTGGATTAAATACTTTGGCCTCAGCAGGGATCCCCCACACTTTCAGGTGGTTTACAGAAGGCACTCTCCCTGTCCATAGCTCATACGGTGTTTTGGGCACCAATTTGCTTGGTACTCTGTTTAGAATGTGAATAGCAGTTTCTTAGCGCCTCAATCCACAATCCCAATGGTAGGGTGGAATAGCTCATCATACTGCGCACCATATCCATAAGGGTACGGTTGCGCCTTTCAGCTACCCCATTCGCCGAGGTTCGCCCGGCATCGAGTACTGGGCGACTATTCCAGTCTCCTGTAGAAACCTTGCAAAAGGTCCGGGGACTTGGCCATATGGAGTATGTCGACCGTAGTACTCCCCTCCACGATCAGACCTGACTATCTTTATTCTTTTATCATGCTGATTTTCAACTTCAGCTTTCAATATTTTGAATTTATCCAACGCTTCTGTTCTTTCTTTTATTGGATAAATATAACCATATCGGGAGTAATCATTAGTGAATGTTATGAACGAATCATAGCCATCCACACTTTTCACAGGAAATGATCCACATATCTCGGTGTGAATTATTTCTAGTGTTGTTGTGCACCGATTTGCACCCTTTTTAATCAACCTTTACAAATTTTCCTTTAATGTAATCGATGCGCTGTTCTATGTCTGAGAATTCTAATGGAGGAAGAATACCAGTTTTAACAAGTCTTTCTATTCTCCCCCTCGAAATATGGCCTAAGCGACAATGCCATATTTCGACAATTCATCAGTTCTTTTCTTTTCTTTTGTTCTTTGTCCAACGCGGACAACACTTTTTCACTCACATTACACACAGACAACACCCACATAAGCATTATTACAACATATGACACACTTGCCATGTCCTTCCTGTCCATGTGTACTTTTCTGTCACCAGTTGCTTCAGCAGCTGGGTCGCACATATCTTTGAATAACCAGTGAACTGGCTCTTTATTCTTTCAAGATACTCCCTTACAGAAGCACACTCTGCAATTGAGATCAAAATAACGTTCTCAATTGTATTCTTTATAAATGGCACTTAGCCACCTTTTATACTGCCATGCAGCATCATCATCCTTGTCATTTCTGACTGAATCTTTTGGCCTGACCGGCTGTGGGAACCCAGTCCACCTCAGCACAAATCGACCTTCTTTTCTCCATTCAGTGTAGTTGGCACCTTTGAGGGTTGAACATCCTTGATGCAACTTATCAAGTAGTACCCTCCTTTAAACCACAATGAAATGAGATCATAACAACAATTGCATGCAATAATCCAACGTTGGTCAAAATTAGAACATACAACTGTTTGTGCAATTAAATCTATATCACCGTTGGGTAGAAAATAGAGATAAATGCACCTCTTATTGCAAAAAATCACGATCATGTCATTAATAACGTTGGTCAAAAAATAACACAGCCATAATTGTCACAATAATCACTTTAATCATTTCTTTAAAATTTTGATTATCACTTTTGCCCATATAATTACAACAAAACATGATCATGCCATTAATAACGTTGGTCATAAAATGACATAATCATAATTGTTTCAACAATCACTTTTAATCAACCCTTTTATCATCACTTTTGCATTTTTCAAATAAAAAATGCATCTTTAACTATTTGCAGCGGAAACTTTGAATTTAAACTTTGAACTTTTCAGAAGCATCTCTGTTACTTTTTAATTTTCTAAAACAAATATCTCGTTGGTTCAATTTGCTCAGAAAAAACTTAACAAAAATGCTTCTTTTACTATTGCAGCGGAAACTTTAACTTTAAACTATTAACTTTTCAACTTTTCAGAGACATTACTGTTACTTTTCATTTCCTAAAACAAATATCTCGTTGGTTCAATTTGTTAGGAAAAAAACTAGACAAAAATTGGCCAAAAAACAGCCCAAAAATTGCCTAAAATGCCTCTGAATTAATAAAACAAGAAAACTGACTGTTACTGTACAGCGCGGCCCGCGGCCCGCTACGCACTGCGCGACGCGCAGCTTACGTGGTGCCCACGCTGCCTTGACGCGGCACCGACGAAGCGGCCTGCTAACGTAGCCTGGCCCTCGGCCCAGCCACGGTGTTGACACGGCCCGCACACAGCGCCGGCCACGCTGCCCACGCGGCAGCCTTTCCTGGCCGTTGGATTCGATCCGACGGTCGTTGATGCGTGTAGTTGACACGTCCGTTGGGAACCCCAAGAGGAAGGTGTGATGCGCACAGCAGCAAGTTTCCCTCAGTAAGAAACCAAGGTTTATCGAACCAGTAGGAGCCAAGAAGCACGTTGAAGGTTGTTGGTGGCGGAGTGTAGTGCGGCGCAACACCAGGGATTCCGGCGCCAACGTGGAACCTGCACAACACAATCACAGTACTTTGCCCCAACGTAATAGTGAGGTTGTCAATTTCACCGGCTTGCTGTAACAAAGGATTAGATGTATAGTGTGGATGATGATGATTGTTTGCGAAGAACAGTAAAGAACAATTGCAGTAGATTGTATTTCAGATGTAAAGAATAGGACCGGGGTCCACGAGTTCACTAGTGGTGTCTCTCCCATAAGATAAACAGATGTTGGGTGAACAAATTACAGTTGGGCAATTGACAAATAAAGAAGGCATAACAATGCACATACATATATCATGATGAGTACTATGAGATTCAATCAGGGTATTACGACAAAGTACATAGACCGCTATCCAGCATGCATCTATGCCTAAAATGTCCACTTTCAGGTTATCATCCGAACCCCTTCCGGTATTAAGTTGTAAACAACAGACAATTGCATTAAGTGTGGTGCGTAATGTAATCAACACAAATATCCTTAGACAAAGCATTGATGTTTTATCCCTAGTGGCAACAAGCACATCCACAACCTTAGAACTTTCCGTCACTCGTCCCGATTTAATGGAGGCATGAACCCACTATCGAGCATAAATACTCCCTCTTGGAGTCACAAGTATCAACTTGGACAGAGCCTCTACTAGCAACGGAGAGCATGCAAGAACATAAATAACATATATGATAGATTGATAATCAACTTGACATAGTATTCAATATTCATCGGATCCCAACAAACACAACATGTAGCATTACAAATAGATGATCTTGATCATGATAGGCAGCTCACAAGATCTAACATGATAGCACAATGAGGAGAAGACAACCATCTAGCTACTGCTATGGACCCATAGTCCAGGGGTGGACTACTCACACATCGATCCGGAGGCGATCATGGCGATGAAGAGACCTCCGGGAGATGATTCCCCTCTCCGGTAGGGTGCCGGAGGCGATCTCCTGAATCCCCCGAGATGGGATTGGCGGCGGCGGCGTCTCTGGAAGGTTTTCCGTATCGTGGCTCTCGGATGCGGGGGTTTCGCGACGAAGACTTTAAGTAGGCGGAAGGGCAGGTCAGGGGGCCACACGAGGGACCCACACAACAGCCCGGTGCGGCCAGGGCTTGGGCCGCGCCGCCCTAGTGTGGCATCGCCTCGTGGCCCCACTTCGTTTCCTCTTCGGTCTTCTGGAAGCTTCGTGGAAAAATAGGCCCCTGGGCGTTGATTTCGTCCAATTCCGAGAATATTTCCTTACTAGGATTTCTGAAACCAAAAACAGCAGAAAACAGACAATCGGCTCTTCGGCATCTCGTCAATAGGTTAGTGCCAGAAAATGCATAATAATGACATATAATGTGTATAAAACATGTGAGTATCATCATAAAAGTAGCATGGAACATAAGAAATTATAGATACGTTTGGGACGTATCAAGCATCCCCAAGCTCTCTGGCGGCGCGGAGAGAGAGCGCGCGCGACGCTCCCTGGCAGCTCGCCGGCGGCTGGGACGGCGCCGCCCGGCGGCTCCTCGCGCTCGCTCGGCTGCCCCACCTCCCCTTTCTGTCTCTCCCGCTCGCACTCTGGCGGCGGATGGAGGAGCCCGTGGCCGGCACCACGCCGGTGACGGCGAACTCACGGCGAGCTCTACTCGGCGCGGCTACGCCCTCCTCCCTTTCTTTCTTTTCCTCCTCCCCACCCGAGATCCTCGACAGCCACCGTGGAGAGAACTAGCGGCGCGGTGAGGAGGAGCAGCAGTGGCGCCCCCTGCCCCTCTTGCCGTCGTGTGTGTGCACCCGAGGGTGGGCGCATCGTCGTCAAGCGGCGCAGAGGTTGTACCGATTTTCTTTTCCGGCGGCCGCGCGGGACAGCAGCAGCAGCCGGTATACGTTCGGCGGTGGTGGCGCTGTGGCCCCACTGCCCCTTTTCTTTCTCGCCGGCGAGCCCAAGGCCCCGGCCTGTGAGGAATTTTCTTTTTCCTTCTCGGATAGGATATATGGTTAGGGTTTGGGGATTTGCATTTTCTTTTCTTTACTGTCCCGATCACAAGATCTAAGGCCCTAGTGGCTCTGATACCAATGTTATATCGCTAGGATCATCTAGGCTAGATCTTAATCGGTAGGAACCATATCTGTGAATGAATCATGTGTGGGTACTGTGAGAGGGAGAGAGAGATGTACTGTGGGTTTACCTTCACCATTGGAGGTGGAGCTCGCTGACCTGAACATGGTGGCGACTGATGCACGTGAGACACACGTCCGTTGGGAACCCCAAGAGGAAGGTGTCATGTGCACAGCAGTAAGTTTTCCCTCAGAAAGAAACCAAGGTTTATCGAACCAGTAGGAGCCAAGAAGCACGTTGAAGGTTGTTGGTGGCGGAGTGTAGTGCGGCGCAACACCAGGGATTCCGGCGCCAACGTGGAACCTGCACAACACAATCCAAGTACTTTGCCCCAACGTAACAGTGAGGTTGTCAATCTCACCGGCTTGCTGTAAACAAAGGATTAGATGTATAGTGTGGATGATGATGTTTGTTTGCGAAGAACAATAAAGAACAATTGCAGTAGATTGTATTTCAGATGTAAAGAATAGGACCGGGGTCCACAGTTCACTAGTGGTGTCTCTCCCATGAGATAAACAGATGTTGGGTGAACAAATTACAGTTGGGCAATTGACAAATAAAGAAGGCATAACAATGCACATACATATATCATGATGAGTACTATGAGATTTAATCGGGGCATTACGACAAAGTACATAGACCGCTATCCGAGCATGCATCTATGCCTAAAAAGTCCACTTTCAGAGTTATCAACCGAACCCCTTCCGGTATTAAGTTGCAAGCAACGGACAATTGCATTAAGTATGGTGCGTAATGTAATCAACACAAATATCCTTAGACAAAGCATCGATGTTTTATCCCTAGTGGCAACGAGCACATCCACAACCTTAGAACTTTCACGTCACTTGTCCCAGATTTAATGGAGGCATGAACCCACTATCGAGCATAAATACTCCCTCTTGGAGTCACAAGTATCAACTTGGCTAGAGCCTCTACTAGCAACGGAGAGCATGCAAGAACATAAATAACATATATGATAGATTGATAATCAACTTGACATAGTATTCAATATTCATCGGATCCCAACAAACACAACATGTAGCATTACAAATAGATGATCTTGATCATGATAGGCAGCTCACAAGATCTAACATGATAGCACAATGAGGAGAAGACAACCATCTAGCTACTGCTATGGACCCATAGTCCAGGGGTGGACTACTCACACATCGATCCGGAGGCGATCATGGCGATGAAGAGACCTCCGGGAGATGATTCCCCTCTCCGGCGAGGGTGCCGGAGGCGATCCCCTGAATCCCCCGAGATGGGATTGGCGGCGGCGACGTCTCTGGAAGGTTTTCCGTATCGTGGCTCTCGGTACTGGGGGTTTCGCGACGAAGACTTTAAGTAGGCGGAAGGGCAGGTCAGGGGGCCACACGAGGGACCCACACAACAGGCCGGCGCGGCCAGGGCTTGGGCCGCGCCGCCCTAGTGTGGCGTCGCCTCGTGGCCCCACTTCGTTTCCTCTTCGGTCTTCTGGAAGCTTCGTGGAAAAATAGGCCCCTGGGCGTTGATTTCGTCCAATTCCGAGAATATTTCCTTACTAGGATTTCTGAAACCAAAAACAGCAGAAAACAGACAATCGGCTCTTCGGCATCTCGTCAATAGGTTAGTGCCGGAAAATGCATAATAATGACATATAATGTGTATAAAACATGTGAGTATCATCATAAAAGTAGCATGGAACATAAGAAATTATAGATACGTTTGGGACGTATCAGTCGTCCATTCAGATCGGGAGAACAAAAGGACCCCCAACCGGTCGCCCCTGTTGAAACCCTAACCCTAATCCCCATTCTCCCCTGACCCCCTCTTTTCTCCGCTCTCTAGCTCCGCGGAGAGAGCGCGCGCGCGACGCTCCCTGGCAGCTCGCCGGCGGCTGGGACGGCGCCGCCCGGCGGCTCCTCGCGCTCGCTCGGCTGCCCCACCGCCCCTTTCTGTCTCTCCCGCTCGCCCTCTGGCGGCGGATGGAGGAGCCCGTGGCCGGCACCACGCCGGCGACGGCGAACTCACGGCGAGCTCTACTCGGCGCGGCTACGCCCTCCTCCCTTTCTTATTTTTCCTCCTCCCCACCCGAGATCCTCGACAGCCACCGTGGAGAGAACTAGCGGCGCGGTGAGGAGGAGCAGCAGCGGCGCCCCCCTGCCCCTCTTGCCGTCGTGTGCGTGCACCCGAGGGTGGGCGCATCGCCGTCAAGCGGCGCAGAGGTTGTACCGATTTTCTTTTCCGGCGGCCGCGCGGGACAGCAGCAGCAGCCAGTATACTTTCGGCGGTGGTGGCGCTGTGGCCCCACTGCCCCTTTTCTTTCTCGCCGGCGAGCCCAAGGCCCCGCCCTGTGAGGAATTTTCTTTTTCCTTCTCGGATACGATCTATGGTTAGGGTTTGGGGATTTGCATTTTCTTTTCTTTACTGTCCCGATCACAAGATCTAAGGCCCTAGTGGCTCTGATACCAATGTTATATCGCTAGGATCATCTAGGCTAGATCTTAATCGGTAGGAACCATATCTGTGAATGAATCATGTGTGGGTACTGTGAGAGGGAGAGAGAGATGTACTGTGGGTTTACCTTCACCATTGGAGGTGGAGCTCGCTGACCTGAACATGGTGGCGACTGATGCGCGTGAGACACACGTCCGTTGGGAACCCCAAGAGGAAGGTGTCATGTGCACAACAGTAAGTTTTCCCTCAGAAAGAAACCAAGCTTTATCGAACCAGTAGGAGCCAAGAAGCACGTTGAAGGTTGTTGGTGGCGGAGTGTAGTGCGGCGCAACACCAGGGATTCCGGCGCCAACGTGGAACCTGCACAACACAATTCAAGTACTTTGCCCCAACGTAACAGTGAGGTTGTCAATCTCACCGGCTTGCTATAAACAAAGGATTAGATGTATAGTGTGGATGATGATGTCTGTTTGCGAAGAACAGTCAAGAACAATTGCAGTAGATTGTATTTCAGATGTAAAGAATAGGACCGGGGTCCACAGTTCACTAGTGGTGTCTCTCCCATAAGATAAATAGATGTTGGGTGAACAAATTACAGTTGGGCAATTGACAAATAAAGAAGGCATAACAATGCACATACATATATCATGATGAGTACTACGAGATTTAATCAGGGCATTACGACAAAGTACATAGACCGCTATCCAGCATGCATCTATGCCTAAAAAGTCCACTTTCGGGTTATCATCCGAACCCCTTCCGGTATTAAGTTGCAAGCAACGAGACAATTGCATTAAGTATGGTGTGTAATGTAATCAACACAAATATCCTTAGCCAAAGCATCGATGTTTTATCCCTTGTGGCAACAGACACATCCACAACCTTAGAAATTTCCGTCACCGTCCCAGATTTAATGGAGGCATGAACCCACTATCGAGCATAAATACTCCCTCTTGGAGTCACAAGTATCAACTTGGCCAGAGCCTCTACTAGCAACGGAGAGCATGCAAGAACATAAATAACATATATGATAGATTGATAATCAACTTGACATAGTATTCAATATTCATCGGATCCCAACAAACACAACATGTAGCATTACAAATAGACGATCTTGATCATGATAGGCAGCTCACAAGATCTAACATGATAGCACAATGAGGAGAAGACAACCATCTAGCTACTGCTATGGACCCATAGTCCAGGGGTGAACTACTCACACATCGATCCGGAGGCGATCATGGCGATGAAGAGACCTCCGGGAGATGATTCCCCTCTCCGGCAGGGTGCCGGAGGCGATCTCCTGAATCCCCGAAATGGGATTGGCGGCGGCGTCTGCGGAAGGTTTTCCGTATCGTGGCTCTCGGTATCGGGGGTTTCGCGACGAAGACTATATGTAGGCGGAAGGGTAGGTCGGGGGCGTCACGAGGGACCCACACAACAGGGCCGCGCGGCCGGGGCCCGGGCCGCGCCGCCCTAGTGTGTCGCCACCTCGTGGCCCCACTTCGTTTCCTCTTCGGACTTCCGGAAGCTTCGTGGAAAAATAGGCCCCCGGGCGTTGATTTCGTCCAATTCCGAGAATATTTCCTTACTAGGATTTCTGAAACCAAAAACAGCGAGAAAACGACAGAATCGGCTCTTCGGCATCTCGTCAATAGGTTAGTGCCGGAAAATGCATAATAATGACATATAATGTGTATAAAACATGTGAGTATCATCATAAAAGTAGCATGGAACATAAGAAATTATAGATACGTTTGGGACGTATCAGCGACGGCGGCGCATAGGTGAGGGAGTGGTGGCGGCGGAGCTTCCCGTCGGCTCTGCACTAACCCTAATCGGTGGGTCGTCTGGTGGGGCGAGTGGCAGCTCAGGGTAACCTCATACGTTGTGCCACTGGCCCCCACCACTCTATATAGTGCAGGCTACAGGGCCCCACCAACCAGCGAACGGTTGGGCGCCCCCGATCAGGGCGCGGACGAGGTCAAGGGGTCGTGCCAGAGCCGTTGGGCTCTGGTGCGGTGGAGATCAATCCTAACATTACCGTGATACCGTCGTCCTCCATCCCCTTTCCCCAATACTGTTTCGACGGCGGTGGCGTTGGCCCCCGCGTGGATTCAATATCGATGGCATCGTCCTCGTGCTCGCAAAGGCCAAGACCACCACGCGGTTCCTCGAGCGGTGCCTGGCTGCCATCGCGACGTGCCCCCGTGTCATCTAGGCGGTGGTGCAGGAGGTGGCAGGAGGCCGACGAACTCCTTCCATTCGAGGTCAAATGGTAGGAGTTGACGGTAGGTCGCCGGCGCGTGTTTGGGTGGTCGCCGACGCCTCGCCTTCTCCTCGTCTCTGTCTTTTGTCCGTCCATGTAAGTGACTTTGTGATACCAGTTTTCCATTAGCACACAATTCATACACATCAACAAGCTTGTCACCGTGGATCCAAATGGCATAATTGCACTAGTTCTAGAGTTCCAGGCCTCCCAAAGTTTCCTATAGGTTCTATCTGTTGGGTTACTTGACAATTTGAGATGAAGAATGACATAGGATTAGGCAGCAAGTTAGACTGACACTTCGCCCCCAAAAGAATTGATTAAGTTTTTGAGGAATGAGTTCAGATTGCATATTATGCAAGTATGTGTCTGCAATTGTGGGTGTGGGTGTGTGACTGTATGTGCAGGGCTTGATGGCTTGTGCTCTTGATCAATTCAGCTGCATTTAGTGTAACATATTCACTCAAACCTCACTCCTAAAAATATATTTGGCATATTTCAGTTTGCAATGTTTTTTAGGCAGTAGACTATTGCAGTTATTAAGATAATAAGATGTTAAGATAGACACTACTTTTTCTGTTACGAGTTGCGAGTAAGATCGGTAATATTAGCCAGGTCAGCAGCTACTATGAACGATCGACGTGTCAGCGATCTGATCGGTTTATAATAGGCCTGTTGTGAGCATTTCGGAGTTCCCTACATGATTGAAAAAGGTGTTAGCAAAATACGTATAGGTTCTAGTAGCTTATAATGATTGCAATTACACCACCGTGATTCAAAGAAAACATGTTGGCTTGTTATTATTTATTTATTTTTCCTTAATTCGCTTCAAAATTTTCTAGTGCTTAGTAAAGATCATTAGAAGTACAGATCATGTCTTACTACAGATCATTGAAATTTAGCTTATGCTTAGTACAGTTCAAAACTAATATATCTCATTGTATACTGATAAAATACCTTGTTTTTTTTTTTTGGTTTCGGTGGTTTCCCAGATTTGTGACAAAATACCTTGTTTTTTGGTTTCGGTGGTTTCCCAGATTTGTGCGGAGGATCTCGTACATCCCTTTGAAGACGGAGGGCACCGATTTTACCCTGATGATGACGAAGATCTGAGCCGCAAGCACAATTTTAAGAACTGGCGTGGCAAGATCGACAGCACATGTCCTTGTTTTTATGGCGAGGCATGATTGAAATTTGCTATGATCCTTCTCTCTGGTGTTTACTTCAGTTTCGGACTAGCTGTTTTTTTTTAATCAAGTTTGGTACTACCAGTGTTTACTTTAGTTCAGTTTATCACTCTTAGTTATCTTGTTTGATTCAGCATACTCTTTATCCTAATTTTGAAATAGTTTCAATTGCACTCTGAAACTTGCTGTCAGTATGTACAGAAAAAACGCAAGCTCCCAGCCTATCAGAAAAGTCGTAACACAACAAATAGCTCTGTACCGGACACAACAAGTGAATAAATTGTTTAGAGCATGCGCCTCTACACCATCCGAATCAATAAAAATCCTTGCGACGTCCGATCCGTTCTCTAGATGATTTTACTCACTGTAATTGGGCCTAGTTGAAATACATGTGAGATAGATTTTTTTTTCTTCAAAATACAAGAAATCACTCTGATACCTTAACATGCCCCATTATACAAACGTGACAATGTTGTCCTAAGTGAGACCAGAATACAACACTGTTCAGCATGCAAATCAATAAATGGGATTGCTTTGTTACGTCAGCCGATATTGCTTACTCCATCAAAACAAGTTAACAAGCATCAGGAGAGATCACATAAATATATTTTACTTCAAACTATTTGAGCAAATAAGTACCAACCAAAATAAGCCAATTACAGTCAGTTTAACTAAAACACCATCAGCATTATTCCAACATATCTATTCTCATGTCGGCAACGAGAAAGCTCGAAGTCTACTAGACACATGACTAGCGTTTTTTGTGCATATTCACTCCGTTAGGCATTAGCCGTGGTAGCCACCACCTAGGGAAGACGAGGCACTAACACCTGCAGATTGGGCACAGACTGCATAGGCAATATCGATTCCGCGAGGCTGTAAAAGTTAAGAACAATTTAGTTCCTGCTATATTGTTCATGGTCAAATTTGAACATTGCAGGTGGGCTGACTCAGCAAAACAGGACACGAAACAGAGGTTTGTAGGTACCTTGATCCAGAGCTTTTTCCTCAAGTCACAAACCACCTGGTATATGTATGAAGAGAAGGAGACACATTAAATAATATGTAGATTATACCAGAAACAATATTGGCGGAAAAATATAGATACAACTTGTATCCTTCATCCTCACTTCTGAAGGTCTTGCTAACCACGAACTCATGTCTTGCAGAGAAAGATGGTGTTGTGTATAAAGCCATAAACAACAATTAGTAAAATGGATTTGTTGTTTCACTCTCATACATTCAGCAGCCATGAGAATTGATGGCATCAAGATAACATTTGAACGCATGACAACATTTACAAAAGCAACAGTAGCATATTCAGGTGCAATTCATGGCATCAAGATACCACAAGGCTAAAGGTTTAATTTTGACAACTTCATCAAATGAGTATGAGCATAATAATTCAGCAGCACATAAATTTGATGAACAGGTCCAGTTTCATTTTCCATCAAGTTTGAAAAGTTTATTAAATACTATACATGGTTTGATTTCTACAGCGCGTAAACTTGTTCTGAAAATATCATCACGTGGTTACTCCATACATGGAGAATACCAATGTGCAATGGCGTGGTCGTGTGTGAGCATTCCAAATCAATATTTTTTTAATGTCCATGCATGTGCCCAGGTTATATACTACTAGTATGCATCATCACAGATAGAATGTGTAGCACAGTATATATGTCAGTCCATTGTGATCCGGCCTGGACCGCCTGATCTCTCTCAATTTCTCTGTAGCTAGCATTATTTAACAAAGGAGGCCAAAATTTTCAGGGACATAATGTTTGTACTCTGGATTTCAGTTCTGAAGACAAATAGGGAGTACATGAAGGACGACAGATGGTGGTGGAGTTAACTAGCTCACATCTACAGATACATTCTCCTAGGATGGTTCAGGTCGACGTACCTGGCGGCGTCTCTGGATGTTGCGGCTGCCTCGACGTGGTGGCGGCGTAGCTCGCCGGTAATGCAGTACTAGCCCGGTCTGTTGGTGGCGGCAGTCGCCCGCGATGGAGACAGTGGTGGTGTCACTCGCCGGCGATGAATTTTTTTTGTCCGTTCCGATGGCAGCGGTAGTCGCCCGCGATGGAGCACAGGGCCGACCTGGTGGCAGCTTCACTTGCCGGCGATGCAGCATCTGTCTGATACGGTGGCAGTGGCGGTCGCCTTCGACGCAGACGGGGTGTCGGTGCCGGCGGCGGTTGCCCTCGACCCAGAGACAAGCGTTTCTCTCCGTTTCTCCCGATAGAGCTTACTGCTCCATCAAAGATCTGTTATCCAATTGTTGGGCCGGGCCAAATACTTCTAGTTTTATTTATTTTTTCATTATCAATGTTTTGTTAGGCTGTTGGGCCTAATCTAAATCAGTTAATCCTGACCCTTCCTAAAATCATACCTCTCTCCTTCCTAGTTGTGATAAAAGGAACCGTAAAAGATGCCCTATTTGACACCTTCTTTACACGCAGTCGATGTGTTTGCGGATTTGCCTACATGGTATGATCCCACACTATCTGTATGCGTTAGGGGATCTTGTATGATGCTTCTTCTGATTTGTAGTGTGAGAAAAGGACTAAGAGAAATGGTGATCGGTTTGTCCTGCCTTAGCACGTGTAGAATCTAAAATTATTGTATGCTAAATGTAAGTATGTAACTCTGGTGATGATTCATCTGCGATGCGGCACTGCCCCCTTCAGATGCATTTATCCTCTTATTGTTGCAAGAGTTCCCAAACTCGTCTCGTAGTACCTTAATTTCAACAAATAAATGGTGATACTTTGGTTTACATGCCACACCTGTGGACACACCCTTGATATTGTTTCTGATCGTCTGTATATTGTGGATGAATGTATGTGTTTTAATCAGTGGGTTCTTAATCTCTAGTACAGGAGGCCCTAGCTCTCATGGAGGTGAAGAGTAACGGCACCAAGAAGGAAGGAGATGCTCCGCAAGATGGAGAAGGTATCGTCAAGAAGCAGAGTGTCACCATGGCAATGGAGCTGAACACTAGAAGCATCAGGAAAGAAGGAGAAGCTCCGCAAGAGAAAGGGGGCACCTGCAAGAAACTGAATGTCACCATGGCGATGGATGTGTTTGACTGCTCTATCTGCTCCCAGCCCCTCAGGCCTCCCATTTTTCAGGTAAGTGCGTCTCGTGGTTGTACATATCACTAGTACCTTGATCAGCAGATTCAAGTTTTAATTTACACTGGATACCATTTTTTTGGGCATAAATTACACTGGATGCTTGATTCTCACGAGGTCTGTTTTGCTTCTTTCAGTTCTTCAAGGGGGAATTCGTCTGCTCAACTTGCCAGGGCAAGCTCCCGGTGACGAGGGATCACCTCGCCAATGCCTACGTATTGTAGATTTGGGTTTCGTGAGAGAGCGACGATGGAGATTCCGGGAGCGAGATTAGGCACACGATGTACCCAGCTTCGGGTCCCCTCGGTGGAGGATCCCTACGTGCTGCTAGCAATCTACTATATGATCATAAGTATTTTTACAGGGTGCCGCCGTAGGTAGAGCTATGTTGTCTCCCTCCCTCCTATCGGGTATCCTGACTGGCTTTATATATGCAACCAGCCTAGGGTTTTACAAGAGTCCTAGTCAACTACTTCTTCGGATTACCTTGTTTGGGCATTCTCCATATTGGGCCAAGCTAAGCCAGGTATACTAACAATGGGTACCCGAAGGGTATACCCATGTGAGTAGCCCCCGAGTATCTAGGGATGTCGAAGACTTGCGTAGAGACTCCAAGCATAATCATCTCCGAAGTCGAAAGAAATACAAGGCGAGGCCATTGATCCGAAAAATACATCAGGTCAATGTTGTAGATCATGTGTAGCGTAGATGATGTCGATTATTCTCGAAATTATTTTTCTATCGGGTGCGCGGCAGCGCTCCCGATGGGAGTAGCCCCCGAGTCTATGGGCAAGTGCTTGCACTTGGGCATAGACTCAAGTTGTACTACTCGATGAAGAACTTGACTATATTTCTGGGCGCCGCCCCTTTTATCGAATTCTGTTCGAAGACTTAATGAAATTCATGCGCTCCCGATGGGAGTAGGCTCCACTCGACTCGCAGAGTCGAGTTGAGTCTACAAACCTTTATATATTTACAGAATCGAATGAAATTTCCGTGCTTTTTCTCTTTTTCAAATTCCTCGAGACCAAAGAGACACTATATTTTCTTCGTGAAATATATTGTACATGGATATTGGTAAATGCGGTTGGTTCATCTGACAGATCAGGTACTAGTTAATTGCTCTAGTGGCAAATCCGGATAAACCTACTTCAAACACGCGTCCCCGAACATGAATTCGGGACACTGGCGTAATTCAGAACGTGCCGCTTTAGGACTTAACGAAACTGAATTCAAGCAAAATTATCGGGTCCACAACGCGTCCGCCGGGATTTTTCCTCACATCTGTTGATGTGGATAAAGTGGCAGAGCGCATTCGGGTGCGACGCCACGCCACACAGGACGGATCCTCGGGTCTTACCTTCGTGACCTTTTTACGAGTCACGGCATTCGGAGTTTTTACCGCGGCGGGCGCGCTCCGAGAATATGTTGTCTAGCGTCTTGTTCGGCTGATGTAATGACCCACTTTTCGGGCTGCTATCTTTTGTCGAATAGGATCTTGATGCTCCTTCTATATTGTCTTGCTATATTGAGTTTTATTTCTTTGGGTGCGCGACCAGAGCTCCCGATGGGAGTAGCCCCCGAGGCTACATCCGAGTGTTTGCACTTGGTTGTAGGCTCAACTTTTTTTATCGACTTCCTTAAAGTATGTTTTTCCTCGAATATGCGATTGGAATAAATGACGAGTATATGAACTCGAAGATTTTTTCATTCTTTTTTTTGTCGGGTTTCTTCTCGAAGAAATTTTCGTCGAGTTCCTCCTTGAAGAGATTTCGTCGGGTTCCTCCTTGAAGAGATTTTCATCGGGTTCCTCTTGAAGAAATTTTCGTCGAATTCCTCCTCGAAGATATTTTCGTCGGGTTCCTCCTTGAAGAAATTTTTGTAGGCGCAATTCTTTTATCAACCTGAGATGTACAGTGAAGAAGTATGGCGCAGCCCCCGAGTGTCGGATACGGTGAAAGTAAATGATAATCAACTTTATGTAAAACAAAGGAACACTTAGCTTATTGGGCACGATGGAGTCGACGCGCAATAAAGTCTTCGAGTGCAGAGAAGAAGTCGAGCCGAAGTAGAAACCACCAAATAACGAACGTAGATGCCGCCATATTGTTGATGAAGAAATAGCCGAGCCCCCGAGCGCTGCTGAGGTGATGTCATTATTGTTGCTTTAGACGCTGTGTCACAATTGTTATTCGGGGCGAAGTCGTTGTCGAGCCCCCGAGTGTTGCTGAAAATGTTGCGTCGAAGTAGTGGTCGCCTAGAATATTATATTGTAGCTATGCTCAGGGGTGAAGTCGTTGTCGATCCCCCGAGTGTTGGCTCCATGGATATGTAACCTGTTTTTGATTTCCGCTATAGAATTCGATGAAAATTGTCGACCCCATTAAAGTTGAGATGAATCCACATTAAAGATTACGCCATTAAATATGAAGCATATATTGAAGATGAATCCGCTAATATCATAGAGGATGAATCCTTTGACCCGAAGAAAATAAATCCAGTAATAACCATAGAAGATGAATCCATTGACCCAGAAGCTCATTGGGTAGTATTGTATAAGAGTAAACTTAGTAATATCCATATAGATGAATCCGGAAAAAATAAATTCACTGACCCGAAGAAATTGAATCCAGTAATAATCATAGATGGTAAATCCACAGACCCGGAAACTCATCGGGTAGTATTTTATAATAATATCCATATAGATGAATCCGAATAAATAAATTCACCGAAGAAGTCAAATCCAGTAAGCCGAAGAAGATAAATCCACAAGCCAAAGAAAATAAATCCACTGAGTCGGAGAAGATATATCCAGAGCCGAAGAAAATAAATGCACTGGTGTATTTGCGGTAGCGATGTAACGACGCTGCCCCGAGTGTCGGGTGTATTTACTGTAATATTGTAATGGCACAGCCCCCGAGTATTCGGGTATGGCGAAAGTAAATAAATAATTGAATCTTGGAGGAAGAGGAAAACTTAGCTTTTTATCGGGTGCGGCGACGACGGTGTGGACGCAAGTCGTGCCTCGGACGCAGTCTGTAGTCACGAGAGGCGCCTGGACGGAAATAGTAGATGCGGCCGACATAGTCGACGAAGAGCACGCAATTGATGTGGTGGATCCGCGGTGGGTTAACACCCGAGTGTGTTGAGTCCATGATGTCGAGAGCGACATGCAAGCCCCCGAGCATGGCGGGTGCATGATGTCGAGGGCGCAACGATGGATGCGTGATGGCGAACGTGGCCGACACAGCAAATTAGTAGAAGCTTATTACCGATCTGCAGTTATATTACGACGCAAAGAATTACGGGCAAATAATAGTACGAGCCAAAAAAATATTTAACGAAATAAATTTTACGTAATTGAAAATATAGCACCTGGTTCCGGATGGCGAATTCGTGACGGCGAGCACGCACTGGCTGGTCCGCGGCAAACAACACTTCGATAGACTCATGCGCAAAACTAAGCGCAACCTTTTCCGATGTCGCGACCGGCGCTTTCCCTTATTGAAATTTAAGGCGCGCTGATTGATTTGAGGATGGAACAAATTTAAGTATGTATTGTAATTATCGGGAGAGCGTTGAATTCTCTGTGTTTGTCGTCCCAGGTATATGCTAGAACCGCTCTCGCAAAAGGTAGCCTTCTCAATGCATACTAACTTCCCAACAGACAAAGTCACGTGCAGAGTACAGAACCGATCTTTAGTTCTCCAATTGATGTAGTACTTGTGCTGTTTGGCTTCCTTGAGTTTATACACCAGGGGTGACGTTGATGGAGCTGCTTGATTCGGCTGAATTTTCTTCGCGAAGACAACGTGAAGCCGACGATCGAACGCCGCACTAGCGATGCTCGGGTATCCGTGCGGATTGTAACTGTTGTTGCTCTTGTTGAAGACCAGATGCGATCTGGATGTTGAAGAAGATAGTCTCGCCCGGATTACAAAATCCAGTCGCCGCAGTTTCCTACAGACGGCGTCAATTGACGAGGGATCACCTCGCTAATGCCTACGTATTGTAGACTTGGGTTTCGGGAGAGAGCGACGATGGAGATTCCGGGAGCGAGATTAGGCACACGACGTACCCAGCTTCGGATACCTTCGGTGGAGGATCCCTACGTGCTGCTAGCAATCTACTATATGATCATAAGTATCTTTACAGGATGCCGCCGTAGGCGGAACTATGTTGTCTCCCTCCCTCCTATCGGGTATCCTGGCTGACTTTATATATGCAACCAGCCTAGGGTTTTACAAGAGTCCTAGTCAACTACTTCTTCGGGTTGCCTTATTTGGGCCTTCTCCATGTTAAACCGAGCCAGGTATACTAATAATGGGTACCCGAAGGGTATACCCATGTCACCCGGACAGCAAGCGCACTCACTACTAGGAATTACCTTACCGCCGACACATAGAATTTGCTACCGCCGGCGCGTTTCTGTTCACCGGCGACCACCTCGCCGGTGGTAATGGGTTATCCCTGGCGCTTTCGTGTTCGCCGGCGGTAATGGGACATTACCCTGGCGCTTTGCTATACTCGCCTCCATTCTCGCCGGTGGTATTTTAAGTTACCCGGCGCACAGGCGAAGGCGCCAGCGGTATGTTGAATAGGATTCAAAAAAGGCACGGAGTAAAGGCCGGAGATGGTCGAGATGCAAGGCCGGAGATGGTCCGGCGTCCTCTGCGCCAGCAGGTCGCGTAATAGGGGAAGGCAGTGGCGCCTCCGACAGTTGGTGGGGGCGAAGGGGGCGGCGGGGGTCGCGCACGTGGCGGCGGAGGCCGTGCGCGTGAAAGGTGGTGGCACGGCGGAAGCCCTGCGCACCGCAGGTGGTGGGGGGCCGTCACCTAGGCGCGCGTAAGGTGGAGGCGGCGGTCGCCGGAGAGCGCGGTAGGTGTTGGGGGTGGCGGTCCCAGGGCGCGCGGCAGGTGCTGGGGGCGGAGGTCATCGGGGAGCGCAACAGGTGGTGGGGGCGGCGATCGCTGAGGCGCGCGACATGTGGAGTGGCGGCGGTAGCCGGGGCGCGCGGCAGGCGGTGTGGGCGGCGGTAGCCGGGGCAGGTCGTGGAGGCGGCAGCAACCGTCCGAGCGGAAGATGGTGGGAAGGTTGGGGAGGAGCAGGGGCTGTGGTGAGATGCGAGGGTGAGGAAGAGTAGGAGCGGGTTGTTTGGGCCACGATGGGATAAGGCAGATGCGGGGTGGGGCGTGCGACTTTTTATCCTAACGTCGCACGGAACAACACATAGCGCGGCGCTACCACCGGCGGTTTTGTCTAAAAATGCCAGCAATAACTATTTCATCCCGGCGAAAATAAGTACGGGGTGCCGGTGGTAAATTCAGCCTGGGTGGCCCACGCAGGACCACTTTACTGCCGGCACATTCAGACCCGTTTCGCCGGTGTAACTACGCTTATCCCAGCGCTTCTAGCCCATCTCGCGGACGGTAATGTGAGGCCCATCCTTGGCCTTGCGGCCCAACACATCGTCGGCGCCTTCTGTCTCGCTTCGCCAGCGATAAGTGGTCTAGCCCCGGCACTTCCAACCAGACTCGCTGGTGGTAATGCGAGGCGATCCTGGAAGGCCTTACCGCCGGCCACCTTGGCCCGAGTTCGCCGGCGGTAATAAGTGCGGCTATAAGCTTATTCCTAGTAGTGACTGCTTCCCAGCGAAGCCACGGCCTGGAGCGTGTAGTGGACATCATTTTCGTCCCATGCAAGCATGGATGCACCTTCAAGGTCACCTACTACCAGAAGGAACGGCACGAGAGGATGTGCTTGAAAGGGCTGTGCATCTGCCCGGTATCTAACTGTGATTTCTTTGCCCCAGCTGCAGTGCTCTTGGATCATCTCACCACCCTTCATGAGTATCCATCTAAAAGCATCAAATACTAAAACTCCAACATATCTCTGACGTGGCGGATACGATCACCTCTTCCTACTTGACATTGCACCACCAGAGTCCCTCCGCCATGCAGTCTCCCTTGTTCGTGTCGAGCGGCCGGATCCACTAGGAGGACCCATGATTGGATGGTCCGTGTGTTTCTCGTGCTTCAAGGACCATCACCAAGTCTCAACTTTGAACATTGGAAGCCAGTCACAGCCAATGCACAGCTTCTGTGTCGTACCCAAGGTTTCTGATGGGGAAACTGATGTCATGCTCCAGATCACCATAGATCTTGCTCCTGACTACTATAATATGTACGAGGTGGAGGAAGAGGACGATAGCGACGAGGACTATGGAGAGGATGATGATGATGACGATGATACTGATGAGGAGGTTGGTGACAAGTATGGTGAGGCGGATGATTACAATGGTGTTTGAGACGGCATTCAGTTGAATGATGCGATGAGCCCGAGAGACTACACAATGTCAGATTTTCAGCCCATTGGTGTTGCCATGAAACAAGTTCTGCTTTACTCATGCAGCCACAATTGGAAGTACTATGTATAGTATCCACCGGAGTTGACTAGGTTGTATGTGTTGAACTTCAACTTGGTACTCTCACGTGTCAATCTGCTCCTCGTACTATTATACTACTGTGTTGCGTTGTACTTTTGTTGCTAGGTTAGCTGTTAATAGGGAATTACACTTGCTTAGAACTCATTAGAGCAAACATTTCACATTGATATGGTGATCTGTGCAACTCTATGAAGAGGACCCGGTGGAATGTGCGATTCCCTCTCTTTGGCATGTGGCCTGTTATCCTTGCCTTCCACAACAATGAGCTCTAACATTGCCCTCTTCTCCTCGTCTCGTCCATAGTGGCCTTGTGCATCTAATTTTTCCCGAGTGCTTGCCACCTTGCTCGATTCTCTCGATTCTTCTTCTCAGCCATGATCATCTTTACATCCAATGTTTTGATTTCACCATGTCATCAATTTTGTCCCTCAAGCTTCAAGCCTCGGCCAACTTCCTTAGATTCTCCTTTGTCTTCTTATTTCCATCGGGACTTCCCTTGGTTCTTCATCCATTTGGGACATAATCATCAAATTGGACAAACCCCCCCCCCCCCCCCCTCCTTGGTGGAGCTTTGTGCTCTATCAACTTCTACTTCTTGCTACAATGCACAACAATGTTGCAAGACGAACGATTTGTTTTTTTTTTGGAAAAGGACATTTGCTTGTACATTTCCATTGCACCTTTATCCAATATACCAAACAATGCACACGTATTTGTGAGAAAACCTATCGCAAGTATTTCAAACAATGTTAAAAATCAATGAACAATGCACAAAAACTCACACAGTCTTCAATCGTTGACACCACTTGGAGGTGCATTTCTCATTTAACACTTCCTCCAAACATCAACTCCAATGGCTATAAGCCGCCCTTTTTTTCTTGAGGTGTTTTGTGGTATCCTATAATAAATAGCAGCCATCTAATTTCGTGCATCCAATGGCCCATAACATACTTGTGCCAAAAAAGTGATAAGTATGATTCGTGGTGTTAGTTATTAATCTAAGATGATCTATGGCTTTAAGTTATTAATGTGTGTTAGTTCTCTCTCTTGATATGATATATTGTGCACCATGTAATATTTGCCTTATGATCTCGAGAGGGAACTACCATTTGAAGTGTGGTAAAGTGTATGGCGAGAAGTGACATTATCGTGTCGGAACTTTTAACACATGGAAGAGGGGGATAAAGGGAGACTCGTCAAGCTCATATCGATGACCATGGGGTAAAACCCTTAATTGCGATAGTTAATATGTGGTTTGCAGAAGGCTAGTCACAGTGGTTATTTAGAGATACGATGACCGATGGCCTTCTGGGCGCATTTTGTTGTGGAGTTCTCTCCACACACAATATGATTAAAATCATATTTTATCTTGATTAACATGAATCCCAATAAGCTGGATCCAATAATGTCCGAGAACACTTTGTCCCATTAAGTTTCAACCCATTTATCACTACACTTTTACTTATTGCTTTGTTTACTTTCTTGCAACCAATCACAACAACCTTTAAAACACCTTTATTTTGAGATTAAAGAATGATTCATAAGTAGCTTTTAATATATATATTAGCAAGGGGCATTAAGATCTTAACTAGTAGCTCCTCGTGATTCGATACTCCTATTTCAGAACTAGCTACAATTGATTTGTGTACTTGCAGTCATCAACCGTCATGTTCCCACAGGCGCACGTTGGTGCACCGGCGGTAGCCTATTTAGGTGCGCTAGAGATAGCCTATTCCCTAGTAGTGATGCATCGGTTGCTTAGATATAGAACTAAGCTTGACCAAACTATTGTGCCAAATGGTACTTTAGTTGGATATCTAGATAAGACTCTTTTCAAAATTAAAATCTAGATAAGACTTCAACTTAGTGAAATTTGGAATCACTCGGCTCGGAAGTACATGCTCATATAACACTAGTGGATAACAGGCCTAATGTCGCGGGTCGTATGACCCTTTTGTCGTGGGCGGCCAGCCGCGACAAAAGGTCCCCCTTTTGTCGCGGGTCTCTTACGACCCGCGACATAAGGTCCACCACGTGGCAGCCGCGGGGCGCGCAGGGGACATGCCCTTTTGTCGCGGGCGGTATTACCACCCGCGACAAAAGGCCCTCTACGTGGCGGGCGCACAACGCTGCTGCTTTAGGGTTTGAGTGGTGCAGCACCCCCCCCCCGCCACCGACCGCCTGTTATTTCATTTTTTTCATTCGAAAATAAAAGTTGCATATATTTGTACGCTACTAGAAGTGGTACACGTTCATTCATTATATATATATAGATCGATCAAACAAATATTGGAAGCAAAAGTCGATTCCCCTTACATGTAGATTCTCCTTACATATATATATACATTTAGCTCACGATCGACAAGCGGTACTAACGATCGTCTATTTGGAGGTAGAGCATCTATTTGGACTAAACAAGCCTTTGTTGTTTAGTACTTCTTTAACCAAAAGTCCCGCCAGTTCCTCCGCAATTTCTAGTAGGTGTTCCTTTGGTTGGAGTCTGTCCCGCATGTAGTCGACCTATATACGAAAATGAGATGAGTATGACTATATCAATCTTGATAACGAAATATTGACGATAATAAATAAAGTTGTGAATGTTATTGCTTACGTTGAATTTATTGTTGTTCTGCTTCTCAGTGGTTAACATGCGAATGGACTCACAAACGTAGTATCCACATAGATTCATCCCTTGTGGCTGCTGAGGGCACGGTACAGGAGTAAATGTTAGCTTCTCTGCCCAGGTACTCTGCTTATGATGGTTCTTGAAAGCTATCCAAGCCCTGCCAGGTAAAAGAATGATTGAATGAGCGGATAATTAATTGATATCTCACGAAAGATATAGCGCGGCGATGAAGGAAATTACACTTGGAGCAACTTCTGCAAGTCGCGGAACCCGTCCACGCCTCTACTCAGTGGGCCTCTTACTTCAACTATTCCCTTATCAGCTTTAATGTCTAGTAGAATCCAGTGGAAGCTGCACATGTTATGTATATACGTCGGGAATTACACTTAACATCGAGTAAGAAAAATTGAATGTGCATAAAAGATCATTAAGACTCTCACTCGTAGTTGTAAGGAAACAATATTGAATCACAGAAATATTGCTCCCCCAAAAACCTTAGTAGGTTTCCCCCCGTTTCTTCGCGGTTATGCTTTACCGTTTGAACATTTACTTTATCTGGGTCAACAAACCCAATATTGATAATATTGTTACTTTTGCATTCACTGATCTTCAGTCTGCATAAGAGAACACATAAAATATAATGAGTATATGCAATGAAAACGAACATGAACTGAATGAAAATGAACTTATATGTAGTTAACAACTTACAAGCAATAGCAACTCATGAGAGATTTGTCGAGGGCATCTAAATTGAATAAGCGCCGGAGTTCATTTATCTCAATATGGATCTCCTCCTTTCGGTAGTAATATTCACGTGGTATATCCGCCACGATGTACCTTATGTTCTCCTTGCATGCATCAAGGTACCACTGATGCAAATTCCGCATATGTGTTGGCAGTTTATGCAGCTGCTCTCTGCTGACCAAGTCGGCCCCGTAGACAAATTGAGGAACTATATCAGCAGTGGGTAGTGCAGCATCTGCTGCAGACAGCAATTCCTCCACGGTAACTGAACAGGCAGCCGCTAGGCTTGCAGCTTCTTCCAGCAGGAAACCACCATGTTCCTGGTACACCTTGGGAACATTAAGCACTTTGAGTGCTGGGATCGATTGTTTGGGCTGATCTCCGAGCAGGGGAACTTCCTTTCTTTTTTTGCCTTCTGTCATTTGCTTGGCCTTTTTGGGTGCACTTGTTGAACTTGACTTCTTCTCGGCTACACTTCTAGCTGATGATTTGCTCGTGCTAGCAATATCCTTCTTCTTAGCCTTGTCATCCTTGTTCTTCTTAGCCTTTTCATTCTGCCTCTTGTCATCAATTACCCTCGCAAGGTGGCGTGTATAGTCATCCTTCTTCTCGTGTAAGTCATATTGCGATGGTGTGTTCAGAAAAGAAGTAGCATATGCTTTTTGCTTCTCGGTGTATGGCTCTGGCGCTGGAGGTTTTGGCTTATGGAAATGATCATAGTTGTGTTTCGCAACAGCGGCCGCATTTTCCTCGACAGTAAGATCCCAAGGACGGGGGGGGGGGGAACCTTTGGACGCACTGCTCGATGAGATAAAGCATGTAGCGCACAACACCCTGTCGAAGGAACACGACAAAGTAGAAGCGGTGCCGTGCCTATAAAAGGAGCATCGATATGCCTTGCCAAGCAAATCAACAAGCCAAGCATAGTTTCATTCCCATGGATGAAGGAAAGGGTTGGGAAATCTCCCGTGGCGCAGCTTCTCGAAGATGTCGTTGGTGCACACGCCCTACGGCATCTTCGGAAGCTGCTCCTCGAAAAAATTTCCCCGCAAGCCCGTGAAAGACTCCGTCTCCTCTAACAGTGTTGGGGAAAGGGTTCTCATTATTACATAAATGTAGAGATTGTCTTGGGAACTATATATGAAGAATACATTATTACATCGCCATCTAGTATTGTGATCTTCTACGCCGTAGCCATGGAGAATCTTCATCATTTAGTAAGATGCTTAGGTCAATTTTCACCGTGAAGGGCGGAATTTCTTTAAACTTATTATAATCTTCTGACATGTCTGTCTTATCATCCACTCCCACGATGTTTCTTTTCCCCGAAAGAACTATGTGGCGCTTTGGCTCCTCGGTTGATGTATTCTTTTGTTGATTTCTTTTTCTTGATTTGCTAGACATGTCCTTCACGTAGAAAACTTGAGCCACCTCGCCGGCTAGGACAAATGGCTCGTCCGAGTACGCAAGATTGTTGGGATCCACTTGTTATCATACCGTACTTATCGTCAATATGTATACCGCTGAGCTTCACCCATTTGCACCGAAACAAAGGGACCTTAAAAGTGGGACCATAGTCAAGTTCCCATATCTCCTCTATGTATCCATAATATGTGGTGGTCTGCCCATTCTCGTCTTTTTGCATCGAAGCGGACACCGCTGTTTTGGTTGGTGCTCTTTTTATCTTGGTCGATCGTGTAAAATGTATTCTCATTTATCTCGTACCCTTGGAATGTACATATGTTTGAAGATGGTAACTCTGGCCAACAAGTACAGCTGCTCCACAACAGATGGGTCATTAATGAGATGTCTTTGCAACCAACTGCCGAAGGTATTCATGTGTTGACGTGTAATCAAGGACTCGGGCTGGCCCGGGTTTATTTCTCGTAAAGCATTCTTATGTTTCTCGATGTACGGAGCCACCAAGATGGAATTGTATAGAACTGTGTAGTGTGCTTGATTGAAATAAATCTTGTACCTGCACACCGTTGCTTTCCTTCCTAGTGTGCCTTTTCCAGTCAGCCTCCCCTCATACCGAGATTCAGGAACACCAATCGGCTTAAGGTCAGGAAGAAAGTCAACACAAAACTCAATGACCTCCTCAGTTCCGTAGCCCTTTGAGATACTTCCTTCCGGCCTAGCTCGGTTATGAATATATTTCTTTAAGACTCCCATGAACCTCTTGATACGTCCAATTTGCATCACTATTTTATATCATAATTTGCTGTTATTCATTGATATATTTCATATTGGGACACAATACTTATGTTATTTCATCTATTTTGCATGTTTCATCATTATTGGAGGATCGAACACCGGAGCCAGGATTCTGCTGGAAAAAGCACCGTCAGAACGCAATATTTCGGAAGATCAACTGTGGAAGGAAATTATACCAAAAATCCTATTTTTCAAGATGACGAAGGAAGCCAGAAGGAAGCCAGAAGGAGGAGCCAGGAGGAGCCAGGGTGGGCCCACACCCTAGGGCGGCGCGGCCCAGGCCCTGGCCGCGCCGCCATGTGGTGTGAGGGGCCCACGACCCCTTTCGCCTCCTTTTCTTCGCCAAACCCTTCGTCCCGAAGACCTAAGCCACAGGGGGTACCTCACGAAGAGTTACAGCCGCCTCTTCGGGGCGGAGAACACCAGAGAGAAAAGAGCTCTCCGGCGGGCAGGAATCCACCGGGGAAATTCCCTCCGGGAGGGGGAAATCGACGCCATCGTCACCGACATCGAGCTGGACATCATCACCATCACCATCATCATCATCTCCACCATCATCACCGCCGTCATCACCGCTGGACACCGTCACCGCCGTAGCAATTTGGGTTTGATCTTGATTGTTTGATAGGGGAAACTCTCCCGTTATCGATCTATACTTGTTGTTGATGCTATTGAGTGAAACCATTGAACCAAGTTTATGTTCAGATTGTTATTCATCATCATATCACCTCTGATCATGTTCCATATGATGTCTCGTGAGTAGTTCGTTTAGTTCTTGAGGACATGGGTAAAGTCTAAATGTTAGTAGTGAACTATGGTTGAGTAATATTCAATGGTGTGATATTTAAGTTGTGGTGTTATTCTTCTAGTGGTGTCATGTGAACGTCGACTACATGACACTTCACCATTTATGGGCCTAGGGGAATGCATCTTGTATTCGTTTGCTAATTGCGGGGTTGCCGGAGTGACAGAAACCTAAACCCCCGTTGGTATATCGATGCAGGAGGGATCGCAGGATCTCAGAGTTTAAGGCTGTGGTTAGATTTATTCTTAATTACTTTCTTGTAGTTGCGGATGCTTGCAAGGGGTATAATCACAAGTATGTATTTAGTCCTAGGAAGGGCGGTACATTAGCATAGGTTCACCCACACAACACTTATCATAACAATGAAGATTATTTAGCCGTATGTAGCGAAAGCACTAGACTAAAATCCCATGTGTCCTCGAGAACGTTTGGTCATTATAAGTAAACAAACCGGCTTGTCCTTTGTGCTAAAAAGGATTGGGCCACTCGCTGCAATTGTTACTCTCGCACTTTACATACTCGTACTTTATTCAACTGTTACATCAAAACCCCCGAATACTTGTCTGTGAGCATTTACAGTGAATCCTTCATCGAAACTGCTTGTCAACACCTTCTGCTCCTCGTTGGGATCGACATTCTTACTTATCGAAGATACTGCGATACACCCCCTATACTTGTGGGTCATCAAGACTATTTTCTGGCGCCGTTGCCGGGGAGCTAAGCGCTATTGGTAAGTGGAATTGGTAAGGAAAACCTTTACTGTTGTGCTGATTTTATTTCTGCCTGCTGCCATAAGTCATTATGGAGAGATCTTCTCTTCAATTTCTATTTGGGAAATCTACTACTACTGCAACGGTAGTAGATGAGGCGCCAGGTGAGGAAGTGATACCATATAAAATACCTATGAAAATTATTGAACGTGTTATGGATAACCGCTATGAAGGGGATGGAACTGTCCACCCGGTGATCATTTACTCGTTTTTGCATGAATTATGCGGGTTATTCAAATGTGCAGGTATTGCTATGGATGAAGTGAGGAAGAAATTATTCTCTTTATCGCTGTCCGGTAAGGCGGCGCATTGGTATAAATTCATTGGATAATGGGGATTCTCTTGAATGGAATGATATTGTGCCCCGGTTTTATTCTAAGTTCTATCCTCCAAGTGAAATTCATAAGGATCGGAATCGCATATATAATTTTTGGCCTCATGATGGAGAGAGTATTGCCCAAGCTTGGGGGAGATTGAAGTCTTTAATGCTCAAATGCCCCATTCATGAGCTTCCTGGTAATGTTATTATTGATAATTTCTATGCAAGACTTTCTTTTCAAGACAAGACTTTGCTTGGATACTTCTTGTTACTGGATCATTTACACGCAACAAAGAAGAGTTTAAAAGGGACCTTCTTGATCGAATCCAAGAAAATACTGAAGGTTGGGAGAACGACAAGGATAGAGAATCGGGTATAATTTATGATTATAAATGCATTGAAGCTTTTATGGATACTGATTTATTTCGTAATATGAGTGCTACATATGGTCTTGATTCCCAAGTTGCTGTAAATCTTTATAAAGCTTTTGCCTCTCATTATGAATTGCCTAAGAAGAATTTTGATAAGTATCATGAACCATATAAAGATAAAATTGATTCATCTATTAATAAGTGTGTTGTAATTGAAACTGCTGATCGTGTTATTCCTGAAGCTTATATTGAAAAAACTCCTTTCCCTGCTAAAATGAAAGAGTACTCTGTTATAAATAGTGCGGTTCATAAAAGTGAAAAGAAACCTAGAGAACCTGAAGAACAAATAAAAATTGAACCTGTTGTTGCAATAGTTAAAGATCTTGTGACTGAAAATGTTGAGGATGGTCATATTATTTTCTGTGAAGATGCTTCTAATATTGTTTCACATCCTAATAAACCCAAACAAGCTAGTGTTCCTATGCTATCTGTTAAAATTGGTGATCATTGCTATTATGGATTATGTGATATTGGTGCAAGTGTTAGTGTTATTCCGTATGAGCTTTACACGGAGATTATGCACGAAATTGATTCTTGTGAACTTGAAGATATTGATGTGGTTATTCAGCTGGCTAATAGAGAAACTATTTCACCAATTGGTATTGTCCGAGATGTGGAAGTTTTATGCGGTAAGATTAAATATCCTGCTTACTTTTTGGTACTTGGTTCTCACTGCTAGTGATTATTGTCCTATCATTTTTGGTAGACCTTTTCTAAATACTTGCGGAGCTATTATAGATTGCAAGAAAGAGAAAATTTTGACTAAATTTGCTGGTGAATCTTATGAGTTTAACTTCTCTAAATTTACTAAAACTCCTTATAAAGCTGATTTGCCTAGTAATGATTTTAAAATGGAGCGAGTGTGCATCTATTGTTCTTGTTCCTAACAATCCTTTGCAGCAACATTTGGAGGATAGCGAGAGTGAAATTTTTAGGAAAGAAAGAGATGAACTTGAGGAAATTTTTCTTCGCCAACCTGTTCTCAAGCATGATTTACCGGTGGAAGATTTGGGTACAACACCGCCACCAAAGGAAGATCCTGTTTTTGATTTAAAGCCTTTACCTGATAATCTTAAATATGCTCATATTGATGATAAGAAAATATATCCTGTTATTATTAGTTCTAAGCTTACAGAGTTTGAAGAAGAAAGATTATTGCAAATATTGAAGAAACACCGAGGAGCTATTGGCTACACTCTTGATGATTTGAAGGGGATTTCTCCATCTATTTGCCAACATGCTATTAATATGGAAGATGATGCAAAGCCTGTTGTTGAACCTCGGCGTCGTCTAATTCCGAAGATGAAGGAAGTGGTAAGGAATGAGGTATTACGACTTCTTGAAGCTGGTATTATATATCCTATTGCTGATAGTAGATGGGTTAGTCCTGTACATTGCGTTCCCAAGAAAGGAGGTATGATCTGTTGTGCCTAATGATAATGATGAGCTCATTCCTCAAAGAGTGGTTGTAGGGTATAGAATGTGCATTGATTTTCGAAAAGTTAATAAAGTTACTAAGAAAGATCATTACCCTTTACCATTTATTGATCAAATGCTAGAAAGATTGTCTAAAAATACTCATTTTTGCTTTCTTGATGGTTATTACGGATTTTCACAAATTGCTTGTTAAAGCTAAAGATCAAGAGAAAACCACCTTTACTTGTCCCTATGGAACTTATGCTTATAGACGTATGCCTTTTGGTTTATGTAATGCTCCTGCTACTTTTCAAAGATGCATGTCTGCTATTTTTCATGGTTTTTGTGAAAGTATTGTAGAGGTATTCATGGATGATTTTTCCGTTTATGGGAATTCTTTTGATAGTTGCTTGCGAAACCTTGATAAAGTTTTGCGAGAGATGTGAAGAAACTAACCTTGTTCTTAATTGGGAGAAATGCCACTTTATGGTTAATGAAGGAATTGTATTGGGACATAAAATTTCTGAGAGAGGTATTGAAGTTGATAGAGCTAAAGTTGAAGCAATTGAGAAGATGCCCTATCCGAGGGATGTTAAAGGTATTCGTAGTGTTCTTGGTCATGCTTGGGTTTTATAGGAGGTTTATTAAAGATTTCTCCAAGATTTCAAAGCCTCTTACTAATCTTCTTCAAAAAGATGTACCATTTGTTTTTGATGATGATTGTAAGGAAGCTTTTGAAACTCTTAAGAAAGCCTTAACAACTGCTCCTATAGTTGAACCTCTTGATTGGAATTTACCATTCGAAATTATGTGTGATGCTAGTGATTTTGTTGTAGGCAGCTGTTCTTGGACAGCGAGTAGATAAAAAACTGAATGTTATTCATTATGCTAGTAAAACTCTTGATGCTGCTCAAAGAAATTATGCTACAAGCTGAAAAGGAATTATTAGTCTGTAGTCTTTGCTTGTGATAAATTTAGATCTTATATTGTTGATTCAAAAGTTACTATTCATACTCGATCATGCTGCAATTAGATACCTAATGACAAAGAAAGATGCTAAGCCGAGGCTTATTAGATGGGTACTTCTTTTGCAAGAATTTGATTTACATATTGTAGATAGGAAAGGTGCTGATAATCCTGTTGCTTGATAATTTGTCTAGATTGGAAAATATTGCTTATGATCCTGTTCTCGTTAATGATAGTTTTCCAAATGAACAATTGGCTGTGATAAAGGTGAGCTCGCGAGACAGGTCCTTGGTATGCTGATTATGCTAACTTTATTGTTTCCAAGTACTTGCCTCCAACCTTTTCAGCTCAACGAAAGGAGGAAATTCTTTTATGATTTGAGGCATTATTTACGGGATGACCCACACTTATATAAAGAAGGAGTGGATGGTATTATGCGAAGATGTGTCCCCGAATATGAACAACAAGAGATATTGAGTAAATGTCATGGTAGTGCTTATGGAGGACATCACGCGGAGAAAGAACCGCGCAAAAAGTTCTACAATCAGGTTTTTATTGGCCAACTCTCTTCAAGGATGCGAGAAAGTTTATTTTATCTTGTGATGAATGCCAAAGGGTTGGTAATATCTCCAGACGCAATGAAATGCCTATGAATTATACTCTTGTTATTGAACCGTTTGATTGTTGGGGATTTGACTTCATGGGACCTTTTCCCTCTTCAAAAGGTAACACTCATATACTTGTTGATTATGTTACTAAATGGGTGGAAGCCATACCTACAAAAAGTGCTGATGGTGAGACCTCTTTAAAAATGCTTTTAGATATTATTTTTCCTAGATTTGGAGTACCTAGATATATTATGATCGATGGAGGTTCTCATTTTATTCATGGAGGTTTTAGAAAAACTCTTGCTAAGTATGGTATTAATCATAGAATTGCTTCCGCTTATCATCCTCAAACTAGTGGTCAAGTAGAATTATCAAATAGAGAGATTAAATCTATCTTGCGAGAAAACCGTTAATAAATCTAGAAAGAATTGGGCTAGTAAATTGAAAGACGCACTATGGGCTTATAGAGCTGCTTATAAAAACCCCATGGGAATGTCACCTTATAAAATGGTTTACGGAAAAGCTTGTCATTTACCTTTAGAGCTAGAACACAAAGCTTATAGGGCTGTTAGAGAATTAAATAAAGATCCTAAACTTGCCGGTGATAAGAGGTTGCTACAATTAAGTTCTCTAGATGAATGGAGAAGTGAAGCTTATGAAAATGCTAAACTCTTTAAAGAAAAAGTTAAAAAATGGCATGATAGGAGGATCATCAAAAGAGAGTTTAATATTGGGGATAAAGTCCTATTGTATCGGTCTCGTCTCAGATTCTTTGCGGGAAATTACTCTCGAAATGGGAAGGACCATATGTTGTCGAGGAGGTGTATCGCTCGGGAGCAATCAAGATTAGCTCTCTCCAAGGCAATGCTACGCAAGTGGTGAATGGACAAAGACTCAAGCATTATATCTCGGGTGATTCTTATAATGTTGATGTTGATATTATTCAAGTGGAAACACCGGAAGCTTTCATCAAAGGACAAATTGACGGTCCGCCGAACTCGACTTTGAATAGGTAACAGATCGTGGTAATGAAAAGTACGCAATTTACTTTCCGAACAATATTTTCGCTGTTTTTGGAAAATATGAGAAATTACGAGTTCGAAACAGAGTGGAAAGGACGCACGAGGGCGTGGCACCATAGGCCGGCGCGGCCTAGCCAGGGCCCGCGCCGACCTAGGGTTTGGCCGCCCCGTCGCCCCTTTCCGACTCTGGTTCGATCTGGTACTTTCCTTTTGTCGAGAAATTTTTTGCTATATAATCCCCCGGACCCCGGAGGTCCGTATATCGTGTTTTCGACGTGTTTTGTTTCGAGTCTGTTTCTGCCAGGATCTGTTTTTAGTCTAGAAGCACCATGGCCTCCAACAACAAGGGCAAGGGGCTTTCGGAGGAAGAAGTGAAGGAGGTGCCATCAAGACAAGAGCAGCGAGTTGGAGGGAGCAAGCAAATCTTGGTGGGATCTCGTTGACACTCGACGTTCTTTTTCTCATGACCTGCAGGGACCTTTATCACCAGCTCTTAACCTCGACTCTTTCCCCATGATGGAAGAAGTTCTACGGGTTACCGATGAGTTTTGTGATCAATATCGGGCTGCGAGAAGAGAAGTGGAGATACTCCAGGAGGAGAACCGCCGTCTCCGAAGATTGATTGAATACCACTCGATTCGCGTCACAAGGTCGTCATCGCCAACTTCGGATAACAATGAATCTCTTCGAATCTTAGTGCAGAATTATCAAGCTGAGAAACTGAAGACGAAGGAGCTTATTAAGAAGCTCGGGAGGAATTCATCACCACCATCTCCTCGGGAGTAATTCATCATCGGTATTGGCATCCCCTTGGTTTGTTCCAAGCTTGGGGAGTGCCGCGGTATCACATTATCACTACCTTTTACTTTTATTGTCAAGTAGTGTCATATCATGAATAGGGAAGTTATCGTATAAGATGGGTTGCGTTTGGAAGTATCTCTCCTTTAGTTGTCTATGTATCCCTTGGTGTGAGTTATCGATATGGAATATTAATGAGAAGTCTTATCATTTACATATTGCATATCTTATTTTAGTTTGCAATCTCTATGATTCATCTTGTTGTTAGTATTGGTATCACTTTGGGAGCATTGAATAAATCTATTTGGTTTTGGCAAACTTAGCATTGGTCAATAGCAACAACACTTTGAGGTTTAAATAGAAAAGAGAAATACATGTAGATGTTTCATTGTCTTTCTTGTTAGCTCATAGCTCATTATTCTGAAGTTAAAATTGTTTGTGCTTACAAGGAAGATGCATGATTGTTTCTATCATATGTATATTTGTTTGTTTCCCTCGACTCTTATGCTTGCTAATTAACCTTGCTAGCCAAAGACTTGTACTGAGAGGGAATACTTCTCGTGCATCCAAACCTTCAACCAAACCTATGTTATTTGTGTCCACCATACCTACCTATTACATGGTATTTTCTGCCATTCCAAGTAAATACTTCATGTGCTACCTTTAAACAATTCAAAACTTAGTATCTCTTATTTGTGTCAATGTTTCATAGCTCATGAGGAAGTATGTGGTGTTTTATCTTTCAATCTTGTTGGGCAATTTCCACCAATGGACTAGTGGCTTCATCCGCTTATCCAATAATTTTGCAAAAAGAGCTGGCAATGGGATTCCCAGTCCCAAATTAATTAAACTAAATAGACACTCCTCCATGTTATGTGATTGATGGACGGCACCCGAAGGATTCGGTTAGCCATGGCTTGTGTAAGCAAAGGTTGGGGGGAGTGTCATCATCATCATAAAGCTAAAATAAAAAGGCACTCCTTCATGGTATGAGATTGTTGGCAGGCACCCGAGGATTCGGTTAGCCATGGTTTGTGAAAGAAAGGTTGGAAGGAGTGCCACACAAAATGAAAATATTATGGGAGCCGCTCTTAGGAGGTTGTCCGGCAAGGGGGTTAGAGTACCCGCTACCAGTTGTTGACAACAACAAACACCTCTCAAAATGTTACTTTTATCATCTCTATATGATTTCAAAACTGAAAGAGCTCTAGCACATGATTTAATCCCTGCTTCCCTCTGCGAAGGGCCTGTCTTTTACTTTATGTTGAGTCAGTAAACCTATTTCTCTCCATCTCAAGCAAGCATTTGAGTAGTTGTGATCAAACCATTATATTGTGATTTGCTACATCATGTCTTTTATTCTTCCTTGTTTAGTACAAGTTTTATCTGAATGAATATAGCTTTGCAAGTTATCAATGATTATGAAGAGACCATTATGATTGAGTATGCAAGTTGTGCATTATAAACTTTAACATGAGAGCGCTGCTCAATAAGATAAATATAATCTATTAATTGTTCTCTGACCAAGAACGAAGTTTGCCATCACCAATTATGATTTCTCATGCACCTTTACTTGTGATTACCTTATACTTGTTTCAATATGAGTTATAAGAGGTTGTTTACTATAATGTCCTGTGTGAATGAATATGATGTTTCTTGTCCGTATTTTGGTTATCGACTCTTCACTCCATAAACATGTGGTCATGTCTATTGAGTTCAGTTTCGCTTGGGGACAAGCGAAGTCTAAGCTTGGGGGAGTTGATACGTCCAATTTGCATCACTATTTTATATCATAATTTGCTGTTATTCATTGATATATTTCATATTGGGACACAATACTTATGTTATTTCATCTATTTTGCATGTTTCATCATTATTGGAGGATCGAACACCGGAGCCAGGATTCTGCTGGAAAAAGCACCGTCAGAACGCAATATTTCGGAAGATCAACTGTGGAAGGAAATTATACCAAAAATCCTATTTTTCAAGATGACGAAGGAAGCCAGAAGGAGGAGCCAGGAGGAGCCAGGGTGGGCCCACACCCTAGGGCGGCGCGGCCCAGGCCCTGGCCGCGCCGCCATGTGGTGTGAGGGGCCCACGACCCCTTTCGCCTCCTTTTCTTCGCCAAACCCTTCGTCCCGAAGACCTAAGCCACGGGGGGTACCTCACGAAGAGTTGCAGCCGCCTCTCGCGGGGCGGAGAACACCGCAGAGAGAAAGAGCTCTCCGGCGGGCAGGAATCCGCCGGGGAAATTCCCTCCGGGAGGGGGAAATCGACGCCATCGTCACCGACATCGAGCTGGACATCATCACCATCACCATCATCATCATCTCCACCATCATCACCGCCGTCATCACCGCTGGACACCGTCACCGCCGTAGCAATTTGGGTTTGATCTTGATTGTTTGATAGGGGAAACTCTCCCGTATCGATCTATACTTGTTGTTGATGCTATTGAGTGAAACCATTGAACCAAGTTTATGTTCAGATTGTTATTCATCATCATATCACCTCTGATCATGTTCCATATGATGTCTCGTGAGTAGTTCGTTTAGTTCTTGAGGACATGGGTAAAGTCTAAATGTTAGTAGTGAACTATGGTTGAGTAATATTCAATGGTGTGATATTTAAGTTGTGGTGTTATTCTTCTAGTGGTGTCATGTGAACGTCGACTACATGACACTTCACCATTTATGGGCCTAGGGGAATGCATCTTGTATTCGTTTGCTAATTGCGGGGTTGCCGGAGTGACAGAAACCTAAACCCCCGTTGGTATATCGATGGAGGAGGGATCGCAGGATCTCAGAGTTTAAGGCTGTGGTTAGATTTATTCTTAATTACTTTCTTGTAGTTGCGGATGCTTGCAAGGGGTATAATCACAAGTATGTATTTAGTCCTAGGAAGGGCGGTACATTAGCATAGGTTCACCCACACAACACTTATCATAACAATGAAGATTATTTAGCCGTATGTAGCGAAAGCACTAGACTAAAATCCCATGTGTCCTCGAGAACGTTTGGTCATTATAAGTAAACAAACCGGCTTGTCCTTTGTGCTAAAAAGGATTGGGCCACTCGCTGCAATTGTTACTCTCGCACTTTACATACTCGTACTTTATTCAACCGTTACATCAAAACCCCCGAATACTTGTCTGTGAGCATTTACAGTGAATCCTTCATCGAAACTGCTTGTCAACACCTTCTGCTCCTCGTTGGGATCGACATTCTTACTTATCGAAGATACTACGATACACCCCCTATACTTGTGGGTCATCACCTCTCAAAGGGGAACATATTGTGTAGAAATACAGGACCGAGAATTCTAATCTATTCAACTAGGTGAACGAGGAGGTGCGTCATAATATTGAAGAAGGATGGTGGGAACAACAACTCGAAGCTAACAAGACATTCGACCACATCTTCCTGTAATCCTGACAAAGTTACTGGATCCACTACCTTCTGAGAAATTGCGTTGAGGAATGCACATATCTTCACAATGGCTAGTCGAACATTTTCTGGTAGAAGTCCCCTCAATGCAACCGAAAGCAATTGTGTCATAAGCACGTGACAGCTCATGGGACTTCGGGTTCTAGAATTTTTTCTCCTTCATATTTACTATCCCCTTTATATTCGACGAGAAACCAGACGGAACCTTGATACTGAATAGGGCTTCAAAAAAGATCTCCTTCTCTTGTTTGGTAAGAGCGTAGGCCGGCAGGCCCTACAAACTGCCCTGGATGATTGCCGTTTCGTCCTTTATGACGTTCCTGGTCCTCCCGTGCTTCGGTGTATCTTTTGTCTTTCCATACACGCCCGAGAAAACCTAGAATATTCACACAAAGATTCTTGGTCAGGTGCATCACGTCGATTGCGGAGCGGACTTCCAGGACTTTCCAATATTCTAGCTCCCAAAAAATAGATTTCTTCTTCCACATGGGCGCGTGTCCGTCGGCGTCTTTCGGAACAGGTCGATCGCTCGGACCCTTTCCAAAGATAACATTTAAATCCTTGACCATGTCAAATATATCAGCACCACTACGGGGGACAGGCTTCGGACGGCGGTCTGCCTCGCCATTCGAAATGCTTGCCTTTTTTCCTTAAGGGATGCTTGCGCGGAAGGAAACGACGATTGAACGGGTACACAACTTTTCTGCTTTTTTTCAAATATTTACTTTCAGTCTCATCTAAACAGTGTGTGCATGCATTGTATCCTTTGTTCGTCCGTCCCGAAATGTTACCGAGAGCGAGGCCAATCCTTGATGGTTACGAATAGCAACGCTCGTAGGTCAAATTCTTGCTCGGTGTGCTCATCCCACACACGTACACCTGGTTTGGCCCACAACTCCAAAAGTTCATCGACTAATGGCCTTAGGTACACATCAATGTCGTTGCCCGATTGCTTTGGGCCTTGGATAAGCACTGGCATCATAATGAACTTCCGCTTCATGCACAACCAAGGAGGAAGGTTGTAGATACATCGAGTCACGGGCCGGTGTCTGTGATCTGCAGCTCTGCTCCCCAAAAGGATTCATGCCATCCGTAATTAGACCAAAGTATAAGTTCCTTGCCTCACCTGCAAAATCCGGGAACTCTCTCCCGATGTTTCTCCACTCGCCGACCATCGGCGGGGTGCCTCAACATCGCGTCTTTCTTACGTTCTTCCATGTGCCATCGCAACAACTTGGCATGCTATTTGTTTCTGAACAAACGTTTCAACCGTGGTATTATTGGAGCATACCACATCACCTTCACAGGAACCCTCTTCCTAGGTGGCTCGCCCTCAACATCACTAGGGTCATATTTTCTGATCTTATACCGCAATGCACCACATATCGGACATTTATTCAAATTCTCGTACTTCTCACCGCGGTAGAGGATACAGTCATTAATGCATGCATGTATCTTCTGCACATCTAATCCTAGAGGGCAGACAAGCTTCTTTGTTTCATATGTACTGACGGGCAATTCATTATTTCTTGGAAACAGCTTCTTTAATATTATCATCAATTTCTCAAATCCCGAGTCAGTCACACCGACCTCTCGCCTTCCATTTCAGCAATTCCAATATGCTACCCAGCTTTCTATGCCCATCTTCACAACCTGGGTACAACAATTTGTGGTGGTCCTCTAACATCTTGTCGAACTGCAACCTCTCCTTATCCGTGCCACGGTCTCTTCTTGCATCAGAAATGGCCCGACGAAGATCATCATCAACAGGATCATCTGATGCCTGTTCTTCACCTCCTTCTTCTTCATTGTCGTCCATTGCGGTATCATCGCATTCAGAGAACATAGATCGGTACTGGTCATCATTATCTTCTTCATCGCTGTATTCCATCATAATCCCTTCTTCTCCGTGCTTGGTCCAAACATTATAGCTGGACATGAATCCAAATCGAAGCCGGTGGCTCTTAATGTCTCTTGAGCAAGAGTAATCCTTCTCGTTCTTACATTTTAGATATGGACAGCACATAAAACCTTGCTTCGACTTGTTGGCCTCGGCCACAAGCAGGAAAGAATTCACGCCCTCTCTGAAAGCGGGGGCACATCGATTACCGTACATCCATGGATGACTCATCTGCATCATAAGTACAATTATATATGTATCAGATGCAATCACTTTGCTAAAATTAGTATTGTACGGACTATGTATATATATACGAGAAAATAGTTGCTAACCTTTTAGGATCAAAAAGAGGAGAAATCTTATCAAATAAAATCAAGTGGCATCCCTCTCACAAGCATTCCATCAAACACCTCATGTGCACATGTAGAAAAAATGAGCTAGCATACACCTCCACCTTCACCACCAAGGAAAAAATGAGGTGGGGGGGGGGGGGCTGGCTGCGTGTCTATATATAGGCATGGCCCTTTTGTCGCGGGCCGTATTACGACCCGCGACAAAAGGGGTGCCGACAGGAAGCGCCAGCACTCAGACACCTTTTGTCGCGGGTCGTAATACGGCCCGCGACAAAAGGGCGCGACAAAAGGCCCTGCCCGCTACACATGGTTTCGGGGCGACGTGGCCAGGCCATTTGTCGCGGGTGCAGGCGCGCCTGCGACAAAAGGCTCCCACGAAAGCCCTGTTTTCCACTAGTGTAACTAAACCTACTGCAGTTATATTTGTAACATGAACCTAAATCGTATTAGCCTTTATGTCTCGGAGCTACTTTGGTGTTTGCATTATTTTTTTAGAGTATGTCCTACCCCACATTCTTTTCATCATTCGTCACTCGAATCACTTGCATAAGTACTTGTTCTTTGTACGATGGACTTATTACATTTAAAATTCAACATCACAGTCAGATGTCAGCCTATTATTTTAAGGTATCAAATTATTTTCCATGAGATATGTAAGGATGGCTTGCAATGGCCAATGTTAAGGACTCAAGGAGACATGGCTCATTTTTATCCACATGCAATGAGTACTTACTGCTTAGATGTATAAACATGCATGAGTTCTGTTAGTCGACGACATTAGTGAAACTTGGTGACATGAGTACATGAATAAGTGGTCACCGATAAAATTCACATTGTTTAGTGGGAAGAATCAAGATATACAAGAACAACATAGCATGCATGCACGATAACAGTAAATAAGAATAGACAACTTGATATTCTTTGATGACAAAAGTGATTACATCTCAAGTGGTTTTCTCCACTACCTACGTGCTTCGACTAGAATCATACATGGAGCCCTTTATTAGGAGCATAGTGAAAACCCTAAGAATGAAGAGAAACTTAACTTATGTGGAACATGAAAAACTAAAAATGCGTGATGGGCTCCCGTTCTAGCTTGTTCAGAAAAGAAAATTTAAGGGTATGTACCGCTACCGGACCCTTCTCCCGTGCCTCCTCCGCTGCCAACCCCGCCATTTTCGCTTCCACCCGCGCCACCTCCGCCGCCTGCACCGCTTCCGGCAGCATAGCCTGAACCAGAAGGGCCAGCGCTACCAGTCTGTGCAGCTCCGAAACCTGCACCAGACCCAACTCCGACGCTTGGCCCTTGAGCGACACCTTTAACTATGCCACCACCGTTGCCGCTACCCTGTCCACTGGCACTGCCCGAGGTGCCGTCGTTACCGGCATTTCCAGCTCCAGTTCCTTCTCCACCGCCATTTCCACTATTCCCACCGCCACCACCGGTACCGCCACCAGCGGCATCGGAGTAGCTGATACCACCAGCAGAAGGAGCTGGTGCTACGCTACTCTCACCACTTCCTTCACCACCGCCCTCTCCGGCTCCTTGTCCGCTAGACCCATTGGCGCCAGCACCTTGGCCCTCACCCCCACCACTACCACTAGCATTGGCCTGCCCACCGCCAGTAGAACCACTCGCACCAGACCCGATGCCACCGCCGGTCCCGGAACCAGATCCGGCTCCGCCATTTGAACCACCGCCGCCGCCTGCACCTCCTCCTCCACCAGCTCCCTGGGCATAGTTAGACTTGTAACCTGAACCTATGAAGGTTTCACCATATCCAGTGGCACCACCTTGCCCGCCTCCTCCGCCGTATCCACTTGCACCTGCCCCACCACCGCCACCTCCGCCTCCCGACCCTCCTCCTGATGCGCTGGATGAGCTAGCTAACATACGTGAAGCACTGGTGAAGCCAATGCTCAAGAGCACAACAAAGCCAAGAGCTACAAGCTTAGTGGTAGCAGCCATTGTGAGTGAGCTCGGTGCAGTACTGTAAGATGAGTTGGATGCTTAGCAGCAGGGTTGCGTGGGTATATATAGCGGTGGTGTGGTGGAGGAGGGCCATGCAGGGTGCACCTCGAACGCGCGCTTTGGGTTCGATGAGAGGTCGCATGCATGCTGTACCGCTGACTTGCACTGCTAGCATCGATCTTGCAGCTAGACTTCATTAATTTGTTGAGCAAATCTCTTCATATCTCAGTCACGGTAATGCAGTACCGCTGACTTGCACTCCTTGCGGTCAGCGGTAGAAGGGTCTTGAGTTACTGGCAAATTGGTTTCTCTCTAAAATTAGCAAAACTACTCCTTGCATTATTTTCTCGAGCAAATCCTTGCATATCTTTGTTCTGACAGTAGCTAACTGATGGGAAGAGGTCAGCTGTAGATGGGTCAGAAGTTACTGACAGTCTGGTTTCTCCCAAAGTCTAACTAATTAGCTGGAGATTCGATCTCCTGACACTGATATATATTTTGGGCAGTAACTTGACATAGACTGATTATTTATACGTTCTCCCCAACGTGAAGAAACGTGACTTCTCTAGCTAATCGATGTTATGACCTTGTCCGAAGTAATGATCGATATACACATGCATGCAGCATGCATGGACATGAAGCTCTGGGATCCCTTCCAGCGATCTGTTCGGAGATTATAGTCCCATCTCTTTTTCCCCTGCATACATACACCGAATATGATATACTTTATGGCTCGTCAGTGTGCAAAGTTGGAAAAAAAAACTAAACTTGCTATAATGCGGCAAGCTTGGTATATCTGAACTGTATTGACGAAAATATAGTGCATAAGTAAAATCGTTCACCACATCATAATATATATGAGTGGGAGAAAAAGTTTAGCTCGCCTCATTCTGAAGGGGCGTAGGCAGGTTGGCTAGCGTTGGAGCTACAACTGGTCAATTTCAGCAGGCCCGCTCTTATCTCAATCTACCCTCTCCAAATCACCAGCTGTCCTAGCGTTATCTCACCAGCTTCGAGGCATAGAAGCTCACCCAATGCTTACTTACAATAGTATTTCAAGGGAATCTTGAAAGAATTGTAGTACTGTTATTAGGCCAAGTGCATAGAGGTTCAATGCAGTTTTAAGAGTATCTAAAAGCAACTTGTCCAGTTTTTAGGCCAAGTGCATAGAGGGTAAGTGCTGTTGAACGGAATCGCTTCAACTTTTGCCTCGAGGAGATAAGTATATAAGAAGATAGATTAAAATAAGTGATAGCAAAGGGCGGAAGCAAGTGACAGAATAGTAGCATATCAAGTTGCAGCATGAATAAAGAGTTGAAACCTGAAATTCCAAATACATATGATGTTAGCACACCATGTCATATTCCCAAGATTTTGCTTTATGACATGGAGATGGCTGGGTACTACAGCGAGTAAAACAACACTCTGTGGATTATCTTTACTTTTTACCCCTGAAACTTATCTCAGGTTTGGTTAGTTCAAGGAATATGTGAAGCCAAGGTTTTCCGTTTTTTTTTTTTACAAAATCCAAGGTTGATCTCAAGGTCTCGCAAGTTTCTCTCCGATGGTCACGGCGTTAAAATTATCCCTATCAGAATATTCCTAAATGACAGCGCATGCATGTGAATCGGCTCATACCCGGGAGCTAACTATTGGGTCCCTCAACCTTCCAAAACACTTTTATGCACATGTTACATCCAGAAGCAAGTTCTCGGTGGGTTCCGGCCCTCCAAAACGTGGTTATCCTGTTCTCCTCTTTAAGAGTATCCTGTTCTAGTATTGACTCCACATACTTGTTTCTTTTTAGCAAGAAGCCTCTCATATAATTTATTTGAGAGTGGATTTGGTGATCACATGGGTACGTATGCATATATCTACTACCGTTGGATTTATTCCAGCACCGTTGGATCTACCCATGCCCGTTTGTCCACTAACGGCAACTTCACAGTTCTATTCGACTCTTTATCCTGCTACAACAGAATGCATGCAAGTGGGACCCGCTTTATGGAGAATAAAAACCGCTGCATCCCACGCCAACAACATATACACTTGATTTTTTCCATATAATTTTTAGTTTGGTCAATTAGTTTACAACTTGTTTCATATTTTCGTTTTATATCAAGTTACAATGAACACTAATGAAACCACAAGCTCCCAATTTAACTAATTAAACCAAATTCGCCCAATGAGATGATGGTTAGAAATGTATAAAATTCGATTGGTTCCTGAGGGTAAGCAGCGAACAAATACAATCACGTATATGTTTAGTTCAGAAAACCAGGAACACTTGGTTAAGCTACAAATTACAAGTCAAAAACTGGGGTAAAAGTAAAACTCTGTGAACTACCGTGTTTCAAGTATCAAATAATCCCCAAAAAAGTACTAAGCAATTTTACAGCTGATCGATTCTGAACTTGACTTGAGGATGCACAAAGCACGAACCTGACCCTCTGTATCGCATCTTGCCAAGACTGCACCTTGTCACCGGCCGAGGCAGGAAGCACCGGATATGTTGAAACACTAGTAGAAAAAAGGCCTTTCGTACGACCCCTTTAGTCCCCAAAATATTTAAACCGCGACTAATAGGATCTTTAGTTACGGTTCTACAGGTGAACCGAGACTAATGCTCCACCAACCGGGATTAAACGGCTATGGTGGGCTGCGGCCGGCGCAGACATCTTTAGTCCCGGTTGGTGTTCCCAACCGGGACTAAAGCTATTTCCAGGTTTTTTACTCCCCACGCACCCTTCACCCCTCCTCCGCCCGTGGATTGCCTTTTTTAACATTGTAAAATAGAAAATAAAATGATAAAAAATTCAAAAAATAAAATGTTTTCCGATTCTTGTATGTTATGCAACCTACTATTAGGGAAAATTAACAAATTTGAATTTTCATTTTTTTTGCAAAAAAGGTTTGAAAAATGGTAAAACCGCATTAACTTTTGCATACGACGTTGAAAAAAAGTTACATCCGAATTCACCGGGGTTTACCCGGTTAGCCATATTTTAGATTCTCAAAATTCCAAATGAAAATACGAAAGTAGGAAGATTTTAATTTTTGCTATAAATTACGGATTTTTTTTAAAAAAATTAAATTAATAATTTCATCCTGCATAAAGATTACTATTACTTTTACCCAATTTTTAGATTTTCAAATTTTTAGGTTTTTGGTTTGGCAAAAACAATATTTAAAAATTTAAAAAATTTAAAATAATACAAATTAAAAAGTTAATGTTTATTTATTTATTCAAGATTATTATTACATCATTACTTTTGTTTATTAAAAGAATTATTTGAAATTCAAACAATAAAGAAATGTGACATCGACCAACATATGTTAATAGGATTGATATGATACTAGTATCACATACATGCGCGTGAAGCACATGGATGCGAGACGGGATGGAACTCGGAAGTTAAGCGTGCTAGTGCTAGAGTAGTGGGAGGATGGGTGACCGAGCGGGAAGTTTGACCACGAGTAAGTAATTTGACTAAAGATAAGTGTAGTTAGAGATAGAGACTAAACTATGCAAATAACTGAAATAATAGAAATTCTGAAAAAATAGGAAAAAAATGGAGTGGAAAAAATTAGAAAAAATAAAATTAGAAAAATTCACCTAGGGAGACATTTTCGCCCCGACGCACAGAACCCACGCGGACGGACCTTTAGTCCCGGTTTGTAAGCAACAACCGGGACTAAAAAAGGGGCCTTTAGTCGCGACCCTTTAGTCTCGGTTGCACAATCGGGACCAAAGCCCGCTGTGAACCGGGACTAAAGACCCTTTTTCTACTAGTGAAAGGAGCAAGGCAGGCTGCTGGAGAGCGTCCAAGCGGGCATGACCTTCCTCTCCGCCTCTGCTGGCGGTGGGCCTCGCCGGAGCTCCACGCCGGCGCCGGAGATCATATCGAGAAGCTCAAGTAGGCCGCTCACCCGATCGACTCCAACCAGCAAGATAACAAGAGAGCTTGGCCTAGTCCTGGCCGAATCGAGCACCTCTATATCTACTATGCCACGCGGAAACAAGAACCTTTCATACATGCACGAACATCAACAAATTCGGGTCGAATTTTCAAACAAAGCAGCGATAGACAAGAATCTTCGGGCAGAAATCAGAAGAAGAAATATGAAGTCCCCTCAAGGCCAGAGGGGAGCGATGGACTCGACGGCGTGGTCGTCCCCGCCCTGGAAGAGGTAACCTCCCATCCGCCATACTAGGCACATCCATGGGGGTGAATAGCTCAGGTGCGACATTTTTGCACGCTATTCACTGGAGAATGCTGTGGTTCGTTGTAATAGCTATGCTAAGGCATCTCTGTGAGCAAAAATAGACCAATCACAACATGGCCCTTAAGAGCAACAACCGTCAGGATTAGGGGTGCGACCCACTTCAGCGTGGGGCCCAGACAGCAGAGACGATGGTTAAACCGGTTTCCCCTTTCGCGTGCATCCTCCCTCTTCGTCTCTGACGACGAAGCACGCAATGCCGGCGAGCTCCGATTCAGACAATAACAGAGGGCATTCAACCGAATTCAAATAACACACAGACAAGCAAATATAGTAGATAATTGGGCATAGTATTATTACACACAGAGTAGTTTTAGCGGCGGCTCGTCGGAGCAAAAGCCGCACGGGCACTAGATCTTAGCTACTACAAAGGAGGAGGGCACCCCCGTAGCTCCTACCCTACATCGATCCATCCAAAATTGGGCTCACCTGCGCCCTAGGGTTGCTGCGGCGACGAGGCGGCGGCGCCGCTCAGCCGGAGTCAGATCCGGAGTCAAAGTTGGAGTCGAAGTCGTAGCTTCCCCATGGGATGTTGGCCTTGGATTCCTCGATGGCTTGGCGGTACTGGTACTCGTAGAGCTTCCTCTTCATCTCCCGGTCGGCCTCGAGCTGCTCGGGCTCGTCCTTGGTGCGCTCCATCAGCTCGGCGGTGACCCAGTCAAGGTCGACGTCGTCGACGAAGTCCCCCGGCAGATACCCGCGCCCGGCGCGCCGGTGCCGCGCCCTGCTGCTCCTCCTTCTCCCTCTTCGGCGGCGGCAGCGGTTCTCATGCGATGGCGGATCTCCCCGCGCCCTGCTGATCCTCCTCTTCCCTCTTCGGTGGCGGCAGCGGTGCTCCTGCGATGGCGGAGCTCCGCGCGCCAGAGGAGCTCCCCGTGCCTCTCGCCGCCGCCATCTCCATCTGGCGGTCGTACTCCTCCACTTCGAGCCGGGCGTACGCACGCGGCGCCTCCAACCCCCAATTCGTGTAAGCGCGCGCGCCGCGCTTCCGAGCACCATCGGAAGTAACCCGCTTAGCCCGTACAGGGTCAGCGGGAGTCGTCCGCTTATGCCTTTTTCGCTCCTCATCTCAGCCGTTTCTGCGGCCGGAATTGCCGCCACGCGAGCAGGAACCTCCATGCCTCATCCTCGTCGCACGTCAGGGCTTGAGCTGTGGCGGAGGGGCTAGATTGCGTGTTTTTGGTCGCCGGCGGCGAGAGTGGCGGCGATCTAGAGTTGAGTGATAATAGCTAGGGTACGACACACATGTGAGTGGATATATAGGGAGGGGAACGGGAGGCGGTCGGCTGGGCCGTGGCCTGAGAAAGGGCTTGGCCCAAAGTTGAAAGGCGCCAAATCCCGCTGCTGGGCCCAATGTTAGATTTTTTTCCTAGGAGTGGCGCGGAACTGGTAGTGGCCATTCAGAGCGCAGAATTGGGAGTGGCGCAGATCGGGGGGCTTCCTTCTGATGAATTGAGCTAGGGTTAAAAAAAAATGTAAAACCAGCACACATTGTCGTTTAAATGTTTAAATGTTGGTCAAACTTAGGTTTGACCGATTTTGATCATGTGGCACTTGTCATTCTAATCCAGTGGCACTTGTTTAAATGTTGGTTAAACTTGGGTTTAACCGATTTTAAAATAATCATAAAATATTCAAAAAATGAAAATCCAGTTAGGGTTTGGGTTAGCGTGATACGTTGCAAATGTATCTATAATTTTTGATGCTCCATGTTTGTTTTACACCAATTTCTATATGTTTTTGTTTACACTTCGTTGCACTTTTATACATTTTCTGGAAATAACCTATTGACAAGATGCCACAGTGTCAGTTCCCTGTTTTCTGTTGTTTTTTATTTCAGATTAGTTGTACAGGAAATATTCTCGGAATTGGACGATACAAAAGCTGAAGTTCCTATTTTACTGTAACGAAGACAGAGTTCAAAGGAGAGCCGAAGAGGCGCCACAAGGAGGCCACACCAGGCCATGGTGCGGCCCAGGCCCTGGCCGCACCATGGGGTGGTGTGGGCCCCCCGGGAAACCACCGACCTCGCCCTTCTGCCTATTTATTCACGATCTCAGGAAAAACCTAAATACCCGAGCCTCCATGCACGAAAAGTTCCGTCGCGGCCGCCATCGCCGACCCTAACTCGGTAGGGTTCTGAAGCTCTTCCCGACATTGCAGAGACATTGTGCTCATCTAGCCGTTTTTGTTTCTGCAGTGGGACTGGACAGATGATTCTTTGCTTTGCTCCAAGATACATTTGATCCAGAGCTTCTGGGTATTGTTATCTTTACCGGTCACATCATCTGGTTGGAAATGCAGAAAGCTAATTCACTCTACCAAAGAAGATCAAAGAACGTAATTCATTGTATTTTGGGTTTGAGATACTCCTATATATGTCCCTTTTATAAAGGTATACAATCGTTACACACCTCTCTCAGTGGTTCATATGTCTATGCCAGCATAGTACTATTTACAATAAAAAAATATTTATCAATAATTGGGCACAGGTTTGTAAAACATCAATTATTAACTTGTACCGAGAATCAACAGAAGCTATCAATCAATATACTTATGCATGTAGAACAAGAGCAGTACATACCATATAAACAATTTGTAGCATTTACACTTATAATTTGTTACTATGGCACGAACGCTTGTTACCTTCCTATAAAAATCATCATTGCGATTACATTTTACCTCATGCAAATAATACTGCTCAACCGGTAGACCACCATCAGCTTGCATCCCAAGCAAGAATACCTGCAAATAATAGAGAGGAAAAGTAATACCGCATGACCATTTTTCCAAGCGGATGTCGTGGAATTGGTTAAGACGGGTAGCACTGTAGCAGCATGTTTTCCCCTATCAGCGAGAGTTTTGTCCCCTGAAAGCTTTGACCCCAAGGTAGATAACCTCCCTCCGCCTCCCTCAACCCTAGCCGCAACAACCTCCTCCACCCGCCGCCGCCGGTGGCGCCGCCGGGCAAAGCGCCGGTGGCGTGGCGGCGGCGGGGGACCCTCTCCGGCTGCGCCGGACAGCGGCTCGGCCTAGTTTTCGTCTAGGTTCTCGGGAGATGTCGTCGTGATGGTAGAGGCGGCGTCGCGTCGGAATAAGAGGGCTGGAGCTCGACCCCCATCTCGGCAAATCCACTTGTGGCGGCGCCGGCGAGCTGCTGGCCAGGTATCCTCCGAAACCTGTGGATCTGGGGAGGGTGGTCTCCCCGGGTGCGGTCGATCTTCGACCCCGCCGCGGGGTTTGTGGAGTCTGTTTGAGAGTCGGAGGAGTGTTGTTGTTGTTGTCTTCCCCTTGGCCGGCCGTGGTGGCGAGGGAGAGGAAGAGGATGGCACCACCGTCCTCCTTTTTAGGGTCGTGTGTGCTCTTCTGGTGGTCTGCGGCTGCAGCGTCTTGCAGCTCCCTCCGGCCGGCCTTGGTGGCGAGGGGTGGAGGCGGCTTGACGTGTCGAACCTGCCAGATGGTGCAGCATTCTACTGGTGGCTTTGGGTCTACTGCTCGGGGATCTTCGCCTGGAGGTACTGCCGGCTCTTCCCCATCTCATGCCCGCCCGATGGTGTGGAAAAGATTATTAGCTCTCACCCTCCGGGGTGGGCACTCCTTCGGTGTTCAAAGCCCAGTGTGGCGACGGTGGCGGTGGTGATTCCATGGTGTTGGAAGATGCGCTGCCTCTGGCTCCGGTCTCTGTATTTGTTTGGTGATGACGAGGACGATGAGCTTGATTGTGGTCTGGAAGTATGGTGTGAGGTCATTTTTGCGAAAGTCTAGGATCATATTGTATTTTCATTTATTTTTAGAGTCGTTTATAATCAGTTTCGCCAATGAATTCCATTAGTTATTATCTAAAAAAACGAGAGTTTTGTCGAAAAAATACATCACTCTAGAATTTGATATGGAATTCTGTAGCAATCAATACGACTACTTTATCCTTCAAATTAATCAAGGCAGCACTTGCCAATTCCCCTTGATTACACGCCCACGCACCATCTTCGCCCAGATCGGGCACCCCTCAACGAGCTCACCCGACAACCGGCACCAAAATACTGCAGCACTGATCTGCTTGTCGTTGACCACCGACAACATGTCCGAGGTGGCGTCTGAGTAGTCCTCGACGACCAGCTCGGTGACAGGGCCACCGGGGAATTTGGCTAGGTTGCGCCCAGTCTCCGGCGAGCTAGGGTTCGGCCGACGTGACTGTGCTGTTGCCCTGACTACGAAGTCCCGCAGCTGTCGGACATCGTGTTTTCTCCTCCGCGGGTAATTGGGTCGTGAGCCTAGCGGCGTCCCTGCAGCGTAAGCCGGCCGTCCAGACACGTCTTATCCTCCATGTTCCCCTTCTCTTGTTCCGAGCCGACGGAGGACACAACGACCTCCCTGGAACAGATTCAGGACGCGTGATACAAAGCGCGCAAGGCGTTATTCACGTTTTCTCCGGTGGTCGTCGCCGGAATTGGTCAGCGCCGAAGCTCGAGCTCTCCGCGTGATACAGAACAGCTCTGACTATCTACAGTATTAGATCTGCTTTACCGCCGGCATACTCCTCCAAAGCGTAGCCTTGATCGTGTTGGCTGTCCACCCACCGGATCCGCTCCCCAGCCGCTCTCGCCACCGACGGATCTTCTTCACCGCCGAGCTCATCCACAGCGTAGCAATCAACGCGTTTCCTGTCGACGCATCGGATCCTCTCCAACGGAACCGGGTCTACTTCACCGCGGCCCCCCTCCACAGAAGCCGATCTATTCCACTAACTACCTCAGCGCAGCGACTGTATCAACTTCACCGAATCCCTTGCCAGCCAACCAGATCTGCTTCACTAACTCCCGCTTCTCCTGAAACAGGGTCGATTCATCGTCTCCCGCGTTCGCCGCTGCTGGAATGCAAGCTGCCGCCCCCGTCCACCCCGCCGCTGCTTGGTAAGTACTCTGGCCCATTAGATCGCGGTGTTTCTTTATCCATGTTTTGTATAGTTATTTGCAGATCTCTTATGCCATTAACTTTCTTGATGTGTTGCTTCGCATGAAGTTCGTTTAAATATTGTACAGTACAAAAGCATTATCCGGTCGCTACCATCATGTTCATTCTACTGACACCTGTGTGCATCCACATATTTATAGCCTTATACCCATTCATTTGTTGCCTGCTGTTTTTGTATTGAATGCTATTGTCGCACTGCTTTTATAGTTATGCTATGGGCATTTCCAATCTGGTTGTTCTTATACCACGTCATTAGCTCACTGCTAGTCGCTAGCTGTTTTCTCATGCCTGCTATTCTCACACTGCTTTTATAATCATGATATGTGCATTTCCAATCTGCTTGCTCTTATACCTCGTCATTAGCTTATAGCTATTTTTTCCATGAATGCTCCTATCGCACAGCTTGTATAGTTATTGTTGCGTGCATGTCTGGTCTTTGTATTATCGTAGACTAACTTGTCAAAGTTATTTTTCCTAGGGATTGATCATACGAACCGCTTATTAGAACATCCAACATTAACAGCGGGTACGCTAGGGAAGGTTGGAATCTGAGTTCTTGGTTGGTAATTTTGGCAGTTTACTTCCGTTATTATCTATAACCTATATGCATTGTTTCTTATGCAAGAGATTAACACTTAGAACCCTGCCATAGTAATGCCTTTCACGCTTTACTATGTTTCTGCCTATTTGATATGCTTGTCTTGAAGCAACTGCGAAGGTGATTTGAACCTGACATTTGGTCATTCTTAATGCCAGTTTACTTTATGTGGAAAACCTTGGCATTACCCTACTCTAAATCTGAATATCTGAAATTCGTATCTATTGCAAAGCAACATCTAGTTGGTTTTAATCTGATATCTGGTAAATATTAGCTTATTCATTTGGCAGCTCAAGTTTTTTGTTATTTGAAACCAGCTGATTTGGTCTTAAATGTGATATCTAAACACAGATTAAGGACAATGGAGCAGGAGGATGAGCATTTCACCTGATTGATGAACCTAAAATGACAAGCATGTTGACCATGACTAGTGCACGCAAGAGAAGGACCTGCAGCGAGCCAGTATGTGCTTAGTACATGTATCATATCTTATCTTGTGCTTATTTTTGCTACATGCTGTTATCTGATCTCTACATTGCATAATACATGTTTGAATAGTTAATTATTGTAACTATGTTTGCAATATTACCAGAATGCAGTTGTAATGAAACAGTCATCATTAGAAGATAGTCGACAAAAAGGATCTGTAGCGACCCTGTGCAACATTATGATGTAAGTCTGTGCTTAGTACAAGATCCATAAATCGTCTTATTTATGCAACTTGTTATTATCTTATATCTACATTGCATAATAAATGTTTGAATAGTTCACTGTTGTAACTATGTTTGCAATATTACTAGAATGCAGTTGTAATGAAGAAGTCCTTAGTAGAAGATAGAGGGCAAAAAAGGTTCCATGGTGAGCCTATGCAACGATATAATGTAAGTTTGTGCTTAGTACTTGTGACTATCTCATATCGATAATGCTTAATACATGTTTGCATAATTCATCGTTTAACTCTTTTTGCATTATTATCAGAATGCAATTGTGATGAAGCAATCTTCATCAGAAGAGAGGCCCACAAAAAGTTCTGATCTTTCTTCTGATGCATCCTCTCATAGCCGTCAACCTAGACCATTCCTTTCATCAAATAGTAAATATCTCAAGGCTGTACTGTATGAAAGACATGGTGTTGCTACTTTAAGATCTGTAGCTGATATGTTGACAAAGAGTATACAAGATTCAATCAAGGAGATTGCCAAATATCAACGTGTTATTGATGATGCTAATAGAAGTCCTCCATGATTATATGTAATTTTTTTATTTGGGCACATTAATTGCCTTGTAATTTTCCTAGTTATTTTATTTGTGTATGTAATTGTGTATATCATTGATATCAGATTTTAGGCTCATGAAATTTAATGGGCCTTCTGATAAGCCTAACTTGGCTGGCCCAGAATGCAAGTTGACTAGTCAAACTACCAGGGCCCTACAACTTAGTGGGCTGGCCCACTTACAGTAGTGTGGGACCCACTTTTATTTTGGGCCGGCCCACTTACTTATTGGGCCAGCCCAATTGCTTTAAGGTGGACCCCACTTACTAACTGGGCCGCCCGGTAACAGGAAAGTGGGACCCACGTACTTATTGGGCCAACCCCATGGCTTCAAGGTGGGCCCCACAGGCTACTTGAGCCGGCCCGTTAACAGGATAGTGGGCCCCACTTTTATTATTGGGCCGGCCCACTAACCTGTTGGGCCAGCACACTTGCTTTATGGTCGACCCCACTTACTAACTTGGCCAACCCGGTAACAGGAAAGTGGGACCCGCATGCTTATTGGGCCGGCCCACTAACTTGTTGGGCCAACCCACTTGATAAATGGTGGACCCCACTTGCTTAATGGGCCGGCCCAATAACAGGAAAGTGGGACCCACACCCTTATTGGACCGGCCCACTAACTTCTTGGGCCAGCCCACTTGCTCTACGGTGGACCCCACTTTCTAAATGGGCCGGCCCGATAACAGAAAAGTGGGACCCACACGATAATTGGGCCGGCCCACTAACTTCTTGGGCCATCCCACTTGCTTTATGGTGGACCCCACTTATTAAATGGGCCAGCCCGATAATAGAAAAGTGGGCCCACATGCTTAGTGGGCCGGCCCGTTTGCCTGTTGACCGGTCAAACGAAGGCATTCGGCCCGGCGCACGGGCTTAGTGGGCCGGCCCATTTAAGTTTTGACCAGTCAACCGTAGAGGTTAGGCCCGACCCGCGTACCTAATGGACCAGCCCAGCTATATAGTTGACCGGTCAAACTAAGTCAGCTGGCCCGGCCCGCTTAAGGCGTGGCAGGCCTTGTGTGGGCCTACCATCTACCACGGGGTTTTAGCCGGTCAACGGCGTTAACTGATAGTTAACGACGTCTGCCACGTGTCAGTTTGCATGACGTCAGCAGTCAACGGGCTCCTGAAAACACTTCTGCAATGGTCAGATTTTCTGTGGCGGAAGGGCGCCCGAACGCGACGAACCGAAAAAAATGTGGAAGGACTTTGCTTGACGCAGTTTCGACCACATAACCCATATCGTCGGGCTAGGCCCATAGGCGACAAAAAAGGGGCCATACCTGACGAAAATGGGACATTGAGTATCAGAACTTTTCTTGTAGTGAGTCTCAAAGAGCACCCAGCCCTGATGCACCTGTGGATGGTACTAATGACGAGCCTTTCATAGACGAAGGTCCTGCACCTGAGATTATCCAGCCTACAGAAGGAGGCCGTGGACCGAGTACACAGCTTTGCGTTGAAGTGGATGCACGCCCGGAGATCATCAGGGGCGTCCGGGTAGTCTCAGGACCACCCAGCCCTGATGCAAAATGTTGAGGTACTTTATGATTCATACTCTTATGTTCTGGGGCTGTAGTATGTACTATCTATGTTATGATTTGTACGCCTTTGGCGCTAGAACTATAATTCAGCATTCAGTCGATGATCGCATTGCAAAATTTGACACCCACACAATCAGTTCATCATATGCGTAGTGCACAATTACTTCTACAGCGAGTCCTGCAAGCGCATTAATCGGTAGCATGAAATAGTTTCAGGTACTCCCCTCTGATTCATATTAATTGACTCAATTTTTTCTGGATATGGATGTACCTAGATGCATTTGTTAACTAGACTAGATACATCAGTATCTTGAGAAACTTGAGTCAATTAATATGAATCGGTGTAAACCGCCCAAGTCCTCGATAAGCTAGTTTAGTGACTCTGGACTCCAAGCCTCTCGCGGCAAGCCATCGACGAAGATTTGATCAGTTCTTGGCCGCCAATTTTTTTTTGCGAATAGAAAACTTTGACCAGTTCCTCTCGGGATACAGCACGCCGGTGAGCTTGCACGGTTGCCATGAGCATTTTCCGGCGGAACTTCCTCTGCAATGCCCTCATGCCGCAGCATCGAGACAGCACGCAGTGCCTCGAGGATATGATGGACGGAACTCGGGATCTTAGGGCGGGGGGTCCACCTCGTCCGAGAACGATCTCCAGCGGGTCAAAGAGGACATGCATGGCGGCCAGGGGATTTGGGGTTTTTTCTTTTTTTTGAGCTTGGGATTTGGGGGTTTTCAGATAGGGGAGGAGGAAGAGGAAGGAACAGTCCGCGTGCTTGGCGCGTGGCGGTGTGCTTGAATTTCGAATTTTCGTGAAATGTTTAAGTTCCCCGCTACAATTCGGGGGTTTTCTTGACGCGCCAATGCATCCCGCCTGGCAGCTTCAAGTGAATTTGGGGTGCCACACTATGGGCCCCAGTTTCAGTGAGACATGTAATAACTAGTCACATCAGTAAGTTCACTGTGTAATAAAATATGTTACCCCTCCCCTTTATGTAGCCCCCCTTCTCTCTCGATCGAGTGCCGACCGATGCAAGATGCTAGCTTGATCCACTCCTTTCACCTCCACCGTCCAGGCATCTAGCTTGGAGTGGCAAGCTGCATGTAGACCAAGTGGATTAGGTAGTACTAGTAATGTTCTTTCCTTTCTCAAGATCGGTTCTTTTTGCTCACCTCGAGATCTTGCTGCCTAGCTAGGAGAATCTATTTCCTATTCTGGGCGAAGGGGTGTCTTTCTGGTCACCCTCGCGCTGGGAGTGATTGATGGGGGTGGGGCTGGGGCTACCTTCGCTTGGATTGGGGTGTTCTTCCTTTATTGTCGAGATTTGCAACCTTTGTAGTTTCTGCTGATCCTCACTGTATCTTTTGTTAGCTTCTACAGGAAAGGAAAGACCTCGGGGGACAATGGAGCGTAAGGCCGCCACGCATGTGGGAAGTTGGTTGAGCCTGAGCTACGTCCCCATCCCTGCAAAGCAGTTAATCCGTTTGCTTATCCACTCTTTTCCTTTTAAGTGTCTGTCTGCATCCTCAATCTGTTCATGTGCTGGAAGATTCTTAAAGACATGTCTTCAACTGTTTGTGCGTAAAGCCTCTGTGACACCATGCTCTATATTCTCTGTATCAGGTTGGTACCTCCAGGTTCCTTGTTGAGGCTATGGGGAACGAGAATAGTGCCCCACCTGCTGCAGGAGCATGGCCCGATCTGCAGCACAAGAAGCGAAATGCCAGTGCCGAGCTAGGCAGGGACTGCCAAGGGGTAATTTTTTTAACCAACTTACCATGATGTAGTCAGAATCTGATACTCCCTCAGATCCAAATTAATTGACTCAACTATCTGTAGATACGGATGTATCTAGTTGTGTTTTAGCTCTAGATACTACTACCTCCATCCCAAAGCTTAGGGCATATATTATTTTTAGAAAGTCAAACCATGCCATGTTTGACTAAGCTTTTACCAAAAATCAATAACATGCAAAATACAAAATTAATATCATTAAATATATGATGAAATATATTTTCCTACGGTATCTACACAATATTATATTTGTTGATATAATGTTCTAAAAGTTTGGTCAAACTTTACTTGGTTTGACTTCTTAAAAATAAATAAGCCTTAAGCTTCGGGATGGAGGTAGTACATGCATATCTAGACAAAGCTGAGTCAACTAATTTTTGTGTCTGTCCATAGCTAGTGTTCATGGTGCAAAAGGCTAAGAGCATCCATTATATGCATCAGTGTATCTCATACAGTAATTCAATATCATTGCTGATGTCTGCTTTTTGCTATTCATATGCAGACTGAAACTTTAGGGCCTTTACTCAAAAGGAAGATCAAAACTGCGGCTGATGAGGCTGCCAGTATGTTAATGCCGCCCCCATCTTCTAAATGCCTCTACAAGCACAAGGCCACGCGCCAGCTGGGTGGTGACCTTTTAATGAATATGGTATATTTTCTTAATCCACAAAACATGCCTTGATTTTTGTCTGTTTATTGTCGCTTTTTTCTAATGCTTGCAAAAATTTCAGAAACACCAAATTCATTTGCTTACAATCATCATACACTAATGTTCATCTACTCTCCAGTTCCCCTAACCCAACAAAAAATGATGTTAATTATGATTTTTAGATTAAAAGAGCACCATTAGGCGCTGTTAATTACGACTTTGAGATAAAATGTCATTTACAATGGGTTAATTACAATTTTGAGACAACTGATTAATTTAACCTCGATCTGTTCTGCTCTCCAATTTTCCCAACCGAACGAAAAAATAACCATTCCATGCCGTTTCAGAACCGAACACACCCTTGCACTGTTGTGAACTGTTGTCCATACACAGCCATACTCTTCCACTTACATCCAGCACTATATGCATCAGTCTGTCTCAGAGTCATTCAATATCGCTGCTGAGATCTGTTCCCATTCTTATGCAGGCTGAAACTGCTGCGCCTTTACTCAAGTGGATACAAAATGAGGGTGATGAGGCTGCTGTGAGGACGATGGTGCCGGCACCATCTTCCAAAAACCTCTACAAGCACGAGGCCATGGGCCAGCTGGGTGGTGACCTTTTAATGAATCTGGTATATTTTCTTAATCCACATACATGATTTTATTATTATTTGTTTAATTATTGTTGGTTTTGTCTAATACTTACCAAAAGTTTAGAAACACCACGTTTGCTTACAATCATCATACACTATTTTTTCTATTTTCAGTCTGTCTCATCCAGTATATAAACTGTTGAGTTTCGTTGGATTCTTTTGTAATCATTTGCATTGTTGTGAACTGTTATCTATGCACAACCCTATTCTTCCACTTATATCCCTCACTATATGCATCAGTTAGTCTAATAGATTTATTAAATATCAATGTTGAGTTTTGTTTCTATTCATATGCAGGATGAAACTTCTGTGCCTCTACTCAAATGGATAAAAATTGATCCTGATGAGGCTGCTGTGAAGACGATGGAGCCGCCACCATCTTCTGAAAACCTCTACAAGCACAAGGCCACGGGAAAGCTGGGTGGTATCCTTTTCAGGAAGCAGGTATATTTTCTTAATCCTCATACATGATTTGATTTTTGTCTGTTTATTACCGGCTTTGTCTAATGCTTACCAAAAGTTCAGAAACACACACAACCCTATTCTTCCACTTACATCCAGCACTATATGCATCAGTGTCTCATAAATTCATTTAATATCACTTCAGATGTCTGTTGCTCTTCAATTTTTCATATGCAGACTGAAACTGCTAAGCCTTCATTGGTCAAAAGGATTGCAACTGCTGCTGATGAGGCATCTACAGAGGTTGCCACCAAGTTACTGTCAACCCCACCTTCTGGATGGGTATATAAGCTCAAGTCCAAGGACCAGCCGGGCCGTAACCATCCAACGGTTCGGGTATATTTTCTTAAGCCACATATACATACCATGATTTATGTCTGATATTATCACCGTCCTTGTCTAATGCTTTTTTGGAATTCGGAAACACCAAATTAGCATGCTTATATTCATCATACACTAAATTTTCACTCTTCAGTTTGTAACATAGTGTTATGCACTCGCTTGTCAACATTTGCATTGCTCTGAACTATGCACTTTACACAACCTAATTCTTCCACTCACGTTCAGCGCTACGCACCAGTAGTACCTCCCATGTTTCCCTTCACCATCCCGATGCCGAGTTTGCGGGAATATGGCGGGCCCATGTACATACCCTGCATATAACACCTCCTATGGCTCTATCTACCTTTGTAATAACTCCTCCATAGAGTTGCAGGTATGTATTCTCAGTGGTTTAGCATGAATTGGCATATAGTAATGTCTTATTATCAGTCTTCCTACTTCTTACATTAGTATCAATTTTCACATGCAGACTGTATCTTGTGAACTTCGTTCAATAATTAACCAGATGTGTCCGCATGAAGGGTCTTTCACTATGTATGGCAATGGCAAATTGATGAACACCTACACGGTCTATGAGGTGTATGTCTACAAGACGTAGGCCATCACATATTTGTATGGACATGACTGGACAAAGTTTGCTTTTGACTACGGTCTGAAGAAGGGCGACGAGCTGAGGATCAGAAACTCAAAAGGGCAAATATACGTAACTACTTACAGAGTTGGACACTTCCAAATATATAATATGTAACTTTTCTTGTACTCATATCCTTTGATTACTGCATTCCAAGCAGTTGTTCTAAACCATTCTCTCTATTCTAGCTTGCTGGGTTTAACATGATCAAATCTACAGATCCCCTGGCGGAACAGGAACGGATGTCACTAAGGGCACCCACACCAGCACCGACACCGGCTTCCCACTCTCTTGCATCAACACCGGTTCTTGTACCAGCCCTGTTTACTGCATCTATCCAGCAGCCCCTACATCAGCATCGGTTCCTGTAGAGGCCCCGTATACTACACCTGCCCAGCAGGCTCCTGCATCAGCACTGGTTCCTCTAGAGGCACCGTTTACTGCACCTGCCCAACAGCTCTCACGCATCGCACCGGTTCCTCTAGAGGCACCGTTTACTGCACCTACCCAGCAGTCTCCTGCATCAGCACCAGCTCGTGTACCAGCCCAGGCTCCTGCACCTACCCCAGCCAGATCACCGAGGTCTCGGCTCATTGTTGTGGCGACCCGTGTGGTGACCAGGACGCATCTGAAGGCTATGTTCGTGAGTATATGACAGTAGAACTGCTCTTATCTTGATGTCTTCTCTGCTCAAAGTCTCACATGGTTCAGTGCATTAGTGCCATTGACTAATTTTTGGTGGTATCTCTTACTTTGAATCAGAAATTTCCTAAAAGTATCTCCAAGGATCTCAATGCCGGCCAAGGGGCAAGATATCCCTCGTCATGAAGAGTCAAAGTCTCACCGTGGAGGGATGGTACTCAGTCAGTCCCACAGATGGCCGCTTGGCTATTACTTCTAGGTGGAAAAAGTTCATTGATGGTGCCAAACTTCACATTGGATCAAAGTTGAAGGTCAAGATCTTTGGATGCCACTGTGACATGCTGGTCATGAAGTTCGCGGTTGTTTAGTTCTGTTGTCCCATGAGCCCTTAGCAAATGCATTTGTAGTTATACTTATATAAGGTTATCTTATCTGAACTGCTAATTAATTGTATGGGTGGTAAAAATGTGGCAAGCTTTTGCTCTTAGCAAGTATGTATGTATGATCAGCTATTATGATAACTAATGTTTGTGTTCATCTTAATTTGCATTTCCGCTTTAGAAAAAAACTTAATTTGTATTTTGGCTGACGTGTTAGAGAACTATCAGATTGAACCCACAACATGATTCAAATAGATTCATTACACCGAGCCACATGTCTTGACCTTGCTATACACAACTTCCATTAATCAGTGCAAGAAGACTTACCTGAGCTACCTGAACCACGGCAGATTCGAATCCACCTTAGCTATCTAGAAATACAACCTTTGCAGAAAGAGCATTGCAACCTTCTTGATTTGAAGTATCATGCCCTTCTCAGATTACAAAGAGGATTGGCAAAACTATTGCCGCCAAAAAAAGGGAGTGACAAATATTTCAATTGGGGCTGCATCTGGCCATCTGGGCCTTCAAATTATCCCACTGGACGCCTTTTGACTCGTACAATTTTAGCCCACTCCAAAACAGGAAAGTCCTATGCTTCGCAAAAACAAAAAACAAGGAGATTCAACATATAATTTTTTTTATGTAAAAATAAAGATTTAATTTATCCGTTTAGAATAGCTCAGAGCGAAATACATTGTTTATTGTCTGCAAAATAATCAAGATATAACATGTTTCTTGTACGGGGAGGCTGACATCAGGGGACCCATGAGCCAGCAGCTTCGTCAATGTTTTAAAGGCGGCAGGGGATCGAAAGAAAAAATAGAACAAAAATCAGTTGGTAAAAAAATCCAAGAAAAGAACCATTTATCGTTCTGAGAGGATGACATGCGGGACCCATGAGGCAGCAGCATCCTCAACGTTTATTGTTCATAGAGGATGACATGTGGGACCCGTGAGCCAGTAGCGTCCTCAACATTTTAAAGGCGGCAGGAGATCGAAAGAAAAAATAAGCCAAAAATCAGTTGGTAAACAAAATCCAAGAAAAGAAACATTTACCGTTCTGATAGGATGACATGCGGGACCCATGAGGCAGCAGCATCCTCAACGATTCCAAGGCGGCAGGGGATCAAAAAAAAAGGAAATAGCCAGAAATTAATTAGGAGTCAAAAATAAATCCATCCACTACAAGAAAAGTTGCCATGGCCGACGAAGTTGAAGTCGCGCCGTGCTTGCTGGTGACCATGGCCGACGATTTTTGGTCTCTCCGTTGTGCATGTCAAAACGTTTTTTTTCTCGTTTTTGAGGCCACCTAGCCCGACGAAAACGGCCAAAATGTGGCGTATGGTGTCCCGGGACGTGGTGCATCTCGAAATCTCGGGTTCGCCGGCCGAGTCAACGCAAATCCGCACCGCCGAGGGATGTAGGGCCCAGATGGCAGCCTCTCTGGCATTGTTTTTTTCTCGATCGCGCCATCTCGTTCAACGCTCTCCGATCGAGCCGTTTACGATGTAGGATCATGGGTCCCGCATGTCATCCTCTATGAACCAAAATTCTTTCTATTCTTGGATTTTTTTTTGACCCCCTGATTTCTGGCTACTTCCTTTTTCTTTTGATCCCTTGCCGCCTTGAAACGTTCGGACCGCCGTCGCTAAATGGGACCCGCATGTCATCCTCTATGTGCAATCAACTTTCTTTTCTTGGAGTTTTTTTTGGCACCTCATATTTGGTCACTTGCCTTTTTCTTTCGATCCCCTGCCGCCTCTCAAACGGTGATACCGTTGCTGCTAATGGGACCCGCATGTCATCCTCTATGTACCGTAAAACTTTCTTTTCTTGAATTATTTTTGGCACCTCATATTTGGTCACTTGCCTTTTTCTTTCGATCCCGTCCCGCCTCTCAAACGGTGATACCGCTGCTGCTAAATGGGACCCGCATGTCATCCTCTATGTACTATAAAACTTTCTTTTCTTGAATTATTCTTGGCTCCTCATATTTGGTCACTTGCCTTTTTCTTTCGATCCCGTGCAGCCTCTCAAACGGTGATACCGCTGCTGCTAAATGGGACCCGCATGTCATCCTCTATGTACTATAAAACTTTCTTTTCTTGAATTATTTTTGGCTCCTCATATTTGGTCACTTGCCTTTTTCTTTCGATCTCATGCCACGTTTGAAACGTTGAGGAACCTGCCGGCTCATGGGACCCGCATGTCATCCTCTATGTGCTATAAAAGTTTATTTTCTTGGATTTTTTTTCACCCTCTGATTTTTGGCTATTTCCTTTTTCTTTTGATCCCCTGCCGCCTTGTAAACGTTGAGTAAGCTGCTGACTCATGGGACCCGCATGTCATCCTCTATGTACTATAAAACTTTCTTTTCTTGAATTATTTTTGGATCCTGATATTTGGTCACTTGTCTTTTTCTTTCGATCTCATGCCACGTTTGAAACGTTGAGGAACCTGCTGGCTCATGGGACCCGCATGTCATCCTCTATGTACTATAAAAGTTCATTTCTTGGTTTTTTTTCACCCTCTGATTTTTGGCTATTTCCTTTTTCTTTTGATCCCCTGCCGCCTTTGAAACGTTGAGGACTCCGTCGGCTCATAGGTCCCACATGTCAGCCTCTATGTACAATCAAGTTTCTTTTCTTGAATTATTTTTGGATCCCGATATTTCATCACTTGCCTTTTTCTTTCGATCTCATGCCACGTTTGAAACGTTGAGGAACCCGCCGGCTCATGGGACCCGCATGTCATCCTCTATGTACAATAAAACTTTCTTTTCTTGGATTTTTTTTGGCACCTGATATTTGGTCACTTGCCTTTTTCTTTCGATCTCATGCCGCCTTTGAAACGTTGACTAAGCTGCTGGATCATGGGTCCCGTATGTCATCCTCTACGACAATAAAAGTTTTCTTTCTTGGAGTTATTTTTGACCCCTAATTTCTGGCTATTTGCCTTTTTCTTTTGATCTCCAGCCCCCTCTGAAACGATGAGGACGCTGTTGGCAGGTCGGTCCCACATGTCATCCTCTATGAACAATAAAACTTTCCTTTGATGGATTTATTTTGAACCCTTAATCAATTTCTGGATATTTCCATTTTTTCTTTTGATCCCCTGCCGCCTTGAAATCGCTGAGGATGCTGCTGCCTCATGGGTCCCGCATGTCATCCTCTCAGAACGGTAAATGTTTCTTTTCTTGGATATTGTTGACCAAACGATTTTTGGCTTTTTTTTTCTTTCGATCTCCTGTAGCCTTTAAAACGTTGAGGACGCCGCTCGCTCACGGGTCCCACATGTCACCCTCTATGAACAATAAACGCTGAGGATGCTGCTGCCTCATGGGTCCCGCATGTCATCCTCTCAGAACGAAAATGTTTCTTTTCTTGGATTTTTTACCAACATATTTTTGGTTTATTTTTTCTTTCCATCCCCTGCCGCCTTTAAAACGTTGACGACGCTGCTGGCTCATGGGTCCCCGATGTCAGCCTCCCCGTACAACAAACATGTGATATCTTGATTATTTTGCAGACAATAAACAGTGTATTGCGCTCTGAGCTATTTCAAACGGATAAATTAAATCTTTATTTTTACATAAACAAACTTATATGTTGAATCTCCTTGTTTTTTTGTTTTTGCGAAGCATATGACTTTCCTGTTTTTTTAGAAAATTCCGAACTTTCCTGTTTTGGAGTGGGCTGAAATTGTACGAGTCAAAAGGCCAAGCAGGGTAGTTCGAAGGCCCAGATGTCCAGATGCAGCCCAATTGAAATCTTTCTTCTGGGATTTTTTTTCACCCCCGATTTCGGCTACTTCATTTTTCTTTTGGTCCCGTGCCGCCTTGGAAACGTTGAGACCGCTGCTGCAAAATGGGACCCGCATGTCATCCTCTATGTACAATAAAATTTCTTTTCTTGGATTATTTTTGGCACTCATGGGTCCCGCATGTCATCCTCTATGAACCAAAATTCTTTCTATTCTTGGATTTTTTTTGACCCCCTATTTCTGGCTACTTCCTTTTTTCTTTTGATCCCTTGCCGCCTTGGAAACGTTGAGACCGCTGCTGCTAAATGGGACCCGCATGTCATCCTCTATGTACAATCAAGTTTCTTTTCTTGAATTTTTTTTGGCTCCTGATATTTGGTCACTTGCCTTTTTCTTTCGATCTCATGCTACGTTTGAAACGTTGAGGAACCTGCAGGATGATGGGACCCGCATGTCATCCTCTATGTACTATAAAACTTTCTTTTCTTGAATTATTTTTGGCTCCTCATATTTGGTCACTTGCCTTTTTCTTTCGATCTCATGCCACGTTTGAAACGTTGAGGAACCTCCAGGATCATGGGACCCGCATGTCATCCTCTATGTACAATCAAGTTTCTTTTCTTGAATTATTTTTGGCTCCTCATATTTGGTCACTTGCCTTTTTCTTTCGATCTCATGCCACGTTTGAAACGTTGAGGAACCTGCAGGATCATGGGACCCGCATGTCATCCTCTATGTACTATAAAACTTTCTTTTCTTGAATTATTTTTGGCTCCTCATATTTGGTCACTTGCCTTTTTCTTTCGATCTCATGCCACGTTTGAAACGTTGAGGAACCTGCAGGATCATGGGACCCGCATGTCATCCTCTATGTACAATCAAGTTTCTTTTCTTGAATTATTTTTGGCTCCTCATATTTGGTCACTTGCCTTTTTCTTTCGATCTCATGCCACGTTTGAAACGTTGAGGCACCGGCAGGATCATGGGACCCGCATGTCATCCTCTATGTACTCTAAACCTTTCTTTTCTTGAATTATTTTTGGCTCCTCAGATTTGGTCACTTGCCTTTTTCTTTCGATCTCATGCCACGTTTGAAACGTTGAGGAACCTGCAGGATCATGGGACCCGCATGTCATCCTCTATGTACTATAAAACTTTCTTTTCTTCAATTATTTTTGGCTCCTGATATTTGGTCACTTGCATTTTTCTTTCGATCTCATGCCACGTTTGAAACGTTGAGGAACCTGCAGGATCATGGGACCCGCATGTCATCCTCTATGTACTATAAAAATTTCTTTTCTTGGTTTTTTTTCACCCTCTGATTTTTGGCTATTTCCTTTTTCTTTTGATCCCCTGCCGCCTTTGAAACGTTGAGGACTCTGCTGGCTCATAGGTCCCACATGTCACCTGTATGAACGATAAAACTTTCCTTTCTTGGAGTTTTTTTACCCCCTAATTTCTGGCTACTTTCTTTTTTCTTTTGATCTCAAGCCGCATTTGAAACGTTGGGACCGCTGCTGCACAATGGGACCCGCATGTCATTCTCTATGTACAATAAAGTTTCTTTTCTTGGATTATCTTTGTCTCCTGATATTTTGTCACTTGCCTTTTTCTTTCGATCTCATGCCGCCTTTGAAACGTTGAGTAAGCTGCTGGCTTATGGGTCCCGCATGTCATCCTCTACGAACAATAAAAGTTTCCTTTCTTGTAGTTATTTTTCACCCCTAGTTTCTGGCTATTTTCCTTTTTCTTTTGATCTCCTGCCCCCTTTGAAACGATGAGGACGCTATTGGCAGGTCGGTCCCACATGTCATCCTCTATGAACAATAAAAGTTTCCTTTGATGGATTTATTTTGAACCCCTAATTAATTTCAGGATATTTCCTTTTTTTCCTTTTGATCCCCTGCCGCCTTGGAATCGTTGAGGATGCTGCTGCCTCATGGGTCCCGCATGTCATCCTCTCCGAACGGTAAATGTTTCTTTTCTTGGATTTTGTTTACCAAATGATTTTTGGCTTATTTTTTCTTTCGATCTCCTGCCGCCTTTAAAACGTTGAGGACGCTGCTGGCTCACGGGTCCCACATGTCAGCCTCTATGAACAATAAATGTTGACGATGCTGCTGCCTCATGGGTCCCGCATGTCATCCTCTCAGAACGATAAATGTTTATTTTCTTGGATTTTTGACCAACTGATTTTTGGTTTATTTTTTCTTTCCATCCCCTGCTGCCTTTAAAACGTTGATGACGCTGCTGGCTCATGGGTCCCCGATGTCAGCCTCCCCGTACAAGAAACATGTGATATCTGGATTATTTTGCAGACAATAAACAGTGTATTTCGCTCTGAGCTTTGCAAACGGATAAATTAAATCTTTATTTTTACATAAACAAACTTATATGTTGAATCTCCTTGTTTTTTGGTTTTGCGAAACATAGGACTTTCATGTTTTGGATCGGGCTGAAATTGTACGAGTCAAAAGGCGTCCAAGCACGATAGTTCGAAGGCCCGGATGGCAAGATGCAGCCCAATTGAAATATATCTT